>NC_137252.1:29663280-30014280 GCF_965637545.1 Phallusia mammillata | reverse complement strand
GTACTGTGCGGTCATAGGGTGCGACCATTTGTATTTTGTCAGATAGATGGGTTTAGTAATTTTTAACAGCATTGTATACTTTTGTAAAATTCGTCCGTATGTTGCGTTCAAATTATTTGGTGTGTGTTAGTATTATGGTATTTTTTATCAGCAGAAAAAGCATCAAAGCAGAAATGGCGATGTTTGTTGAATGTCTCTGCTTTGAATTATTTGTACAATTATGTATTACTTACATACTGCTAAAGGTACTATGGGGATGCTGGAACTTCATATATGTCTATTACCTGGGAACTCATCCTGACTTCCATAAATACGGCAAATGGTCAGTTGTAACTGGAGGTACAGATGGAATTGGACTTGCATTTGTCAAAAAATTAGCTGCTCTTGGTCAAAACGTTGTAATTATTAGCAGAAACCCGAAGAGAGTAAATACAGTTGCAAGTGACGTATCTGAAACATACGGCGTTGAAACAAAGGAAATAGCTGTTGATTTTGGTCATAGAGATATTTATCCAAAGATTGCAAAGGAATTAGAAGGTCTTGATGTCGGCACTTTGATCAACAATGTCGGAGTCTACAAAGAACCGACACATTTTTTAAAGTTTGCCAATCAACCTGGAATATGGGAAATCATGATAGATGTTAACGTTAAATCAGTGGTAAATATGACGCAGCTTGTCATGCCTCGAATGGTGAAAAAAAGAAAAGGCATTGTTATAAACATTGGTTCTGGTTTTGGGATTTGTCCTACCCCCTTTGTGTCTTTGTATTCCTCAACAAAAATGTTTATAGATTGCTTCTCAAAGTGTATGAATTATGAGTACAGGGATGCAGGTATTGTTACACAGTCCATAATGTTGTTCGGCGTTAGCACCAAAATGTCAAAACAGCCTCCGAATTTTTATTTTCTAACTCCTGACAACTTTGTTAGCTATGCTCTTAAAACCATCGGAAAATGCCAGAGATCGTATGGAAGTCCATTACATGGTATGTTAGGTAAATGTTTGGAAAGTCTACCTGAGACCTGGGTTTCTTGGTTTTTTTGCAGTGTGATTCCTAAGGAAAAGGACCATATTTAAGGTAAAGACAATCCCCCACCCTACACACATTACGAAAGTACCTTTTTAACACTCCATTACTCAAAGCTTTTTCACTATAATTTTCTCACGGTGATTTGTTATATGTGGAAACTTGGTCAATGAACGCTCTGCAAAAAGCCAGCACTCTGAAACGGTTAATTGCAACAGGAGCTATGGATTGAAAAATGTTGTCTTTTGAAATGTTTTTTGTCAGAAAAGTGTGGGAATTTGGCGGTCATATTTGCCTTGTCCGATATGAGTTTAGCCACACGGTTGTTGTGTGTATTATTTGTGTGTGTTTTTAACTAACCGTGACCATATTGTTTAACAAAATGTTACCACTAAAATGCCGTAGCACTAAACAAGAATAACGACATTTTCGGCAACTTAAAACATTTTTCATTTCTATTCAAGTTTGTAAAAAAATACCAGTCACAATAAACCAATGAACTTGTGTTTTCGCTTGCCAAAAAAATTTTTTTTACTATATTTATAGGACCTGCTGGTTATAGTTTACGTTTAAGATGGACGAAACATGCAGGGGTCATGTTCTTCGCATGTCCTACAAACGTTTGCTATAAAGTGAGTGACAGGAATCTCATTATTTCGTGACTTCCTACTGGTAAAAAAAACATTCTGCAATTTTGTCCGGGTTATTAAATGATGAATGGGTGTTACCTTACACCTGTTTCGAAGATTTTTGAATATCCACGTGATGTTGTTTGTAGCGTAAAAATGTTTGGATGTTTTAAACATCATTTTTCCCCTGTAATCCCGTTTTTTCCCAATTTTGCATGCGGTGTTGTCATAATGCATTGCGACTATTCGCAATTTGATAAATCAGCGACCCAGCTCAACGTGAGGTCTTCTAACGCTTAGGCGCAGTTACGGCAACGGTTGGTTGGAGTTCGGCTTTGGTTATGAGTTTCTTCGCAGAAGCAACCAGAGCCGAACATACAAGCTCAGCAAAAAGGCTTGCAATTCACAACCGTTACGCGCCGAGTTCAATGTTGCGGAAAGGTACTGTGCGGTCATAGGGTGCGACCATTTGTATTTTGTCAGATAGATGGGTTTAGTAATTTTTAACAGCATTGTATACTTTTGTAAAATTCGTCCGTATGTTGCGTTCAAATTATTTGGTGTGTGTTAGTATTATGGTATTTTTTATCAGCAGAAAAAGCATCAAAGCAGAAATGGCGATGTTTGTTGAATGTCTCTGCTTTGAATTATTTGTACAATTATATATTACTTACATACTGCTAAAGTTTCTATGGGGATGCTGGAACTTCATATATGTCTATTACCTGGGAACTCATCCTGACTTCCATAAATACGGCAAATGGTCAGTTGTAACCGGAGGTACAGATGGAATCGGACTTGCATTTGTCAAAAAATTAGCTGCTCTTGGTCAAAACGTTGTAATTATTAGCAGAAATCCAGAGAAGGTAAATACAGTTGCAAATGAGGTATCTGAAACATTCAACGTTGAAACAAAGGAAATAGCTGTTGATTTTGGTCATAGAGATATTTATCCAAAGATTGCAAAAGAATTAGAAGGTCTTGATGTCGGCACTCTGATCAACAATGTCGGAGCCTTCAAAGAACCAACACATTTTTTAAAGTTTGTCAATCAACCTGGAATAGTGGAAAGCATGATAGATGTTAACGTTAAATCAGTGGTAAATATGACGCAGCTTGTCATGCCTCGAATGGTGAAAAAGAAAAGGGGCATTGTTGTAAACATTGGTTCTGGTGTAGGGATTTGTCCTACTCCTGGCTTGTCTTTGTATTCCTCAACAAAAATGTTTATAGATTGCTTCTCAAAGTGTATGAATTATGAGTACAGGGATGCAGGTATTGTTACACAGTCCATAATGTTGTTCGGAGTTAGCACCAAAATGTCAAAAGTGCCTCCAAGTTTCTTTGTTCCCACTCCAGACAGTGCTGTTAGATCCCTTCTCAAAACCATCGGAAAATGCCAGAGATCGTATGGATGTCCGTCTCATGGTCTGTTAGGCAAGTTTGTTGATACTCTACCTGAGACCTGGGTTGCTTGGGTTTTTTGTAGTATGATTCCAAAAGAAAAGGACCAAATTTAGGGTTAAAGCAATCCGCCACAAAACCTATTAAGGCCACAATATCAGAAGCACTTTTTTTACACTGCGTTACCCAAACCTTGTTTTCTGTATTTTTCTTACGATGTTTGATTATCTTTGGAAACTTTATCAGTGAACGCTCTGCAAAAGGCCTCTATGAAATGGTTGCAACAGGAGCTATGGATTATAAAAAAGTTTGTTTTCTGTCAGAAAAACTTTGGCGGTCTTTTTCGTTATGAGTTTAGCCACACAGTTCATGTGTTATTATTTGTGTTTGCTTTCAACTAATCGAAATCATATTGTTTCACAAAATATTACCACTTACATGCCCTCCCACTAATCAAGAATAATGGCATTTTAGGCACTTAATTAAGTATTTAAAAAATAAAAAACATACCAGTCCCAACAGAACTATTGAAATTTGTGTTTTTTCTTAAAGTAAAAATGTTGTATTGTGGATTTTGTCAAAAATAACGTGTATTTACATTTTTAATTAAAACTGGTGTCTTTATGTATCTTTCCAAATTTGAAGACCAAATCTATAAAATTTCTTGCTTGCTTGTATGTTGGGCGACTCAAACTACAGGCGACATTGCATTGAACTGCATAAAACAAGGAATGTCACTAAGCTTATTTATTTCAAAAGGGCCGTCCTAATTTTTATGAAGCTTTGGTTAGATAAATAAAACATGTGTTGTTATTAACCAATTGTGCTTGTATTTGTCGATTGTTCCTGTATTTGTTGTTAAAAACCTTTCGCTCAATACTGCATTTATTATAAGTTTGAACTAACAAATATTTGTTTTGTGTAAAAATTCGTCGTTAGGCTGTCAGTTATCAAAGACAGCATTTTTTCCCACGCATGGCATGATCGTCACAAGCTTTGGGAATTTTGGGGTGGTTTGTTTATTTCTATAAACCAGCTCTACTGGGTTAGTATGTGATTTGTGGACCTTAGGTTATTTGACCATAAACTCTATAGCGCCCACTGGCGCGAATCAGTGACAATAGTGCATCAATACGCGGTAATGTGACGCAGTAGGTTACAAACAATTGCGATTGCACCAAGAAAAACGTTCCACGGACACATTTACACAACAAACGTTGCATGAAACTTGGGCCAATCACAACGCGATATTTACAGGATAACGAACGCCAAACATTCAACGCAGGAAAACATTTGCATGTAATTCCAGATCAACGCTCCGTATGGAATAAACGGCCATGGTGATGTGGTTTACACTGGTTTAACAATAAACTGACGCGTTCAGGGTTTTACATTTAAATCTGGCAAAAAATATTCACAATAGCATAACTTACCTATTTTTTTAATATGGTATATACCACCAATCAATTAGAATCTGTTTTTGCTAAGAGCAAAATAATGTAAATCTGTGGAGATGGTGCATGATATTAGCCTTTGCTGGACTAATAAAAATGGGATTAGACAGTAAGCAGTGATGTAAAGGCAACTAACTGTAAAGAAAGTACACTAAGAATGTGAACAAGTGTAATATTATTTGCTGAGCGCATATTATTACCTTTATAATTCGCCAAAACAGTGCGTCGCGAGCAACAGGATGCAGTATCTCATATGCAAACGTTATTTCCTGCTTCTGCTGCTTGCAAAACAAGTCATGTGTCACACCGTGGTTAATTAATGCGATTCGCAACAACAACAACAAGATAAACAAGGGGATGATAGGGTATAAATGACAACTGCACCTTCCAGATCTTTCCAGCCAGATGTTTGTGTTGACAGACGTCATTTCCAAATCAAATTACTTCACAGTTGTATGACTAATACCCAGATCACGTTTTCTAAAGCATCAGCAAACTGTTCCCCGTTTTATTGCTTAAATCAGATAAAACGCTGCCAGTGTATTCAAACATAATATTTTTTATTCATGTCGGTTATGTTGACCTTCAAATTACAAGGGTGAAAACTATGTTGACCTTCCAGTTACAAGAAAGTCCAGATTCCTTGAAGGAATGGAAAAAAAACACTTGTGGTTAGAAACTTGAACAAGCTCTCCAACAAAGGTCACACGAAAATCACGCACCTTGCATGCACTTTAGCACGCACTGTCCATGCGTTGCCAAGCAGGGAACATTTGCATTGAACAGTTGTGCAGTGGAGCGCAAATTCCGTGCATAACGAATACCACGGTTTTCTGCTGTGATCCTATTGCTTTGTTTTGTATGAAGGTGTGTAAAGCCACATTCAGCATTGACGGGCTTTGGGGGATTGTTACGTTAACACTGCTTGTTTGAAGGCATTGTTTCAACTTTTGTCTTTAATGAAAGCGATGCAGCTGAATATCAATCAAGTTTTCGAGTTTTAGCCTATTTGGATGAATTAAACTGTAAGTCTTATCATTTTGTTCAAGCCAAGCGAACGGCTTAGATATGTTTCTGATAAGCTTTTTATACTTCTTAAGTATATTCGTTTGGGAGCAAAAATTTGGAAAGTTTGTTATCAATCCCCGCTTTTGAAACGGTGTATGAAGCAATCAACGCAACCTCGTTTTTGCCTTAAAAAGCTGCGCGAACCGAAAGAGTTCAACCGTCCGAAAATCTAAACAACAACATGGCGATCACGCGGGCACAGCGTGCTCGGTGCGTGATAGCTTACAGCACGTGCTTGCTTCGCGTCTGGGTGGCAGCGTGATAGTCGGTGCGAGGCGACATGTTGAGCGTTCAATTGGTTGCCAAAACCTGACGCAATATGACTAAGCTGTGCGTGGCTTTCCAAGCAATTTGACCACGTTTACTTAATGCGGCTGCCTGACGTTCTCGTGTTTTGATTTGATGGCGCAATACAGCCCCTGTTTTGTGTTTAAGACTGCCTATATAGTGCCTTGAGATCCATTGTTGAAGTTACTACCAGTCAGGTCACACCAGTTTTAGTTTTCAGGTTTAGGTTGTAAAATATGTGGGCAGTTGTGTTGAAATTTACTGTTATCTTATGAAAATAGCATGGAGATGTTACAGAACAAGACAGAAGTGACATGTCAAACCTCCCAAGCTCAGTGTTGTGGCTAGAAGTTGCAAAACTCGGTGTGAAACAAACCACCGTTCAATTAAAAAAAGTCTAATAAAGCGATCCAGTAACTACAGTAGTAGTCTATTTTGTGTTAAGTGCAGTTGTTTTAGGAATAAACAACATTAAAACGGATGTGTTGGTACTGTGGTGCGACAACTAAACACATAAAATTCCGAATTCATGTTAGTTTCATTTTACCATGTAAGTTAAGAACAACATGGCAATCTGTTGTCGTGAATATCAGTTCACAAGCCCTCATAATTATGTAAATGAACGTTAAATCGCTAGACCGACAAGCTTCTTATTTAAATGCAAACAAAGAAGTTCGAAGATCAACATAAAAATAGGTCAAAGCCGCTGTCGCTAGGTGGTGCTGTTCACCGACAAGCGGCAATATCGCCTATCACGCCCTGTCCACGCGCCGGCCGCGTGGTCGAGCGAGCGGCTGCTCGGCGCTTGGCGTTTTTTGTCGGTTCAGCCAATAAACTGCAAGTGCAAATACAGTAGACCGGATTTGGATTGTGCAATTGCAAACGGTTGGATTGTGTAAATGCTAACATCCGCAAAATAAAGCAATTAAAATTCAAATGTCAGGAATGATAAACAAGCGCTAGCACTCAGTTACCCTTTGGTTCAGCAAAACAAATTAAATGGACTTAAATGACCCAGCCTGCCATAATTTCGGACATCAGTGATAAAGTGATCAGCACATAAGCAGGTCACGCAAGAGCCGTGCAGACAGCAGAGGGAACTGGTGTTTTAGCGCTTTATTGCTGCGCTCTGCACGCCATTGTCCCAGTCGACTGTTGCCTTCTTTCCAAACCAAGCTGGGCTACTCGGCGCTTTGCCGGTTTTTGCTGGTTGGTAACAGGATGCCTCATTTGAGGTCGTATGTCACGTAGAACTCACTAATCGGCAAAGAAGGCAAACGAGCGCGCTTTGTTAAAAGTGCTAGATGTGGAATAGGACTGCAGAACGCCGATGGCAGCGGCAATTCCTACAGACACCTTATGGTGCTTTGAACAGTATAAGTGAGGCCAATGCTGGCTGTACATCAATTAACTATTGTATTATCTTTTTATTGGATTGTTACTGTCGTATTTTAGTTTAGTTAATTTAAGTTTTTCGTTGTCACAGATAGGATCAAACAAAGTAGTTGCGCAATATCGAAGGGCTGTCAAAGAATAAAGTGGTGGTGACGAGTGGCGATTGACACCATTCCAAGCTTTCAAATCGTATTTATTTGTGATTGGCTAGTTTGAAACGTTTAGCCATTTACATTTGTGACCAGCAATATATTACTTTTGATGTTAAAAGCTGTTAATCAATACTTACATTACAGATGCCCTAAAAGCAAACAAAAGTAAGCTCGCTAAAGCTAAAAATGGTGCTGTTCGGCTCAAATCAAGACCAACAGAAGTGCAACCATGCCTCGTACCTCTTTAACGAGATGAGCAAGTTTCAAAAAGTGGGAATTCTCTGCGATGTGAAGGTACCAGGCCAGCTGCATGTGGTCAAGGCACACAAAATTGTTCTGATGAGCGCTAATCCGAAGTCTGATACATCTGGGTGCAAGGGTGCTGAAAATCAAACAGCAATCTGTGATTTTCCTGTCGAAGAGGTGCTGAAGGCTTACGCCCCCAATAACACCGCAGAAGATCCGCCTGGGCCCGAAGCGGTGGTCGACTCGTTGGGCCAGCGCCTTGGCGCCCTCAACGATCTTCGATTACATCACTGCTGCTGTGACGTCACTCTGGTGGCTAACGAAATGCAGTGCGATGTACATAAGGTGGTGCTAGCTGCTTGCAGCGACTACTTCAGGGCGATGTTCACGTCCAAAATGAAAGAATCAATGGACAACAGAGTGGTGCTACACAATGTGGACAGTTTCTACGTCCGCACAATCATCGACTTCATGTACACTGGTGAGATCACTTTGGACTTTAACGGTGCCTGTGACCTCCTTGAAATCGCAGTATTCTACCAAATTTTGCCACTCATCAACCGATGCCAAACCTACCTGATTTCCAACCTCAGCGCGCAAAACTGCTGTTACCTCACTATGATGGCCCACGACCTCGCTCTGGACGACTTTCTTTCTCATTGCCGCTCATACGCATTCGAACATTTTCTTGAACTGGACCACGATGACTCTGAGGTGGACTTGCTTCTGGCCGATGACCTGGTCGCTTGTCTCAGTCGGAATGACCTTGGAAACGGGATTTCAAACACCTCAACCGAACAGACGGTTTTGCGTGTGGTCTTACGATGGCTTCGGCGCAAATGTGACGATGTCGAGATCCCTGAACAAGATCGAATTCTTTCCCAAGTTCGATTTTCCCTTATCGCAAAGCAAGACATCGATATATGCTGCCGAGCTCTTGCAATGGACGTTGACAATAACAATAATAACAACAACGGAGACGACTTTTTTGCATCTTTTGGTCCAGCTTTTAAAAAGCATTACGAGCGCGCGGTGACATACCACAACCGTGTCTTTGAGCAGCCTCTTCTGCACGACAGAAGTGACTTGCGTACTGACCAGTATCACAGAGCGTGTGTTGATGGTGTCCTGGCCCCCAATCCGGTGAAACTGCCCTCCTATTCCAAGAATGTCTTCGTTGGCGTCCAAGATGTTAACCCAGACTCGGAAGGCAATGTACCCATAAGGGATCCTTATCACAATGTTGTCGACTTCAACGGTTTCTTATACCTGCTGGGTTCTACTCGCACCAGGGACAGCTGCTACAGGTATGTACATTGGCATTGGAAATGTCCTTTTTGTTGTGAAAAAAACAAACATCGTAACGGGTGATTGCCATTTTTCCAAATCTCGTTTGTAACGAAAGTCTATGGTTTTTGCTTGTAGGAACTGATAATATTTCTTCAACACCAAAGTTTTTGTTTAGGATTTACCATTAAGCCACAGCAAGATTTACCATATACGATAACCTGTAAACTTTGACTTGCAGTCGCACTGTTACTCGTTATGACCCGCGTTTGGACAGCACAATTGCAATTGCCAGCATGGGGGAGGAAAGAGGCGACTTCGTAGCTTGTGTTCTCAACGACTACATTTACGTTATCGGCGGTCGTAATAGACACGGAGCACTCGCGTCCTGCGAGAGATACGACCCACGACAAAATTCTTGGGAAAAGATTGCTGATTTACCTCAGGTTGGTGTTCGAAGTTTATTGTATGTAATTTACGGCTTGATGTAAAACATTGGTTGGCGTCCAAACGAGACAGTATTGATCTGAAATCCTAATGACATCTTATTTCTGTTTAGGGCATCTACATGGCGGCTGGCCTTGCCCACGACGGTTGTATCTATGTCACTGGAGGCTTCAACGATTACGAAACCACCGGGACCACGCTACGCTATCACGTGACAGATGATACATGGGAGGAGATTTTCGCACCGATGATGTGCGACCGAGGCTTCCACGCCTTGGTGAAGGGCCACGACGGGCTCCTTTGGGCCGTTGGAGGCGTGGACAATCCATTCTCAGGACGTAATGTATGGGAAGTTGAAGCCTTCGACCCTGACCTCGAGATGTGGCGCTTTGTGGGCCAAGTTCTTCCCGTGCAGCCATTTCTTTCCATGATGCGCATCAACGTGTTCCTAGAGCGCGATAATCGCACTTGTGTTTTTCCCGTGTCCACTCCGCACAAGTACCCAATGCTGGAACACGTCCCCAGGTCTCGAATGTGGTTCGAAATGCGATCTCGCGTGGTCGTTTCCCAAGTTCAAGTTGACTAGAGTGGCGTTTGCAAAATGCCGCAAATATTCAGCATTTCCCCCCAAAATTCCTTCGCGTGGAATAAAAATAAACGAAGTGCTTCCAAGCAAAATATTGTTCTCCTGTGGATTGGCGCCAAACGTTGTGTAATGTTTGTTTGACTTGTTTGCCATTCAGATTTTGGTCCAGTGGTAGGCAACTCGCATCGCCATCAACAAGCCAAAACACCATACAAGCTCTGCTTTTGTTCTACCGATCAAGTGTTTGTATCTAAAAGTTCCATTTGATCGCTTGGCGCTGTTATACCGTACATGTTTTTGCGATGTTCAATTTCTTCTTGTGTTCTAACGTGCTTCAACTGCCATTAATTCGCCGCACGCAGATTCGTAAAATTTCGTTTTTTTCGTGTACAAGCCCGCGGTCCAACCGCAATTTTCCCGTCTTTTCCTCGGTCAACAAGTCCGCAAAGCCTGCACCCTTTTAACGTGCGAAACCATCTTGAGTCTTGACCTTGGTTCTGCCATTTTACAACAAATGTCGACAAATGCAGTGAATTTGGCCAACGTAATGTTTGTTCGGATAAAGTGTTTAAGCACCTCTAATATAACCGTAGCAAAGTGTATTTAAATATGACAAGTAGCTTTTCACAAACAACTGAAAATATTGTAAGATTGGTCCAAACACTTCTGTTGTCGAAATTTGCTGCAATGCGTAAAGTTGGTCCTAGTGTTATCTCTGCTGTATACATTGGGATATCCGGCAAATGAACTGTTCAAAGCACATTCCCCGTTAGTACAGCGTAAATAACTGCGCTGTTAAGGACGAAAAGAAACATACGTAAAAGTGTTTGCAAATGTTCGTATATTTGATCTGCGTGTAACGCCATTATATGCTTGTTTTTTCGTACTGTTTTGTTTTGCTTGTTTTTTTGTTATTGTCTATTTCAATTGTCAACGATCCGAACTTGTCTGTGATCTTTCCTTTGAGGTGTACGACAATAAAAAACGAAGTTTATCCAAAGAATTATTGGTGTTTCAATTGAAGGCTTTGTGCTAAAATCGGTTTGGTACTCTGTTCGATTGATGAATAGAATTTGAGAAAGTTCCGGAACGTGCTAAAATGAGTCAAAACAAGAATCAAACATTTTCGGGTTCCTTCCAAAGCGGAAATTATGGTGACAGTTGAGATTGTTGTTAATAAAGAGAAGAAACCAAAGACAAATGGTTTATTCTTTTCGTGCGAGGTATAACGTGTTTTCACTAAGCACTGATTTAAATTTGTATGTCCGAATAACAACTGCTAAGGTGGACACTGCCTTTCTGACACTTGATAAGTCATAAGTCATAATTCAAACTGTCTATCCTAATTTGTCACATCAACAAAATCCATATAAACCGGTGTTAACGTGCTGACGAGAGTTGTTTTAAAGGCGCTTGCCTGTTTGGAGTCGGGCAATGGGTTCGACCCACTTCTCAACAAAACGCCGACGTCAAACAGAGCATGACAGGGCGACAAACGAACCTATACCTGTGAACCTTATCGAGTTCGTATGCCGCGCGAAACAGCAGTAAAGCGATCGCGTTTCGTGTCGTCACTTATTGACGAGGCGGGTTTATGCATGTTGATTTAAATTTCTGCACGATAAGCACATTTTGTGGGTTCAACCCACATTGGTTAAAGGTGTATTAAGCCTTGGTACTGTAAATTGACAAGTTGATTGCAAATGAACCTAGCTGTAGCTGTAGGCTTTGTTTCCAGTTCAATTGGCAATTCTACAGTAATTGCCTATTGAGGTTTATAAACAGCAGTTAACCCGGCGCTTGTTCTACTGCTGTAACCACCCCTTAAAGAACGTACCTTAAACACTATCGGGACTATGGTCATATCAAAAAATGCTAAAACCTACAACATGTTATTTATTACCGTCCAGTCCATAACTTTAAGTTAAGTATTTAAACAGCACAATAGCCGCATTTTACCACTAACATTCCACACCTTTGTTTATCGCGTCTTCTGTGGTTCCGTGGTTAAACACATTTTTTGTGGAAAATGCCTTAGATTTGATGTGTTTACCAAAAATGGGACTACGTGACTGTCGGCGCACATGCACGCCGGTTTTGATCAACATGTTGGTTTGTTATGATGAAGTTTGGGCTGCACGCTGACGGCAACTCAAACTCGGCTTGCCGCGCAAAAACAGGTGAAGTCAAATCTTTATTATCACAAGCAATGGAGAATTTCTTTCCATCCGAAGTGCCGTTGACATCAGTTTAGTTGTTGCACAATGCTGGAAACATCAGGAAATTGCAAGGTCTCTTTGTTTTTGCTCATACCAACCATATTCTGTTACGAATGCTGCTTTAAAATGCAGATATCTTCACAATGTACAGCTGCAGTGTATTGTTACTAATGATCCCTTAATTTTCCTGTTGTATTAGGAAATTCACATCCGCCAGGATTTAGCAGTTGTGTCCTGTGCTTTTCATGCCACATTATCGCAATACAATACACAATCGTACTGCAATAATCGAAAGAAAAGAGCTTGTTGTCAATAACAATTACGTTGACAAAATTTTCAAATGACATGTTATTTTTTATATTGTGTTGTCACATGTTCCCGTGTTAACGTCATGAATTTAAGCTTTGTAACAAACAAACGTTCTGCGTTCGGCGATGATTCCACTTACAAAACAGGCGCTATTGTAGAGCAGCGTCACAGCAGTGGGAAGTTTAGGTTGTCAACAACTAGAACGTGCAATCAGCACGGTCTCCTGTTTTGCGGTCGAAAAAGGTTTGTCGGACATTTGAGCACTCTAAACTGTCCATTGAGCCCCAGAGGCTACAGAATACCATTGCATATCACAAGTTCAACGCTTGCAAAGGAATCTATTAATCTGGAAATAAACGATTTAGTTGCATCTGTGGTCGCCATTTTTTCGTCATGTAACTGTTGCCCAAAGGCTATTGACGTGTGCGATTTGTTTGTTTTCCACAAAACAAGCTAATGCGGCTCATTCTTTAGCTTTTGAGGTTATGTAATAGCAAAAACATTGGTCCTTTTTGGTGTATATGTATGCAAAATAACAAACTAGTAGATAGGAACTTGACTGCATCATGCTTCAGTGACTGCTTTGGAAGAAAATGCTAAGTTGCGCAATGAAGAGAAAACATTTGCTCGGCGTTTTGCAGAATGGGCTGCTTTGCCTATAAACCAAGAGGAATTTATTGCAACTACGTTTGCACGGAAGTGGTTCAACAAATTAGTTGCTGTCTTGGTGGAGAGCGTGCGCAATTGGCGACCTTTTGGGCTTTTATTTCTGTTCAACTTTTTTTTGTAGTTGGGTTTTGTAATTTAATGGTACAGATGTTGCAGCTGTTAGCAGCTTCCTGCGCTTGTACTGTATGGTTGCGTTTTTTCATCCTACATTGCGGTACAGTCAGACACATTTGGGGGCTTATTTGGCATTTTTTCCTAATTCGAACATTCTGTTCCATTTTCTTTACAACTATGAATAAAATGATTTAAACTCCAGACAATCCCAGTGTAAAATCAATACAGTTTTCCAATTTAGCCCCAATTCTCGACCCCGATTAAGTTGTTTCGTTGAATATTTTTTTGGCCAATCCAGTGGGTAATTAAAAAGAATTAATTCCCAGAAACTCAGATCGTGGACAAAAGGTAGTGTTAACATGAGTTTAAATAATGTCCGCGAGACATAGTCTGGTTATAAATTGTCAAGGGACTGCATGCTGGTATACAGCACTTTATATTACTTGTTAACTTGCATGCAAATTGCACGCACATCGCACATGCAGTGTATTTGACTACAGCAGCAAGCCGATTGCGAGATGTTTTTTCAAGCACTTGGTCCAGATTCCAATTGAAACGTGTAACAGCTCTTCAATTGGCTGGGTACGCTACACGCCCTACGAAAAGCAGAAATGCTGACTCCCAACTTTTTGACTGTGCACTCTGGGTACACAAAGGACTTGAACAACGACCAAACGCCGGCCGGCCAGGGTTTTCGTTTCATTGGCTTTGTTTGCGCGGTTTTGTGTGCGCAAGATACATCCGCGTCATCACACAAAGATAAATGATCGCTAGCTATTTTAAGAGCGATTTCGCAACCTGGATAATAAGGAATCGCATACGACCCAGCAAGTATCATATACTGCGAATGACGCTCATAGGGATATTGTTACTGTTACTTTTTGCACATTCATCATAGGTTTCCTCTTAACCCCAGACGGGAACATGTGTATAAATTTCGTAATTTGCTGAGACCTTGCAATAAAGACCATACCGTTGCCAATAGTTACAAACACAATAAGTAATCCGAAACTATGTGTCCCCTTTCTGATTGATGTAAGTAATATTCTTTAAAAGATGGCCAAAGATCAAAGTCTGAAGTTGAACGGTGGGAAATTATTTATTTATTTCTGATTGCGTTTTTGCAACCACTGTTAGTTTACTATCCATTTTCCAATCGTATAGAAATCTTTTTGCAAATGCCGTAATGCTTTTGGATTTTTAGCCACATCAGCGATTGCATACGTGCATAATTTTGCAAAAAATCTTTGCACTAACCAAGCTATGTTTGCGTTTGCAAGGACAAGGGGTCGCTTATATAATTACTATGAGTAGACATTTGTTCGTCTAGTTTATATTTAACTTACAGTTGTAATTTTTACCGCAACGGCAAAAATGTGTGTCACTGTTGTTTGCCTCTGCACCGAGAATACATAAACTATTGCCGCATCAGCAAAAACGGAAACTGCAATGTCTGCTTCGAGACTAAAGGTCAACGAACCTGGTGTGAGTTCAACTTTGGCGGGCCGTGAACGACCAAAAGTAACCTCGACGTGGAGTGAGTTTGAAACAACGGCGGCAGTTGGGATGTATACTTGAAACTAGTGATGCACCGAAGCTTCGGTTGGCCGAAACATTTCGGCCAAATACGCTGTTTTCCGATGTTTCGGTTTCGGCCCGAACTTTTTTGAAAATTCGGCCGAAACCGAACTTTTTAATTGCATGGAATTAATGCCCAAACTATCATTTTCACCAATACAAAACGTCATAAATCAACTAATAGTTGTATCTATAAAATACGAGCCACGTTGTCAGCAAAATATTACAAGTTTAGTAAAGCTTCCGCATTGTGGAAGTAATTTTGATTTGTCATAATTCACTTCACTCGCATCAACGACACAAGGTTCAGTTGAAAACATCTATAGAAACGGGGATTTTTCGGTTCGGCCTGATTCGGCCGAAATTATTCGGCCTCGTGGCCGAATATTCGGTTTCGGCCCGAACCTTTTTAGGCGGGTTCGGTGCATCACTACTTGAAACTTCCTCCGTTCCGCCCAGTCATTAGCATATGGCAATGTCGTAACGTTACAAAACCAACAATGGCTAAACTTGGTAATGGTAGCCTATAGGCTAATGCTATATTCTCTTTAGTGACAATTGTTGATAAATTTTTTAAATCACATTTTCATTTTGAAAAAAAGGTCGTAACAGTAACACCTGTAGAATACTCAACGAAAGAAATACTTTTACCAGAAACAAATTTGCCAGTGATGTATCCTAAAATAAAACGTCGACATTTCATTAGCTAACGGTTCGGCAAGCAGTGAAATAGTGCAAAGAAATGCCGATTACCGTTTTATAACTGGATGAGGAAGCACAGATCGATTTGGAATGCCAGATAAGGACTACGCGTTTGCTGGAACGTTTGTCGCGTGATGGCGCAAACGATTCATGACCGGCGTCTTTTTCGGTCCTTCGCGAAGGTATGGTGTGTTGTATCCCAATGCTTTTTGCTTGTTTTAAAATTTGCTAAAATATCTTTGCTTTTCTTTTTTTTAATGTGTTTTGTTACGTGACTCTACTTGTACAATGACAAAACACAGTAGCTTAAAGCAGACTTTTTTGCGACAATTTTGATTCCTAAACCAATATAGCAAGGATTGTAGCCTATAAAACCAAAACATCATGTGTTAGGTCAGGGGTCCGCAAATACTTTTTGGCGCGACACTAAAAAAAATTCTCTAAATTCTCTCGACCCAGGCATCAAGTCTGTGGAAAATACTAATCAACTAAATATCAATATTAAGACTGCCATTATGCTATTGTCACATAAAAACAGGTAAACAAATGAGAACTGTTGGCTCTGTGTTGAGAACACAGCTAATCAGAAAAAAACATGCTTGCATAGGTGCGCTTAATTTTTTGCATTGTTACATGACTGTATGTCATAGTTACGCAGTCATACGTAACAATGCAATAATGATTAAAAGATTGAAAAAAAAGCCGAAATTCATTAATACTGTGGATGTGATGCTTGTATTTGGGAAATTTAAAATATTTCGCGACCCAGACTGGAACGTTTTGCGACCCAAATTTGGGTCGCGACCCACTATTTGCGGACCCCTGTATTAGGTGACTCCCATTGTCATGAATGTTGAATAAGAAGCAAACTTACCACAACCAACGGCTCTGAAGTGCCTTTAATCTGCAAAAAGCCACCACCGCCTGCTAAACCAACACGATTTCGAGCTTTTATAAGTTGACAAACTGGATTGCATAACGCGTACGTCGTCGGACATAGGAAATAAAAACGATGCTCTCTTTCCAGTGAATAGTCAGTGAAGTGTAACAACACGAACAGCCAATCACAACGCGAGTTAAAAGGGGGTGTGCTCCCTTTTTTTTCTTTTTTAGAGACTCCAACCTCAAATACTTCTGCTCGTGTTTTCTCTTGGTTTCTTTTAATTGCTGCGGCAATGCTCTTAAATTAGGACAAGGTTGGATCTGCAACGCTTGCGCGAAGTGCTTTCTGGAGAAATCAACGTGTCATCAACCCAAGTTGAACCGGTTGGTTGATTTGAGACCGTTTAAGTACTTCGAGCTTCGCGCTGCAGTGCGCAAAATCTGATTTACAACTAGGAATATTTGTTTCAAAGAATAATTTCACCTTACTAAATACACAACTTCGGAAATGGCGAATGCAGCTGCTATAAGAAATCAAGTAAGTAATTAATTTACTTTAATTGTTAGTCAGTAAATTATAGTTAGCTGTTTTTAGGTAACTGGTCTGTTAGTTGCTGTTAAATATGTGTATTATGTAGACAGTTGTTTGTTGGTGGTAAAAATACTAAACAAAGAAATATTTGTTACTGCAGATTGACGAAGTTTTGTCATCATATAAATTAAGCAATGAACAATTGGAATATGTTAGAGACCAAATGACCCAAAACCTTTTTAATGGACTTCATGGCAAAAAATCTTCTCTTAAAATGTTACCCTCCTTTGTGCGAGGAATCCCAAATGGCAAAGGTATGTTGCCTGAGGACAGTGTATATTTCTACATTTTTGCACCTATTAAAGTCTATTTTTGTGTAGAATGTGGTGATTTTCTTGCACTTGATCTCGGTGGCACAAATTTTCGTGTTTTACGAGTAAAACTACCAGAAAAGTCAGATGACAGGGTTGAGGTTGACAGTCAAGTTTATATGGTACCAGAAACAACTATGCGGTCCACTGGAGAAGAGGTAATATTTTTAACACTACTGGTCTGTGACATGTTAAGATTTAGTCTTTGAGGGTGGTCACTAAGCTGTGAGTGTAATGTATATTGTACCAGGCTGTAATTTTGTAATCTGTGAAATTGTAACCCTGGTGTTGTCAGACTTTTTTACCTGGACGCATATTTTATTTCTTTCTTTGCAGTTATTTGATCACATCGCTGAATGCATTGAGGATTTTTTGACCAGACATAACCTTGCTGATGCTTCCTTGCCTCTGGGATTTACTTTTTCTTTTCCTTGTGTTCAGAACGGACTGGATAATGTACGAATTATTTTTTGTCAAAAATAATTTGTTAGAGTTAAAAAGTGGTTTGTTTTTCTGTGGTGTTGTTAATGCCTATCAATGCTAATGATTTAACGTGGTTAACATCAGTGCAAAATATGAAACACAATAATAGATATTTCCTTGATTTGAAAAAGAATCTTTAGTTTATTTAAAAAACTATATCCCATTTTTAAATTCCTTGATTACAGAGTTTTTTGCTGAGATGGACGAAAGGCTTTAATGCTACTGGTGTGGTGGGAAAAGACCTAGCTGGTCTGCTGCATGAAGCCTTGGAGCGCAGAAAGCTGCAAAGCCACTTAACATACAGCGTGAAAGTTAAAGCGGTTATTAATGACACAGTTGGCACAATGATGACATGTGCTTACACGGATCATGATTGTACCATCGGAATGATTGTGGGTTAGTGGCATTTAGTGTTAAATTACATGTTTGCACGCACTCCAAACTTCAAGTGGCCTGTTTGAAACTTAATGAAAATGCAGAGAAAAAGCCACAAAATCATGGTACAAAAATAAACAAGGCCATTTTTGTTTTTTATTCAAGGAACTGGGAGCAATGCATGCTACATGGAGAGTGAAGCAGATATTAAGACTTTGAAAGAAGAGCAAAGATTGGCGGGCAATGGTAGAATGTGCATTAACACAGAATGGGGTGGTTTCGGTGAAAATGGCAGCCTGGAATCGATAAGAACTGATTGCGATCGAGTGGTGGACAAGGAATCCATCAACCCTGGATGCATGATGTATGATCGATACATTGATTTTAAAGGCCATATCTTCATATTTGTACAGGATAGATACTAAATTAGCCAATAATTATATAAATGCCTTTAATGCACTTGAAGATTATAAACCAGTTATTGCACTGAATTGTAATTTATCAGGATTTTGGTAGCCCATATTTCATGTGTACATTGTATGGATTATAAAATCTACCCAACTATAAACTTAAACAATATATACCTTATGCAAAGCAGAACTGGACTGTAGCATGCAACACTGTGTTTTGTATGGTATTATTGAAGTGTTTAAGCCATGCCATTTTTATCCGCCAAATATTGCTTTTACAGGCTTGCTGCATGGCAAAGTGGTGTGTAGTTTCTATGCAACATAATGTAACATGCAAAACAATTCTAGATTTGAGAAAATGATCAGTGGCATGTATATGGGTGAAGTGGTGAGATATCTTCTACTTAATCTTGTCCGACAAGCTGGATTGTTTGGTGGAGTTGCCACAGACATCTTAAAAACTAAAGGAAAATTCCTCACTGCATTTGTTACACAAATAGAAGCGTAAGTACTATTTTTTCATGAATTTCCATTTACTGCTTGAGCCCATTTATTGTATACAATCGTTTAAAGCAGGGGTGTGCAACCTGCAGCCCACGGGCCAAATGCGGCCCGTCGATTAAGGTTGTGCGGCCCGCAGAGACTCAGAAAATATCTAATATACTGGCAAACAAGTCCACTTATTCTACATTTTTGAGCATATCAATGCGCCCGGTCCTTTTTTTCTGCGACCTTGCAATATGTGGTTAGAAATTTCGCTACTTGTAGTTAAGCATTTGGGTACGCAACAAAGTAAAATCACCTTGTGTTATAATCACCTTGCGGCCTGCGATCTAATCTTGGCAATTGTATTTGGCCCCACAGTGACAAAGGTTGCACACCCCTGGTTTAAAGCTATCAACCAAAGTGCATAGATATTACCACTACGGTGTCAAGATGTACGTAACTCCTAATTTAGGTTTTACCTATGTGGGAATGTAAGACTTGTCACTGTCTGCCCTTTTTGCTTGTCCCCAATTCAATTGGATTTCAATTTGTGATAGCAAAAAGCAGGAAATATAGCTCATTTGTCACAAATTTGTTGCTGTGTTGGGCAACCTGTCCGTATATTTACATGGTAGGAAGTCGATTGCAAAAGCCATAAACTACACAGAAAAGAGTGTGGAATTTGGTGAATTAGCT
Source organism: Phallusia mammillata (assembly GCF_965637545.1). NCBI lineage: Eukaryota > Metazoa > Chordata > Ascidiacea > Phlebobranchia > Ascidiidae > Phallusia > Phallusia mammillata. Next base: position 29,994,469 of record NC_137252.1, on the reverse strand, counting down.
ATTTCTATAAAGATTCAGTTTTGACCGAATAAATTGTTGCGATGCAAATCCGAATCTTTTACAAACACAACCGCAAACGTAAAAACGTCTCTTTTTAAAAACTTTGTACTACAGGGTCTTTCATAGTGCACAATAACTAACTTCTGCGTCAACTATAGTATGGTTTTCAAAGCATTATTCTTTGTCTGTTGCAGACAATAGGTCGGTTATTCATTTACAGACAGGCAACGACAGCCAATAATGCCTGAAAACCCGCAAATTTTATCCAGAAATGCTACACAACTTGCTTGTCGTAGTAACGCCAGTATGTGTTTACGTCTAAAGAATAAAGTCACAAATAATTCGTTAAACTAGGTCAAATTCAGTTGGCTGGTTTGTCGAATATCTGTATATCACTAGTTTTACCATTTTCATCATGCCTCTATTTTCTGATTAGTCGATACACCTTGACTTAATGCTATATTAATGCAGAAAATGTCTTTCATTGTCAGACACTACGCTCTGTTAAAGAGTTACCCAGTCTGGTTGGAAAAGTCAATTGAGTTTGTGGCTCGGTAAATACAGCATTGGCTTGCTCTGTAGACACGAGCTGTTTGTGTCAAACAAAAGTTGCCTTCATTTCTCTATATGTATGTTGGGCATATGACAAGACTGTGTGACGTATTTCGATGGTGTTCAACAACCAGCCAGTAGCGCAAATGCAAACATCGCCAGAACCAAGTTGCAAAACCTTCCTTCATACGAGTCCAATATTAAAAAATTTGATATTTACCCAGTAGGTAGGCAATAAAACAACCTGTTTTCGACTCATAAAGCATAGGAGTTTTAAATTATTGAATACCTAATCACATGTTTCAGATAAGAAACTATTTGTAAATGGTTAAACCGATGTCACCTTGCCTTTTCCAGGAATATGTTGATGCATATCACTTTAAATCATTGTGTCTGCTGCAATGCATTGGCCTATGTATCTGATAGTGATATGAGTCAGTTTTTGAGCTGAACGCATACTTTATAACTGTTGGCACAAGTTTTACACATTGTGTAATTAGGTCAAAGTTTCTCAACATATTCAAACTAAACGAAAATGTTTTTGTCGTGCATTTTTTGGGGGGACCTGTGTTAAATCTGCAATAAGACGTTGACTGTTAAAAAACAACCTTATCCAGATGAAATCATACCCTTTCCCCTTGGAGATTTCATAAACAGTAGTAATGTCTGACTACACAAACTTGCCTCACAAAGAGCATGTGTTGTTCTGTTGTGGGGCGACAAAACTGATCATGTTTGGACATAGGAAACCGGATATCATGTTTTGTTGCTTTGTGTCTTTGCTTTCTTTAGTTCAGATTGGTTTGAGAATTAAACAACAAACCAACGGTTAGAAACGGGACTAAATCGTACCAGCACGGAATTGTCCACAAATTGTTCGATGGATATTGTTAACGTTTTCTGAGTTACACTGCACGTCAAAATATCACTTTTTTGCAACATGTGTTTTTTTGTGCTCACTGCGAGATAGGGAGCGATAAAACTTTACTCTGACCAAATTTATTTCCTGACAAACGCTCTGTAGCGGGGTGTTTAAATTGAGGCATTGATGGCAAAAATGTATTTTTTGTACGATATTTGTTTGTGAATTCAAAAAATTCCAGTGTTTCAATCAAACTTTGCAAAAAAGTGTTTTTCCCCAAGTGGTTGTGTACTTCTTTCATCGGTTCTGATAACAGAGCTGCTTATCGTAACTAAGCGTTTAGTTTGTACCAGCCCGCAATCCACTACAATATCCGCAAACTACCACGAAATCTTCCGTTGTTTTCCTCCAGGAGCGCTCCTATTTCCTCATGCCTCTTGTGGAGCACGTTTTTGCCTCTGCTTCAGTACCTAAAACAACTTTTGTGTTGCAGAGATCGCTCCCACCAGCTCAAAGCCTGCTCACAGATCCTTGACTGTCTGGGCTACGCCAACACCACTCTCGAGGAGCGCTCAGTTGTACGAGAAGCGTGCGTGAACGTGAGCACCCGAGCGGCTAACCTTTGCGCATCCGGGGTCGCAGCGCTTGTGCTGCGTTCGCGGGATATTGAAACAAAACTTCCCGCGTTGGGGTCTGGTGATGCCTCGAGGTTTCGGATTACAGTCGGGGTGGATGGCACCGTGTACAAGAAGCACCCGCGGTATGTTGAACCTTGTTGACTGGGGGATTTGAAATACGCTGACTCTTCTAGACTTTAAGACTTGTCCTTGAAAACATTTAACCGCAGAAAGGGATTAGCAACATGTAACATACGTGTAAGGTCGTTTGTACAACACGTTCGAATGCTGCAAGTCAGCTATGTGATGTTTGCTTAAGCCTGCTGGGAAATGTAACACAGTAAGCTTGCGAAGCTTATACCTGTATACTTGATTCCAATTTTAAAAACATTTTTTAACCTTCGGTGTGTATTTTTCGTTTTAAAGTCTGTTTTATAGATATTTTGATTAGTTTTATAATTTGTGTGCTGTGTTCAGAAAACAAAACAACAATATTTTTTTTTGCGTTTCTAGATTCCGATTTTTGCTCAGCGACAAAGTCTCAGAACTGTGCCCCAACTGTGACGTCACATTTCGTCAGTCGTCCGACGGAAGTGGCAAGGGCGCCGCCCTAGTGACGGCGGTCGCGTGTCGACTTGGCGAAAATATCGAAGCGGATTTTACAACAGAAGACGGCGGTTAAAGAATTTTTTTTCTAATTTTAAATTTTAAAGCAATCCCCCCCACACATATATGGCACAGACCATCTGATAACTAACAAGTTTCCTTTAACTTATGTTAAAACTCTATGTACGTACGTAGTACCGTTAAAGGGACCGTATTTGTTGCAGAAAAACGGTATACAAGTTTGACAAGAAAGATTACTCAAAATTAGCAAAATATTGTCAAACAATAACACTTTCGATGTCGATATTTATAGCAGCAACGGTCTCACCCACTGCACTGCCTTCATACCATTCTAAAGTTTGTTTACGTGTTTCGCTTTTTAACGTGTCTGTGACTTTTAAAAGCCGCCACCCTTGTTAGAAACCGACCCGTTCTGTTGCGTTTATACACAAACCTCAATTGTACGAACCGGTTGAGGTGTTTGTCTAAACATTAAATTTGTCTTGTTTTTTTTTACTTGGGGGCCATAAAAACGCCTTTGCCATTGTCAGGCAAAATTCCCGAAAACAACGTATATATATTTTTGGCTACAATGTCAATCCTTACCCCTTTCGCCTGCCGTTTGAACTTACACTGGGCCACTGAGTCCACACCTAGGCGGCCAATTCTACCTCAAATTGCGCACCATAGCTTGCGTATTGCAACCTATCATAATGTGAGTCAAAATCGGGACACGTTTTGGCCTTAATCTGCGAAAAAATGTTTTTTGTTGAACAAATACCGAATGACCTATAGACGAGCGCGCGCGGTTTTAAAACCACCTGTATTTGTGTTTTATGTAATCAGTGATTATAAGTCCGTAGCGTACGGTGCATATTTTGCTTACCACCAATGTTTACCGCTTGGCTTATCAGATCTTCTCTCAAGGCCGCGCATTTGTGCTTCACGACAACATTTGCGGCTAATTTCTGATTCGAAATCAATTGAAATCGGATTAAAACGTGCCTTTATGCCTCTGCTCCCAGAAACACCACCAGCCATGAAAAACCGTTGTTGTTTTCAGATTTGACTTGCACAATAGGAAATTAACATTTACGGTGTCATAAATAATTAACCAAAGGGCCACAGATATGTATTATGTTCACCAAACAAAATTGTTTGATAGACGGTTAGATTGTAAATTTTACAATCATCCACAAAAGTTATAAATGTATATTTGTTTCAGCCATTTGCATCTTCAGTAACTTACTCAAAAATATATTGTTCAATTTATAGTATTCTTTCATCAACGTCCATTTAGGGTGCTGGACCATTTACCCATTTAAATTCCTCATTCATTTTATTCCATCTAGGGATTCTAGGCTATACAGGTTTCAAAATACGAGGTGCTAAATATAACCAACAATGTTAAACACTAAATACGTGATTTCTAAATGCCATCCTCTAAAATCTTACAACCGTTTAGGTTATGTATTCAATCAGTCTGAAAGCGTGCTCTTTCTTAACTATCTTCTAAAATATTAAAAATTAAATTTGCTTGCATCCTAAGAACATATCTTGAAAAATTACTACGTATAATTCGATTTTAAATAATGTTATTCGTAAACATTCAGTCTCGGTCATTTTTACAACTTTATTTACTGTGTCATTTAGGACTGTTTTAACCAAATGCACGCTATTGGTTTACAGGTTAACTGGTTAAAAGCGAAATGCGCTAAGTTAACCATAAAACGACTTCTGTGTCCATAAAATATCCCATAGCCTCGTTTTCGAATGAATTCTATTCCACTTGATCAAAAAGTGGCAATCTCTCACAATGAATGTACCTTATTTTTCTATGTACAGATTGCACTAACCGTTGTGAAAACTATGTACAAAACGAAATATTTAATATTTTTGCGATGAACTGCTAATATGTAAAAAAAAACATATTTTTTGCCCCCGAAAGTTTCAACCAATATTTCTGTTTTACGTCGTTTCGGTATTTAACTTGTATTTAATTGTAAAATATCTACAAAAGTGTTTCGTTTATGGGCCTCGTACAAAAGTTCAAAATTTTGTCAATTTAAATTTCGAAATTGTTGATTTTCGTGTAGTGAAATTTTTACAGAGGTGCATTTGTTCTTAATGATCTTTGTGCCTCCGCGGGCCTTGTCTAAACATCAAAACATATCTTTTTTGGTTTTTGTGCCTTTGCTGTGTGCTTTTATTGATCATTGTTGCTTTGCCAAAATTCGACAAGTAAACAACACAATTGGTTAAACGAAAGATGCGCGGTATATACGTATTTGTCTTGCTTACCTTTTTCTGTTGCCACGACAACGCGTACACCAATTCACGTCAATTTTGACGACGTTTGCCATGTGTGCGTTGCCTTGGCGACCATAAAAAACGCTTTTCAAAGTGTCTGTATGGTGCTGCACACTGTTCCTTAAGTACAACAAGTGTATTTTCTGATGATTGTAGTTTCTTTAATCTTTGTCACCCTAATTTTTCACGATAAGTTTTTTATCCCACTTTAAAATATGAGATGAAATAGACGTCAGTCTTTGTTTCAATTTGAGATTAAAGCAGTTTTTATAGAACTTTTCAATTCTGCTTTCTGTTTGTAACATGACAAAACGAATTTCAGTTTACATAATAAAACAACCTCTTACGGATGGAAAACTAATTTAAGACTTGATATGTGGTCTGTTCCTATTGTCTTCTGTCGTGTACAAAGATCCTAACTTTGCCCAAGTGTACAGATTTAACTGGGAATAAGCACGCGCCCGTAATATAGTGTGACTTCAAACCCACTAGTTCTTTCCCCACGTTGGTGATACTGTAAATAGGTGTAACGAAGGCCCCAAGAGACCCTTACTCAGGCCTCATAGGCGTCACCCTTACTCGTGTACAGTACATCTTGTAAATGCTTCCAACAGTACTTTGTATTTATCCTTACTTCCCTTTTGCGTGATGCGATTGACTTTTTTCTGCACGCTAGTTGTTGTTTTACAGTTTGTATTCCACTCCCTGTTCGGCTCAAGTTCCAAATTGCGTTGTTCTGCTTTTCAATGCAGCGCATACTCATCTAGCAGTTCATAAATCTCGTTTTACCGGTCGGTAGAGGGAGCACGAACATCAAAACTTGCGATCACTGTCGTGCTTTTCGCGATACTTATCTTGTGTCGCAGTGCCAAAGCGCTGCTGAGAGAAAATTGTTGCGCGCGTGTAAATAAAAATGAGAATACCTGGTGCTGGGTGTGTGCTGATGTCATAGTTCAGTCGAGCGTGATAAGCAGTGGAAATAAGATCGGAGCTGCTCCATTGAAGTCAAATTGCGGCAGGTTGAAGTGTTATAAAATCGCTTCTTCAGTAAAACTTAGTCCAAGTAAACTGGCACTGTGACAGAAGGCTTAAGTTTTGCCCGTGTGAGCAAAAACAGAAAGGTTTTTGTTGACAGAAACACCTGCCTAAACAAGCTGTTTACTTTTGAAAGGTTTGGGTATTCAGAAACGATTAGTGTTTTCAAAGTGTGTTGTTGGAAGTATTTGTGACAACCTCGCAGGCTTGATAAATTAAGAACGATCAAAAAGGCGGAAAGATGTGGGGAAAACCCTGTTTTGATTACCATTGTTTACAAACGTAAATATCTTTTGCAAGACAAAAGGCCGTGCTAACTTGCAAGTCATGAGACAGATTTAAAACATTAAGCTGTGTTAGGTAGTGAGCTTGAACAGTCCTACATAATTACATTGCTGTATTAAGTACTCTATTGTAGTTTGATATAGATGTACTCAGTGAAGTGATTGGTCTGTAGACTGTATAGTTGTAGCAAGAGAATCATTCCCTGAATAGTTGTAAAGATTCAAACTGTGTCTTTATAGAATGAAAATTGTAGATACATTCGGTTCCAACTTGAAAGTAACATAGGTAACCAGCCTAAACTTCTTTGTACTTCAGTCCCAAATCAGCACTGCCCAAATGTGTTTGAAGTTCCTGTTTTAGAGTTCATTGTTTGCAAGAAAACACTGAACAAGGCGTTTGGGTTACATAATAATGTAAGGTTCAACTGTCAAGTTATTGCTTTTCCAAAAGAATTGAGTCAATTGAACATATCTGCACATTTGTTCAAATAAAAAGTAATTTATGACATAGTATAAGTATAATACAAAACCCTATTGCGGTCTTGTTTTGTAACTTAGGTCTTCAAAGTGCCTAATCCACAAGTGCTTGGTCATTGTATGAAATTTGATTAGGTGTTCTATGTAAATTGGACCCAGAATTCTTCCCTAATTTAAACACACTGACACGCCACAGGTGGTTCCTTACATTATTATTTGCATACAAATACAACATTTACTATTAGATGACTAGTTTGACCTGAATCTATTCCTTAGCTACCCAATTTGCCTTGTAGAGTTCAGTACTTGGTCATTCCTCATGATATTTTACAATATATAATATCTTTACCCTGGTAAAGGCGACCTCTATGGGATGCCGAAACATCAGAATAAAACTGCAATTGCCAGAAGAGCTCCATAAAATTTATAGAATATTTTAATTGAACTTGTATTGTTTTTTTCTATTTCTAAGGTTTTGGCAAAAAAGTCTAAACATGGTTGAGTAGTTGTGAAAAAAATTTGGGGCCATGTCGCAAAGGCATCACTCAGGAAGTTTTGGATCCAGTGGGGGTGCAAGCTCACTGGGTCTGCAGGGGCGACTACTTGAAGTTGCTGTGGTTGTAGGAATGGATGATGAAACAGGTTTGGAGCAAAGACAACTTGAAGTAAGAGAAAGCCTCCTTGATTAAAGATTTTCATTTTGCAATTTGCGTTTTGGTAAAGTAAATTATTTTGAGTTCATGGTTTTGGAGTAGTTTCTGTTGTTTAAATGATTTCATGATACCTTATTGAATGCCTTTTATTTCTTGCTATTGTTCTATTGTTTCTGTTGACTTCAGGTGATCATTTGGCTTTGTTTTAAACCTTTTGTTTGCGAAGATTATCTTACCTGTAACCTTTTCTAATATCTATACACTCATTACATTTTATTTTAAACAACTTTACTACTAGATGAAGAGAATTGCTAAATTATATGTTCCTTATATTTCTTGACTGGAAACAGATGGATCAGGCTTAAAAAACTTTACAGTCACTTTGTTTGTGTTTTTAGCACACTGATGTCAGTGGAAATGGTGACAAACTGTTTCAGATGCACTTTAAAGCTCAGTTATTGGACATTATTTCTGGCACTCAAGAGTCAAGTCAAGTGGCTTCCTTGATTCTCCAAGGTTTGGTTATGTTTAGAAAAAATAAAATGAGAAATGCACTTCCTAGTTGAGTCATTGCACACAACGTGTGCTGATCAAGTAGGAACACTTAAATTGATGGTTTCAATGCTGTTTTAAACTGCTGTTTTGTCCGTGTAGTTGGGTAATGTTTTTATTGGCCAGGCACTACAACATCGGACCCACAGGATTGGAGAAAATCTCTGAGACAAATGAAAACTACTAAGTAAGATTCATTAATACAATGGTTATAAACATGATTTATGTTGTCAAGTTTGATTACCATGTTTCAGTGATTAGCAAATCTATTTTTTATGGCATACTTGTTTAAGGGGAAAGTTTGTCTCCAACTACATTACTTCCAGTAACCCAACACAACCAGAAAAGTTGCTTAAAAATATGGTTTAACATTTACAAATATATACCAGAGTTTGATAATTAGAGTCAATGTTGTAAAAAGCCCTTTGCAACTAAAAACTCATATAACTTCTTTATGTCCTCTATACCAAATATGAAAAAAATCACAAGCAAATGTTTTTTTAGACCGAGGAGAGTAGCAAAGGGTGTCCAGCGTTCTCGATCTGTTCGGAAGCTTCGTCAGCGAGCCAATAAAGATGAGGATGTTCCAGTTTCTACTGATTTTCTGGTCAATCTCCCATGCATATGTCTGCCAGGTACACCTTAATATTTACTCTTGCAAGGTGCTAAGCTAATATTTACAAAATTGCTGTGCAAAAAGGTAATTTGCAGGGCGTATATGACTTTTTATACTTTTAAATTGATTTACAATAGATATCCTCAGCATGAAACCAAAACTAAACATACATTTGGAATCTTAGAGTTCATTTCATCATTTGTGGCTTGGTTTGTGCATTTTTTGCTGTTTTTAGGAATTTTGTGAAACAACAAGCACTTTATAGAGGTGTTTTTGTTTAAAGATAATTCCAAAGTCTACAGAGAAGAACATCCATCGAAAATGCACTTTGTTGTTCTTACTGATATCAGTGGATCAAGACATTATGCTGCTGTATTGACAATGTATCAACCTTTTTATGCTGTGCAGGTATACTTATGTACCTAATATTTATGTGCAACAAAAACATTTACAAAACAGCAACCTTTGTTCATTAAAAGTTCAATTCTTATGTTATGAGATAATTAACACCCAAAATTGGTTTAAGCAATTGTAGGTAGCAATGTACATGAGAGAAATACATTTGTGTAATTATGTAACTTTGATCACAAATGGACCACTATTGTTGTAATGTCAACACAATAAAGTGGTGCAATGAGAATGTTCCATTTGGGTGGCTTATAGTGTTTAGAAAGTAACACTATCCTTTCCTGTTCAAGGGCAATTCACCCAAGTCATGGCGATTGACCCGTGGAAGACAATCTGGGTCACTTACCCGCCTTACTGAGAATAGCGAAATGACAGCCAGCGAACTGGAACCCACCAAATGCTTTGTGCCACTGTGCATTTGTTTTGTAAGCAGTCTGCCGTACTTTGACACCCTTAAGAATAGTTTATCATGGTAAGTGACTTTTTAAAGATTTGCTTCAAAGGTGTAAAGAACTGGTTTCTGACACAAATCAATTATGAATTTCAAACACTTTCAATTTGTTTTAAAACTATGGTTCCAAATATTTGTGGAAAACAGCTATGATAAAAATTCTAGTATAATGTTGTACTTAGTTGAGATTGCTACATAACACAGGTCATAAACATTATTGCATTAGTTAAAAAGCTTCATTTGTTTTTTATTTGAAACTTTGATTCAAGTTTGTACAGAATAATTATATAATAAATGGGTACACTTTGTTTTAATTAAAATTGTAAAGGTATGTACATGGTCATTTATTTCCAATAGATTATGAAAGAGATTTTGGCATAACTTAGAGGTGTTTATGTTAAGAATATAAAATTTATAAATTTGTTTGTATTCCAAGTGTACAAAAATTCGGTAGTTGTAACATTTTAAATATTTCCCTACCAAACTTACAAAACAGTGTCTAAATCCTTAAACACCCAACTCCATTACTTCAATACAGTAGTGCAGGGCCCACCCCCTTTTATTACATGGGCGGGGGCAACCTAGGACGGCTATTATGTAAGAACGTGGGCTGAGTAGTTGTCGTCACACAGGTGCTTCTTGATTCGTGTTGTTACGCTCTGTATACGATTCATTATACTGGCCTGGCGCTGACCTAAGTGGCAAAGTTGAAACAGGAAAAGCTGTGACATATTGATTATTGCGGAAGTGCCTTACTACTACTTCCAGGCACGTTAATTATGGGTCCCCTTCCCTGAAGGGGACACATATTGTTTTTGTCTATATTTTTTTTTCTTTTTTCTTTTTTTCTTTTTTCTTTTTTCTTTTTTTCTTTCTAACGCGGATTTGTTCCCATGTTTTGGTCAAGAAAGAATGGTTCAAACTTTTTCAAATTTACACACATTACAAATATTGGTCTAAAGATGGTCCATGTGAATTTTGACCCCGTTTGATCCCTCGGTTCACCCACAGCCCCCCAAAACGTAAAATTTTTAATGCGGATTTGTTCCCACGTTTTGATCAAGAAAGAATGGTTCAAACTTTTTCATATTTACACACATTATAGATATTGGTCTAAAGATGGTCCATGTGAATTTTGACCCCATTTGATCCCTCAGTTCACCCACAGCCCCCCAAAACGTGAATTTTTTAACGCAGATTTGTTCCCACATTTTGGTCAAGAAAGAATGGTTCAAACTTTTTCAAATTTACACTTATTATAGATATTGGTCAAAAGGTGATCCATGTGAATTTTGACCTCGTTTGACCCCTTGGTTTACCCACAGCCCCCCAAAACGTGAAATTTTTAATACGGCTATACTTGGTAAAGCAGATGTTTCTGGAGTTACATACGTTTTGATTGGTACATTGCAGCGTATCTTAAACTATTTTGTAACTTAAAGTTGTATATATCCATTTTCACCCCTTTACCCCCAAATATTTGTTTGTTTATTCACATGTTATTGAGGCCAGAAATACAAGACTTAACCTGCTGAATTTTTTAACAGCTGTGGATAGGGTTCTCCTTGTTGGCTGGTAAAAATTTCAGTGCAATCGGCTCAGTAATAGTAAGTATATGGTTTTACATGCTGTCTTCTGTCATATTTGTGCTCGCTCAGTGCACAGCTGACGCAATGGGAGTGATTAACGATAGTGGCACATGGAAAAAATGCCTCTGCTTCACGCATGAATGCAGTGGTCACTTGACCATTTTCTCATTGGTTGGAATTAAGATGATACGGTGTTAGTGATATTGCGCTGTAAACGTTAACGCTGCGGGGTCACGGCAGGGACAGGCGATGCGTATGACGTCATGACCGTATTTGCTTGTCGCTCAGTGCACAGCTGACGCAATGGGAGTGATTGACCATAGTGGCGCATAGAAAAAAATGCCTCTGCTTCACGCATGAACGCAGTCGTTACGTGACCATTTTCTCAGTCAGATAGAAGTCTTAACTCTCAATGGTGTAATTCACTCGTTTACGATTAAGGTGGGTGAATGCAGTGGGAGTGCTCAGCTTGACGTCCGGACCGACGTTTTATGAGGCAGTCGTGTCGGTGATTAGAAATCAGCTGTTTTTGCGCAGCTGTGCTACGTCGTTTTATTACGTTGTCAAGTACATTTTAAGTTTTGGAAAATTGTGTTTAAAAACTGACCTTGAACGAAAATATCAAGGTCAAAGCATGAGAATAAATTAAAAGTATTTTTCCTGTTTTTTGTCATTATATGACAATAATGATGCAAAAACAATACGGACAAAACTTTTTGGGTTAAGGCTAAAGTTGGTTAAGCTTGTCCTTAAGAATCTAAAAATAACCAGGATGTTTGTTTACCATAAATCCGCACAAATGCGCGTGTGGGGACCCATTCGTTTTTGCTTGCAAAAACAATCATATATGTAGATCAAATGATGTGTATAGTAAATTGGTAAATATCTAAGAGTGATTGTGTCCTATTTTTACTGTTACCAAATCGCATATGCATATGTGTGGGCACCCATTAGATTATGCTTGTAGAAACAATTAGGTTATAAAGTGCCAGGAAAAAGATAGGGACCTAATGAATGGTAGGTGCCAAATATATATCCATTATAAACATAGTAAATGGAATATGTGATATATCATTAAATATGATGTAGTATATATAACCCGGCAATATATAGGAAAACCACTATTCTAGTTTAAAATTGATAGATATACGATTTGATGCACTGATATTGCATTTTTGTCGGAACCAAACCCGTTCATAACGCGCGTTTACAGATCTTCATGATTGCGTTTATGGTTTTCTCAAATTGGTCCGTACCAGCAACCTTTAGGGCTAGGTGTTTCGTAAAACTAGACAAGTTATACGCATTTTGTCATGAATTACAGTTGAGGCAGAAACATTAACACCAGTTTATCAACTTCGGATGATTATGTCAGAAGTGTTCAATCTCACAACAGCATTTCCCCAAGTTGGCCTTGTTGTTTGTTCAAAAAAGACCAAATGTTTCTTAATTAACATTGGCTGTATTTTGTTACTTAAGTAAATAGATTATCCCAGGGTCCCCTGCACAATTGCAAACGCCCCCAGGACTGTACTGGCGCCCACTTAAAGAACCATTGTGTAAGAGCGCGTTTGTTCTATGGACTGAGAAAGATACACAAAATATTACAGTGGTTTCAAATTTGCTGCAACCCCAACGTTCTGATCCTTCTTACAAAAACAATCGACGTACTGCATACTTACTCAATGTTGTTCAATCATTAATCAATGAGATCCATTGGCTTGCTTGTTGTGAACAAGCACATTAAAACGCAGTGTCACGTTTAAAACTACCAAGCGCATTTGGTTGTTCATTACGACCTGCAGGTCATCACAACGGTCTATTTTTAAAGACAGTTTTGCAGGGGAGCATTTGATGAAATGGCCAAAAATCTCCTATCATGTAACGTCTGCCAACAACTACATATGTGTCATAAAACACACAGTTCAGGTCTTTAACCAAGCAATAGTTCGTCTTTTTACGAACTACATACCTGTAAGTTTCAGCTACATTTAAATTAAAATCATAAATAAATTCAAAATTAAATCAATAGTCTATTCCCATGTCCTATTCCCATGTTTTCAAATTTTTCAAAAGAGTTTTATGGTTACAGGCATGGTCACCGGCACGTAGGGGCAAGAGGGGGCACTTGCCCCCCCCCCCCCCTCCCCTGGAATCAAAATTACAATATTTTCTCGAAAAACGTGATGACTGAAAAACGATAGTGCTCTAAGAAAGGAAGTTAGAATAGTCAAAGCAAATGTGTAAACAAGCGGCTTTAACGATGTATGCATTGTTTACGTATCTGGTGTTGTTTCCATAGCCTCGTTTTGCGAGGATTTTTCATCGTTGACGCAAATCTACTGCATATATTTTATGCCATGTGTACATAATTACTTGATATAGTAATCTATCCCTGCAAGTGTGTATTTGTCAAAATTCCCCCCCCCCCCCTGGAAAAATTTCTGCCGGCGCCCATGGCTACAGGGTCAACCAAGCTAACGCAATTATGTGGACGTGTATTTCATCAACACCTAATCAGGCACCAGTACTTTAGCTTCCAAAGTCACGCACACGTCACAAAGGCGTTTGTTTGCATTGCTGATGGCTGTTGTATGACAGGTTTGCGTGGTTTGTTTTGTGTTGTGAGTGTAACATACAAAGATATAGTCTACTGTATGCAAAACTAAACCTAGAGTCTTGGTATCATCACGTTAAACTTCAACGCAATGAAACGGTTTTAAATATGTCCTAAATCTGGTTTGTAATAGCATTAATCATCTGGTTTGTAATAGCATTAATCATCTGGTTTGTAATAGCATTAATCATCTGCTTTGTGCCACAGCTAGTTAATTATTTAATTGACGGCTGCATGCGATAAGTCGAGTGGATGCACTTGTGTTCAATGTCAACCGCTCAGCGAAAAGAAAGTGATAGTGCTTGGCTGCGAGGCATGTTCAGCTCGGACAGTCATTTTTGATCCGTCACGGGTGCTGCGTACAGGAATTTGAAATTTTTTCGCTGCCACAAAACTCCGCCTTGAGCTTGGATTTTTTCAGCACTTTTATGCACAATTGCTTAATGCCAATTATCCCAAATTGGCCTTTATGTTTAGATGCCAAGTCCTAACAAACTGTGTTGTGGCCTAAAACACGGTCTAGCTTGCAACTTCGGTGGAAATGTGTCGTCCAACTTTTAGTAATTTTTGTGCTTTTTAAGTTCGATGGTTTTACCACTTTAGGGCTTTAAGTTGTGATATAATACCATTATTTCTAAACAAACCATTTTTTTCACAGCCTGTTAAAAGACATTAAATCTCTACCAAATCCCGAATCATTTCGAAAAGTTCTCGAGAAATACGTCACAAATCTCTCCGTGGTGTTATGTCCACCCCCAACCTTGCAAGTGGTAAGGATAAATTGTTGTGGGTCTTTGTAATATATTATTAAGTATCCACGTAGCTTTAGTTGGCCTTTATTGTATGACTGACGCTTTTCGAAGGAAAAAGTTGTTTCTGTGGATTATTACCAACATGGGTTGTGTTACATAAAATTTCAAGTATTTTGCGAGAGTTGTTACATTTAAAAAGCACAGCAGGAATTAGAGGAAAACCATGAAACTTTATTAAATCGTGACCGTCGTAGTTTCGATTCCGCTTTAATTCATTCACAAAACCAAACCGAAATTTTTAAAATAGCAACTCAAACCACGCTGATGACTATTACTGTAGTAATCCAAATTTTTGCTGAACGTTGCATAATTGAAATGGGCAAAAGTGAGCCCTCGCGTTTCCAGAAAATCAGTTTTGGTATTTTGTCATTTTTCACACTTATCGCAATAACTCACATATTTTTCACCTACTATAGAAATTGTAAAAAGTAAGATTGCAGAAAAAGGCCTGACAAAAGCTTCACAAGATTTGGCAGAATGTAGCGCAACAGTATAACAAACCTGTAGAAAATAAACACTAAAAGAGGTTCTTTAGCTTGTAATGATGGATTTGATTATTGTATTTCTAAAGTATTTCGGCTAGTCTATTCGTCTATAAATTCTGTTATCTATATGTAACAACGAGCATTTTTTCTATTAGAGCTTTACACTTGGAGGTTGGCCCTTCACCATGTTTCCATCTTGTGAACCTGGTAAACCCAACTTTGTCACTGATCTTGACCTTCGCCTTCCTCTTTTTGTATTCATGCGAAAACCCGCTACTCTTCTGCAGGTGAATTTGAAACAAAACTTTTATTCTTTGGTATTCAAATATGAACTTCTTAAAACCGGTTTTCAAATGTTTTAGATGATTGTACGGTAAATTTCTGGCGAGTATGGATTCTTTAGTCAAATCTATCAGAGTTATAAGCGGGCCCGAACACGGCCCGAACCCTATAAAAACCCAATAGTAAGCCCGACCCGAACCCAGAATCGTTTTTAGGAAACCCGTTTAGGCACGCAAGTTTGATTGACAGGCCTATAATAAAGAAATTGTACACAATGGACAATGGTCTTACAAGACGTTTTGGATTGGGCATCTGGTCATATCCAGCAAATAGCTACTTAGGTAGGTAATTTATAAAATTACTGACACAGAATGTAAATTCAGGCCCGAATCCCGTTTGTTAAAAAACAAAGCCCAAACCCGACCCGAAAAGACCGGTCCCTCTTACTACTCTGAAATCTATAAATTAGTTGTATTGTTTGTAATTGTTTCTATTTAATTGCTTTGTTCAAAACAAATCTATTTTGTTATTTAGGTGTTGGCCTGTATACTTCTCGAGCAAAGACTCGTATTTATATCGGAAAATTATTCTCTGATAACACTTGTTATGGAGGTAAGTTGTGTTTTGTGATTTCAAAAGCTGAAACGAAATACACTTCGGCTTGTTTTGTTTGCCCATCATCAGGTATACCTGAAACGAATAACTCAGTTGTTTTAATGTATTTTTTCGGTCCAGCAACTAGAGTACTAGACAATAAAATGTTATGCGTTTTATTTTTGTAAATAAACTGACAATAAACGGGATTTAATTTGCAACAGTATTTTTCCTCAGACGCGTGTCTGGGTTACCTGAATGTTAACGAGCAATTTTACTGCTGTGTAACCTTATCGCGCATTTTAGCAAACAATGCAAGCGCATTACAAACGGATCTGTCGGACAATGGTCAAAATAGTTGTCATCTTTGCTCAGAATTCATGTTTTTCTTATACTTTCATTTTCTCATACGCCTTGTTATTTTAAAAGAACATATGGTCTAGTTCTACAGGTTTAAAAGCATTTTAAAAATCTTTCAGCTTGCGGTCAAATGATTTAAGCTAAGCGCTAAATTTGTGTAGACGCTATCTAGGGACCTAAAATAATGATGCCATGTCGCAAACAAAATATTCTGCAGTAATCGTAACACCTTTCAATAAAATATAAGTTTCATTAATTTGATGTAGGAATTGTCCCAAATTCTGAAAACCACTTCCATTGGTACAGACAATGATGTAACAAAAGATTAAAATTACCATAAAAATATTTAAAAGCATTGCAGTATTGAAGAACGTTAAAAAAATAATTAAACGCTTATTACCTAAAAACAATTACAACATTTTAAAGCTTTTTTGGTGAAGGTAATCTTCTGAAAAATCTTGCATAACCCTCCAACATTGCGAATCACCATTCAACAAAGTGGTTTTAAATTGCGCCACAATTTTGCAAATCGTTTTTACGACCTCCCACACAAACTGTACCTCTTTACACAGGCCCTGCTCTGTTACATACGACCTTTTACGTGGCCCCACCAATACGTCCCTCTTCTATTCTCCGAAATTATCGACTTTGTTGCCTGTCCAGGGATTTTCCTCATGGGTTGTCACGGCATGCACAAGGAGCAAATTGAACAGGTAAGGCTTCGTTAGTTAATTTTTTCATTTTTTTACAATTGTCCTTTTGACCGCCAATGTTGGCACGCGACGTGATTTTTCAAGGCACGCCAAACTAATTCATGCTTACGTACTTTCTGATAGAATTTAACTAATACAACGCAGGTTTTTTACATAATGCTAGGAATAAAATCCGTCTTTGGCGGAATGAGAGAACGAACTTAGTGCAACTTATTGTTTTCTTGTAAATCTAACAAATCACAAACAATTTCATGTTAAGAACGCAGACCAAAAAGAGGCATTGGTAAAAAAACGCTTCACCATACATGACAGTCAAGGCGGTGGCTGTTAACATTTTAAGCTCTTGAACCCCACAAACCTTTGTCCGATTACTTGCTACTGTCCAAAAAAGCTAAAAGGCGTAAATCAAAATGCAGTAATTATGGGTCCCCTTCCCTGAAGGAAAAAAAATCACACATATTGATTTTACTCGAATTGTTTTGTTTTTTTTCTTGTTTTTTCTTCCTTTTTCCCCCCCAAAGCTTGTCCGACTCGTTTTTCCATCAAATGTTTGATGGATTTGGCTGAAATTTACACAGATGGTAGATATAGTTATGTAGATGTGCATCCCACTTTGTTTTTGTTGATAACCCCAGTATTTACCCCGCTAGCCCCCTAAAATGGGCATTTTTTACCCGAAGTTTGTCCGACTCGTTTTTCCATCAAATGTTTGATGGATGTGGCTGAAATTTACACAGATGGTAGATATAGTTATGTAGATGTGCATCCCACTTTGTTTTTGTTGATAACCCCAGTATTTACCCCGCTAGCCCCCTAAAATGGGTATTTTTACCCAAAGTTTGTCCGACTCGTTTTTCCATCAAATGTTTGATGGATTTGGCTGAAATTTACACAGATGGTAGATATATTCATGTAGATGTGCATCCCACTTTGTTTTTGTTGATAACCCCAGTATTTACCCCGCTAGCCCCCTCAAATGGGTGAGTTTTTAAACAGTGTCAGAATTGGCTAAAATTTGGATTTCTTGAAAAGTATGCCATTTATAGGTGTCGATTGTTGTGTTCAACCCTGTAGTCCTAACATTTACCCCACAAGCCCCTAAAGTGTAAAACGTATTTGTATGTTACTGGGCACCACAAACGAAAGATTTCTTTGGTGCAATAGTGTTACAAGGGCAACCAGTTGTATGTTGCTCGTTGGTGGGTTGCTTGGTGGTCGTTTTTGCGCCATGGCAGTTAGGGGCTTGTTAACAGCCCTATGACGTCAGAAACATTAACGGTTGTTGCTCAAAACACCACTAGTGGTCGAAATTTTAAACATTGGCGGATTGGGCTGAAATTTTGCGGTACTATTGATTGAGTCATTGTGGTTTTTATATATTTTTTAATTTGTGTGTCGTTCCCAATTAGTTACCCTACTAGCCCCCTAAAATGGGTCAGTTTTTTAAAACGTTAAATAGGACATACTTCAAACAATATCTGGGGTGAATCTAATTTTATAGTTTGTATTCTACATAGCATTATTATTTAAGCCCAGTGCCGATCACTGTGTTTTACCTTACAACACCCGACTTTCTCATGGTTATCTCTTGAATTGCATTATTTTCAACTTTGCATGTGTGGGGACCCATGAGTTTTTGCCTGCAGAAACGACTAAAGTTATAAAAGACGGTGACTAATATGGGACCCAATACAAAATAAGCATAGGAAATATATTTATGTTTTAAAATAGGTTATAGTGTATATGCAAGGGCAATATGTGCTAAGCCACCCTTCTAGTTACAGAAAATATTTACTAAGTAAAATTAATAGCTTTTTTACATAGTTAGTGGCGTTTTAAATGTTTTGATGAATGTTCCAAATGATATTAGGACTGTACTTCATCAACAAGGCAAAATTGTCATTGTTTTGACATTGTATCTCTAACCCTTGCTTTGGTACTTATTACCATTCTACACCCTATTTATAACCGTTTAGCTGTAAACTAAAAACTTCAACAATTTACCCTAATAAGGAGTGAATCTGACGGATAATTTAAATATTTTTGTAGGTTGAGAACGACCAAATTGTGGTGGATCTTGACACAGGCAAGGCTTATATGTGTGCTTCTTATGATTGGATAAAAACTGGAAAGGCCAACAGCAAGGATAATATTAAGAGCATCGATGAAAAACTGGACTGTTATTTTCCTAACTTTATTGTCGACAAAGTGCTTCACAGGTAGGTCTTGTTTTGCTGTGTTGAGCCCTACATTGTACCCATATATTTTATCCGGTTCTATTTATAACCAGTTTATGAAGGTCATAAACATTGGTTAGGTTTCTCTTGTTTTGTAATCTACATGTTTTGAAAGGCGGAGATATTGATTTAAATAGATTTTCAGCTGCCGAAATGGTTTACATTCAGACGGTACAAAAAAATATTTTGGCACTTTAAAAAAAAATGTGGGTGTAACATTAACACCAAACGCCCAATAAATGACATTTTGCTAAAGCAGTCAACAAAACCATGTAAACACAACATGGAAGAGTCAGAAGGAAACTCCGTAAATGGTTATGCAGATAACATAAACTAACAGTGGACCAGACGGTTTCGATAAATCACAATTCCAAATCTTTGCATACAACTACAATTTACGAGGTTTTTCTCAAAAATCAATAAACTTGGGATTCACTGTAAATCATTTACAACACCTATGCAATAAAACGAAATGTAAGATTACCCAGTATTCGATTAACTAGGATGATTAGTAATATTTCTTGAGAGACAGCTGACCATAAGCTCCTACAATACTTCAGTTCAGGTAATGTGCTTGGGTTTGCACCAACAAGAACAAAATAGAAACACCATACACAGCACAGGCATAAAAAGTGATTTAATCAAAAACATACTGTCAGGGAGCTTGTATTGGGAATATTAGGAAATACATCTCAGTGCAGACGCTTCAACAATTGCTGTCATCACAATCAGTGCATGCAACTTATTACATCGATCTATTCCTTATACAAGTTGTGTTTTGATTAACCCCAACATATAGCAACTTATATTGAAACTTCGAGCCTTTCGTATTGTAATCAAGGCTATCAGAACTTCAAATCCACAACACAGTACACGAGTTGGCTTCACCCACTCCCGTCACCATCGAGGAGGTTCATACACTCGAGGCTCGCAGGAAATCAATCAACAACCAAAAAATCCAACAGATTTTTATGGAGATGATGATCGATTTATTCGGGTGAGTTACGACCGACTATAACCTCCTGATTCAGACTAATCGATACGTTACACTCGGCCTACACTCATTTTATGCTGGCACCGTGGCCTTGAAAATCTTACCTTACTCACAAATAATTGATTTAAAATTTGCTGTAATAAATTGATTAAAAAATATGTTTGCCTGTTTATGGTGTAGGGGCAATGTTTTCGACAAAAATAGCTAACTTTGGCGTTAAACTAAATAAAAAAGTCACACGTTTGTATTTCAGTCTAATTTCACTTGACGAAAACGTTTGTTTTCAGTGACTCTGTTTATTTTCTTGACCATGAAATCAACCAGTTCCGAACTGACGAATTCATGGAAACCGTCAATTCATCCGATTTACCGTTCTACCTCAAGGTATGCCGTCACTTATCTGCCCAGGACACAACACAGACATTGGTGGTTTTTAACACCCACTAAATCTATACAATTTTCTCTGTTAGCTGGTTAACTTAAAATAAAGTCATAAAACTTGTCAAGTTGCCGTTTAAAGCATTTTTATCAACTCAACTTGAAATGAATCAATAAAAAAAATCTCTTCAGTTTACCCAAAACCTCAATTCCAACACTACTTGAACCACAATGCGGCTAAATAGCAGTGATTTGAGCAAAACCCCAATTTGAAATGGTTTAAGTGGTGAATGTTGCAACACTAACTTTGAAAGCAAGCGGCCACACCCAACAATAAATTTCTCAAATGAACGTAGTCAATCTGAGCATTTTTAAAGGTGTGCAAGACCTACATGTTCAAGCGATTCGTGCAAGACCGACTACGACGAACCGAAGACACATTCAGTCGAATTGCTGAGGAAAGAAGAAAGAGGACAGGGGCCAAAGCTATCATGGCACGCCGGTAAGTTTATTTTTTTCCAAACTTAAAACGTAAACAAATCATGTTCCGTGTATTAAAGTTCACTTTCACTTTTTAATGCGAAATTTCGCAACATTAATCTTTAAAAATGTTGAATATCCAGTAAAGAATAAATTCCTCTCCAAAAATTTTTTGGCATTTAATATTTGCTATAAAGTATATTAACTGTTGCTCTCATACAAAATGTATAGGTAGAAATGTGTATTACATATTGATAAAGGCACCCGTAATGCAACGTCAGTGCATCAAATACAAAAACCTAAAAAGTATAACGCCATGTTGTCACAAATCATATGCTATTAAACGGAATATGCAATTATCCGTGTTCGTCTGTATAATATTCACACAGATAACTGTTTGATTCCAAAGCGAAGATCTTTTTTCGGGACTGTCCAACATTTTTGGGATCAATTTTCACCCCTTAAACTTTGAAACCGTGGTATATTTTATTATTATGATCCCCTTAATGTAGAACGTTTGGAAAAATTCGTTCAGTGGGCGAGGTAACATATCCATCCCCTCTCCGTCGATCAACTGCTCGGCGTCCTCACTCTACGGGATATGGGGATCACAGATCGACTGTAAAAATGAACTCAACTATAAAAACAAACGGATCCAACCATCTGGCCCCACCCATTTCACACCCCTTTGCTCTACGCAAGGTCTCCGACAATGACCAAGGTAAACGGATTTTTTTACGTTTTTTTTTTGTTTTTTTGCCGTATCAAATACGATTTGTAGGACATTGGAGCACAAGACCATTGTAGTACACGTAGCATATTAGGAGGTTCAAAGTTTTATTGGACCATGTAGAATATTTAATAAATACAAAATAGATACCTTTTAAAATAGGCGAGGCTAAAGGCCTCATAGGCTATTTAAAGATGACTGTTTCAAAGTTGTGTAGACTGCGGTATTTACACATAAAAAAACTACTATTTGAAAGATAAAGCAGCTTAGATTTACTTTTTGCACGTAAATCTGTGAGGAAAGTTTTTGTTTATTATAATTTTGTTCTGCAGGCGACCTTTTCGATAGTTTGAAGGAAGATATCCACAAAATCAACTTGCCTACATTTCCAGTCCAAGGGACCAATTTTAACGCAGGTAATATAAAATACATTTTTAACGAAACTAAGTTCGAGATGATCCAGTTTTAACCAGATTTTGATTTTCCCGACATTTTTAGGTCATTTCTATCGTCGATGCGCTGAGATTGTTGGTGACGTCATGGGCAAGCTGCGCGTAGCCAATGGTAACCAGCAGCAGCAGCAGCAGCAGCAGCAGCAGCAGCAGCAGCAGCAGCAGCCGAACGGACACGACCCTGAAATAAACGTGTCCACAAGTAGAGCGGCCTGTCTCATTGTGCGCGGCCTTTACCTAGTGGCAATAGGAGATCACCTAAAGGGACTTGAAGACTTGCACGCCACTGCCCAAGAGGACTACAGGATGTTTCCAGAAAAGTAAGCAGTTGTTTGCCCATTTTGTTGCTTAATTTTGCATAAACCCATACAACGTCAGGGAAGATATGTGTTGTGAAAACGTTTTTCTTAGTTCCATTCGAAGAAAGTTAAAGAATAGAATAAAATTAGCATATAAGTTTAGATTAAATTATCCTGTCTTCTAATAAAACTAAGAGCTCCTAAAGATAATATTAGCCATTACACGAACTTGATTGTTACTACACTAAATCAACCGACCTCTTATTCTTTGTCCATAAATTTGCATTTCCTCTAGTATTAGTCCAACCACATCCTGTTCAAATTTCCCACCTATATTCTGACTCTAAATTACATTGTTGATTGACCTTAGTTTCTGAATGGACCAAATCTGGGAATTATATTTATTACGTCACATATGTGTATGATGTCTATCATTTAAGTTAATAATCATAGCACACCAGGCCTATTAAAGGCGTCGTACCGAATTAGACGATCAACAAGCATTCCCATATGGCAAGACACAGGCTAAAAAGTTGTAGCCTACGGAAGGATTCGAACCCACGACTGAAGCCTTTCAGGGATTCGCGCTCTGCCAGTTAAGCTACACAAACTGCGAGCCTAAATATTCCATCAAACAGAGCATTTTGATAGAACTCTTTTGTTGTAAAATTCAAAATTTTTCAAACCACTAAAAATCCATCATCTTATACCTTATACGCTACTATTGACTTCCTTACACTTTGTCACGTGAGCAGACCAGCCAATCACAACACTGATTTTTTTCGCAGGACAATCAAGACAATAGTGGCGTCTCTGTCGCAACGAGATCTGCAGACGTTTCGCAATCAAGCTTACTACAAGGGCGATGACTTCTATAAAACAAACGAACAGAAAACAAGAAACGAGTCGTTCTATTATGGCGACGACGAACTTCCCTACAACCCGCTAGGTACATTCTCGTTTTTAAAAACTAAATTGCGTAATTTTTTAAAGTCGAAATTGCTGCTCTTCATAAGACTTACTATATACTACAGGGGTATGCAACCTTTACTGCATGCTGATGGACAAAATACATTGAACATGATTAGATCGTGGTCTGCACATGTATTTAACATAACTTGACTTTACACATTATAATAATTATCAGCAACCAGTTATATGTGCGAGTGGTTTTACCCGCATTTTTAGGTAGCGGAAAAAAAGACGCATAGATCTGCTTCACCCCAAAAAATAATGGGTTTGCTCACTTGCGCTGTACTGAAATAGTTCGGAGGGTCGCACTTAATTTAACACCCAGGCAGCTTTAGGTGCCGCACAACCTCTATGTCAGGGGTCTCAAACTCAAACAAGTTTGAGGGCCAAAAACAAACTTTTGAGTAAGTCGAGGGCCGCACCATCGAAACATTTGTTACAGTGTAACAGGACATTAAACGTATTGCATGATTAAAAAGTAAAATGTTCATTAATGTATTAACTACATTAAAAAAAACAATATTGTAATATGTAACAGACATATATATAATGATGAAAGAGGCAACTGTGCTTTATTGCTTTGTGTGGAAACAATGGCATACAATGACGCAACAATGTGAAAAATATTACGCAACAATCGCAATTGCTGATTCTAAAGATTTCTATCATCCAATTAAAACGTTGCATATACCACTAATAGAGAATGATTGTATCATGTAAATGTAAACTCACTGGTCTGACACGGTATTCCGCCTCAGTAAAACAACTTCTAAAAGTTACTTCGCGGGCCGCACAAAAACCCTGGGAGGGCCGCATGCGGCCCGCGGCCCGCGGGCTGCGTGTTTGAGACCACTGCTCTATGTTGTAATTGGCCGAATTTAGCCTCAGGTCGCAGGTTACACACCCCTATACTTTAATGCATCATAGAAAACTTTGGATAAGAAAATCACCTGAATTTCGACCCTATATTTTCGACTTGTAGACAAACACATGTTGGCCGGCATACTGGAGAAAAGTGACGTTACGAGCGATGGTGACGTCATCGACCGCGTATTCGGCGCTTTGTCGGCTTCTACGCAGGAGATTGACCCGGAAATATTCGCATCATTTTATCACACGTGGAAACAGGTGATTGACCAAAAATTGTTTTAACCAAAATTTGCTAATTTAACAATGCCACAAACCTTACAGTTGCTGGTTGCCTTTATAGCAATTGTTTTAGTGCGGATTTTCATTCGTTTCGTGGTTAAAAATAAAATCTGAATTGCTTGTGTTTTACTTTGTTTGTTATTAACGTAAAATTGCTTTAATTTATATGAAATAAGGATCACTCAATTCTAAATATCGTTTTACAGTTTATGTTTACCAAGCTGCTTCATTCACAGACTCGTCACGAATGTGAAGTAGCTTTGCGGAGTCTCCTTTCAGCCGGTAATACGAACCTCGGTGTGTTACAAGACTCGGAACGACTCCTCAAAGTTTCATCGGTGGTTTCGTCAAACAAGGGCACAGGCCGACTTATTCTGACCACAAGAAAGTGAGTGAAAGTTTATTTGTGTACTAGATTTTTTATGGTATTTTCCAAAAGTAAAATGTATGAGAATGCCGAATAGCAGGTACCATAACTGTGATGACGTCACTTATTACGTAACCAGTTCATGTTGAGTAACAAGTGTATAGTTATGACATCATAGAAGGATTTTTGTGGTGTTTCCATAGATTTTTTCAAACGCAAGTCATTGACTGGCTTATATATATATATATGATGTCAATGTTGTTTTACAGCCTAACCAAGGCTACGGCAAAAGTTCTTGCCAAAAACTCTATGGCGACATCGACTGGCTTTAAACCTGTAAATGTTGATGCTTACTCAGCAAAACATAAAACCCAAACATGTTCCTGAAGGGATTACTCAGCATTTTATAGTTTGCACTGTACATGTTTATTTGTCAGGTTGCTGTTTATGACCGAATCATACCAGGAATGCAAGCACATCATCCGTCTCAACCAGGTTCGCGATATTAAGCTAAGTAAGCTGAAAGCAATATTCCACAGCACAACAGCTCTTTCCGTCAAATGTGAAGGTCAGTGGTTTCTTACAAGGAGTTTTTGTGCAATTTGCTGTCAATAAAAGCTGTCGCCAGTTTTGCATCTGTTTACTGCAAATTCTTTTAACCCTGTTTTATACATTAACAACCCAGTATTACGCTGTTATAATATCACGGGTGATTATCTGTGGGTATTTCCGTGACAATTATTTCCATTGCCCGAAGTTTCGACTGCCGAAAATTTTTATGTTTGGAAACCAACCTCTTAAATCAAACTTGGGAAATATAAAATATATTAGACCATAAAGCCACATGGTTACATAGGGGTAGGGATCATGATCCTTTTGAAATTAAGATTACCAGCAGTTATGTAGCAGCAACACGATATTTTGTTGTGGAAAAGTTTTTTTTTTTTTGCTGAAATATGTTTTTGTTGAAAGTTACTACAATAAACTTTTTTATTTTTCAGACGAAATTCCGTTCAAAGTCGGTCTGAAGTCTGAGTGTGAATTGTGGAGAAATCTTATCAATGAGATGAAAACGGGTCGGATATTATCCAGAGGTAAAAACCTAGTCAATTTGAGAAGCAATGAAGTAGTAACCTCTGACAGGCCGATGATCATTGACCATTGCTGTTTTTTGTTTTCAGTACTGTATAATGCTAAATATAGAAACGCGTTTTCTGTTGTTTGAATAAGGAAGCACGATTCCAATTTGAGGCGAAATTTATGTGTTTTTTAGGTTTTATGCTATTTTTTGGGGGGGGGAAGAGGGGGAGGGACATGTTTTCATATTCAGCAAAGTTAACGTAGGTTCCATCTTCCAAGAGACACTTAACTTACTATGTACCGCCCAACATTCAATGTTTTGGCATTGTTTGTTCCCAAATGGTGCTTCAGTCTAACTCTGTACTTTTCAGACTGGAAGGACCACGCGATGACCTTAGGAGCGGCGGCACAAAATGTAGGAATCGCGGACGCTGTTTATCAGTCTGCGCAAGACGAAGGTAAAAAGTAGTGGTTTTACCAATTTTTTACTGTTTGTGTTATGTGGGTTTACCTTGTGGGTTCGAATCTCAATGTAATGTTTCTGACGTGTTTTTACTTAGCGCGCATTTTTTTCTATGAATTCATAATGTACCTTTATTTACGTTTGTGTAAGAAAAAGGGCCATTGCAAAACCAATAAAAAAGTTTTGAAATGTGCAGTCATTAAAATGAACCAGTCTCTCGGATAAAAATTAGTAACGACCTGATCTGTTTCAGGGTTTATGACAGAGGAGGTAGCACTGGAATGGGTGACCAAACTTTGTAACTTCACAAAACTTCATCAATCCGGACAACTTAGAGCTGTTCCACTTGAAACCGACGAGGTAGGCGCGATTCAAGAACACCAAAAGTTTTAGATTTATATAGTGATGTTTTTTTTTCTTTTTTCTAGCATATACAGACACATGATTTAACTTTACTAACGCATCTAATGTTAATTAGTCATACATTTTGTTCACACGTTTTTCTTCCACTAGATGCTGCTCCTGCGCATCGACACGTCACCAAAAGAGTCAAAGAAAACCAGCATCACCAATATCATATACTCGTCTGCAGGTAAAATGCAAATTCTAAAATTCCCACGCTTTTAAAACGACCCATTCACAAAACATTGTTTCAGGAATCGATGAGATCCCGCGTGTTTGGGTGGCGCTCGCATCAAACAAGATACGACTCATTGACACCACCCAGTGGACACTCGACTCGCGTCCAATCAAGGACTGCAACTCCAAGCTGGTAAGAAACTGTTGCTCATTACATACAAATGCTTTAAAGCCCCCATAAGTCGGCCACGTGCTTAGCATCCCTCTCTTGGTTTAAGAAAGCCCAGTTAAACGACAATTTACCTACCACCTTTTAAATTCTCATCACTGGCGTAGTTTAATGATAAACAGTTAAAAACCAGAAACCAACCAAAATTTAAGCTTTCCCCATCATAATTATAAATTTTTGTTTATGCAGAGTTCAATGTGCGTCGTGCAGCGCAATGAATTGTGGGTAGGTGCGGCTGACAAGAGCATTTACGTCATCAGAACTGACACCATGAAGAAATCCAGGGTTCTGCACGAACATTCGGCACCTGTTGTTTCCATATTCAAATGCGGAAAGTAAGTGTTACACTCTTTTAATATCGAGACACTTAGATTTTAGCCACAAGTCAATTCCCGTTCATTCGATAAAAAACAGTTCTTCCTTCATTGCGTTTGAAATTAGGCTGTTTATAAATTTCGTATTCAAATAGAATAACAAGCAACAGTTTTTTTTGTAAGCCCTCTATTTAAATAGAAAGACAAATTAGTTTCTCTTCATTGCGCTTTAAACGATGATTTTGTAAATTCCCTATTCAAATAGAAAAACAAACAAACATTTTTTTTTCATTGTATGGTATTGCATCCATTTCTTAACTCTAGAAGAATAAATTGGTTTGTTCTAATTACATTTTCAACTGTGTTTTGTGTAAAGTTCTTATTCAAATAGAATTATAAACAACAGATTAAAAGAATTCATTTTCAGGCAGGTCGTGAGCGCCTCTAGTGACGGCGAGGTGATCGTATGGAACCAGGAATTGACAAAGTCAAGCAAAACCTTCCATGTTGCACAACCACCATACTCCCTTATATCCGCCGACTGCGTGGGCGAGTCCACAATATGTTGCTGTAAGTTAACAAACTGACAAAAATAAATTTAAAGCCTAATTTCTTCAACAGACTAACCCTGCTAACTTAATATTTCCCCCGAAACATTTTGGGGGAGTGGGTAACCCTCTCTTTTGGGTAAATTTACCCCTGATAAAGATCCTTTGTTTTGATAAGGCAAACAACAAACCAACTAATGGTCGCCGATGAAACACGCTTAACAAATGATTGATTTGTATATTTATTTGTTTTAGGTACGAAAGCTTCGATAGGTCTGTACGCTTTGGACGGAGAGATGAGACAACGATTAACGCTTAGTGAATTCTTTTCATCTCCGTTTCTTGAATCCCAAATAACGTGTTGCTCATGCACAGAGCAAAACGAGGTAAGGAAAACTGCCACTTATTCATATGACAACAAAACACTAACCTTTAGTCTAATGTGATTAGCTCATATATTGGTATAACATATCACTGATGAACAATTGCACGAGCATTTGCTCAAATCCTGTACTTAAACTAGAATCTCCCAGTTTGTTGGACGAAGACTATAATGAACCTTATGTCTATTGACTTTAGTTTTTGAAAAACATTAAGTCACTATATATTTCTCCTTTATTCTATCGTCAGCAGCTTATTTTTTTAAAGACACTGAAGATTCTATAGGGAACATTAAAAAGCCTTGACATCGAACCGATTTGGAAGTAGTGCTATATACAAACCAGAGTCGTAACCGGGCCTGAAATTGGGTCCCGAAAGTGTGCCTTAAAGCCCGAAACGTTTTCGGAAAGCATTGAAGCCTCAGGAAAGACCAAGACAACAAACGCAATAGACAATTGGTCTTTAACAAGGCGTTTTGGTGCTGTTTGACATTAAGTCAGGTCCCACAACTGGCTACTTACCTCGTTAAAAATACTGACACAGAGTGTAAAGTCAGGCCCGAATCAAGCCCGTTTTTTAAGAAACCTAAGCCCGATCCCGGCCCGATTTACAACTCTGACACAATATAAACGCTCATTCAGCTCAATCACTTGAACTTTAGATATGGGTGGGCGACACGCGTGGATGTCTGTACGTTTGGCATCGAAGAAGTTTCCATGACGGCACGCTGACGTCCGACACCAATCTTCACACTCATGATCGTTTCAATCGACTCATACCAAAGTGCAATGGAATTTTGTTTGGCATCGATTCCGACATTGCTATCACTTGTATCATGGAATCTGGAACCAATGTAAGTGGACAATCGACAGTATTATATGCAGGAGTCGAACCGGAACTAAACCAGAGAAACTTTTTAGAACGGTCAGAACTGAACCCGGTGTTTGGCGTTGAACCGAAACTGGTAAAATTGCAGCCTAAATAACTTTTTGTGATCTCCACCACCAAAAGTATTGATTTCAAACAAGATAGCAGCTACAAGGCGTGTTAAAAACGACGAATTAATTCAACATCTATTGTGTTGCACAGTGCACAGTCAAAATTCTTTTGTAGTTTGAGGAGGCCGTGTAGCCTTCATAAAAGGAAGTACAAAAAATAAATAAAACGGAATTGAACAAGTTCGGATAGTTTGCAACGAAACCGAAACATAATTTGTTGTACAAACGTAGGCTAAACCGAACCCCCAAAAGTAATATATAGTGAACCCAGACCGAACCCATATAACAATCGGTTCGTCTCCCTTATGTGTTTATGGAGACACAAAGTCTGCATATAGCCTACTTAAGAGTCGAACTTAATTAAACCCATTTCTCAGGGAAAAGATAAAACGATTTCTGCCACGCAGGTTTGGGTTGGGAATTCAATCGGTGACATCACCATTCTCAACAGCGACACCTTGTGTCAAGACCGCGTGCTCAAGGCACATGACGCAAGCGTGACGTCATTGTGCCACGTTGAAAACAGGTAAGATTTAAGAGTGACTATATGCAGATTAAATAATTCAAACAAAACTTGATTAAACTTAAGTCATGTTTGCTTACAGATGCACTATAGATAATATTAGATGACTAACTTTTGACGCTTTTTTAACCTATTTGTTTTGCCACATCCCCATATTTTAAATCAGTTGACAGAGCAACAGTTAACACAGGTACAAATTTCGAAAGATAGATCGTAATCAGCAGTCAGAAGTTTACTTCGTCGTTTATTAATTTCTAATTGGACCATGATTTTAAATTATTAGATACGTCATCAGCGGTTCGTCGTCCAAAGATGGCAAAATAGCAGTATGGAGGGCGTTTGTCACCAAACCGAAGGAGGAAATGAACTGAAATTCAAAAACAGCACAGGTCGTTAACAGATCTTTAATACTATTTCAAATTGTTTTGCAAAGCGTCTGTCGAAGTTTCAGTTTTGCGTGCTACGATTTCTTAACTCGTTGACAACTTGTGTGCATTTGAACTATTTCAATTCCTTACGTGCTTGATTTGAAGTGTGCCTTTTTCGTGATTTTCTATACGCTAACATGTTCTATTTGCTTGTTTGTGAACTATTTTGGTGCTCGTTGCGTAATTCAAGTGTTTTATGCTTACTGAAAGTGACAGACAAATGTTTGCTTTTTCAAGTCACAATTTTTTATGGAGCTGTAATTTTGGAACTCGTTTTTACATCACTAAAATTAGCCAACTGTTTGAAATTTTTTAGTTTTTATCCAACTGCACTTTATTCTTGCACTAACTGTTTAATATTAAAGGCATTATGCATAGCTTAAGGGACATATTTTATCAACCGTATTAGCACTTTATGTTCATGAACAGTTTTCTGTAATGATAAAGTCAATTGTTGCAATTTGCTATCCTATGTAGCCCATGTCGAACTATACAAATTTCTTGCAGTTTTATTTTTGCAAGCGAATTCGCTGGGAAAACTTTTTGTATTTTACCTTTTGCGCCGTGTGTGTAGTAACTGTTTGTTGTGCTATGTAGAGGCCCCACCCCGCCTCAACAAGTGACGACCGACCACTCACAGCCAGCTTATGTCGTCTCCTTCCTATGCGTGACATTAGTAAACGTGTAGGCGCAAAAAAGCAAGGATAAGTAACTTATCATTAAAAATCGATAAAAAGGGAAATAGGCAAACTCGTGATTATTATGTAACCTAATGTTTTGTTGGTAAATGATGTTACATTTTATGCAAGAGTAAATTTTCACGGTTCCATTAATCGCTCGGCCATCTGGTAGATAAAATTCATTCTCCACTAACCCGAAGTCAAATTCACCATCATAAAGGCAAAAAAGTTTCTTGTTTTGTGATAGTCGTGTTAGTAGACGATTTGAATACAGCAGGATTTCAATGCAAACAAGAATAAGACGATAAAAACATTGGTTACCAATAGCAACGTGATTCGATCAATTCGCGTGTAATAAGAATAAAAACAAACAAGTATATAACACGATGGGTTTGGGCGCCTTTCTCAAAATACTGCAGATTAAAAACTATTTCGCAAGTCGCGCACCACGTTAAAATACAAAAAAATCATACAAAGCATTCAATATGAAATCCCAAATTTCAAAATGAAGCCGACTCTTGGCTCCAAGTCATGCTGTTATAGCTACAACTGAAAGTCAGCGCTTGTATAATTTGTACAACAGATTAATTTACGCTTATTTAAATCATTTGCCTCATAGCAACAAGCAACGTTAAAGCACCTTGCGTTTAAAAATCGCGTTAAAATGTCCCAATATAACTCTATTTAACAATATATACACACACTAGCACCAATAGCGATGAACTATAAAGGCGAAAACACACGATGGCTTGCCAACTTGCAGCTATAATTGGTAAGAACATGGCAGTACCGGGCATTTTAGAAGCTACAAGTGCACGACCGCTAGACGGCGCACGAGGTATAATAGGCGAGTCGCACCCTTTTACTGCATGTTGGGTCAACGTACGGTTACATAGTGCAGTGGAATAGAAAACACATGAAACTGTACAGGGCCTTGCATAATTTCGGCCCATCGCTGGAAGTGGAAAACCAATAAAGGAAATGTTTGGTCCTATGCATTTTTAGGCAGTGGCGAATTTCACGATTGTGAAAACCTTAACAAGCCTGATTAAGCCCCAAAAGAGTTTAAATAAGACTTTTTTCAACAACAAAATTCAAAAGAGTTGATATTTAATTCAAACAAGTTCATTTTGAAACGCATTTGTTTTTCGATTGGTATTTGGGGCTTATTTAATCCACCACTGTTTTACATAACCAGACACATATACTTTTGCAGCTTAAAGGAAAACGCACGGTTTCACAATGCTTATAGATTAGCGAGCGTGACGTCATCAGATCTACGTCAATGATTGACATGTTATCGTTGCAATTGCAATTTCTAAAAAAACATTCTCAGGAATTTTTTACGTTAGGACCGATGATAATAAATCAATAGCGTAAAGTTAAAATCAAGACGTGTAAAAATGGAAAACTCGAACGGCAGAGAATAAACGCGGGCAGCTTACACCGATGTGAATAGATTTCCGCTAGGTGGGGGTGGTGGTGCTTTGGCATTGCTGTTCGGTAGTCTGTATAAAATCACACTGTTAATGTCATATAGATATATATTGAAGTTCTTGTCATGAGAAACAGCAAAAGACCAGGACGGTAGATTTTCCAAAATTGTATTAAAACTTCACATGCTCACAGGAACCATTTTTTACAACTGCATTGGATAAGTTAGCTCCCGAAAGTGTACACTGTTTGGACGCATGAGGTCTCATTAGTGAAGCAGCTGGTGAAAAGACGTTGTAAGCTAGCTAGTAAATCTGGGTTACCACACTCTGGTTTGTTGGGGCTTACAAATTACAATGGATACATGTTATACTTTCTACGGGTAGAATCTTTTCTTTTCTAGGACGATTTGTAATATTGGTTTTGCAAGCATAAAAAAATAGTATGTGTCTTCTTCTAAGGAGAGGAGTCGTATTAAAGTTTGGCCTTCGTTAAAAACTAGGGCTAATTTTGAATCCCATTGCATGAAAAACTTAATATTCTGACTCTGATATATATACATTTACGAGTGTACTGGTATCGCTGGTCTACCTAAACGTTTCGTGGCTATTCTATTTCGCAGGTTAATTCTCCAATTATTTTTATTAGTCTTGTTTTTTGTTCTTACTCATCAGGTGAAATATATGTGCCTTAAAAAAACTGGTTAATGATTTCAAAACTTACTCAAATTATTTTTTATACGTCTTTTATATCTGGTGACTCGTTATTAAAATTCGTCCAAAAGTGAGGTCATACCTGAGGTGAATGGTCTTCCGCAGTTCGAAATTTGCTTCCTTTTCTTCCTGTAGCATCTCAGCGAGCTGCCTCTTCTCGGCGTCCACCGCGGCCAGCTTCTGCTCAGCCTCAGAAAGTTGCTGCTTTAAAGACTTGGCCCGAATGCCCATCTGTACAATAACAATCGGAGCTAAAAAATGTGTTTTTTTCTATAGGTTGCCAATGTATATATTCCATTAGCAGTTTTACTAAAGAAACATATAAAAGCATCGGGCTAATACATGATAAGCTGCATACAGTGCACTCTGTTTCGACCTATAAGATCTCATCAGTGCAGCTGGTGACGAGTGATCGACCGCAGAGACCTTATAGGTCGAAACAGTGAGTACTGTCTGCAGCTTATCAAATACACCAATTACCAAAATTACATCATAACTTATATATATATATATATACTGCTTATTTAATTCAGATGTGTGATACTTTGCAATGCACTAACTTACAAGGCATGAAATTCCTGGGTAATGTACTTGAGTAAGTGAAGTCATTCAATAAAAAAAGTTTAAAAACGTTTAAATGAGCCTGTGGGTAAACAGCTTGTTAATTTTGGAGGATGAACTATCGGATCTATCTGTAAGCGAAATTTAAAAACAAATCGTGGAATATACCCGCGTTGGACAGAAAAAACCCTACCAAGCGCCTCCTACCAAAGATTCGAGACACATAATGAACAAAAAAAGTAAGGAATATGCCGTAAATTTTTCAGAAATATTTTTATGGCCTGAACTTGGAATCTCGCCTACCATTTCCTTCTCGTTGTTCGCCTTGTTTGTTTCAATCTCAGCTTGTTCGAGGACCTCCCGAAGTTTCATCTCCGTTTTCCTGTGGTGCGTGTCGATTGCATTTAATTCGCTAGAGTGATAAACACATTACGATGCCGGTATTAATCAGGAAGTATTAAAAATGGTCTCAAGATAATAAATTTACTGGGTTACAAAACCAAATAAACTAGAGTTGTTATTCAATTTCGCTAGCTTTCAAACTCACTTTGCTTCCTGCTGTAGCTTTTCTTCGAGCATAGCAATCTTCTCTTGAAGTGCCTCCACACTGGATTGTTCACCATCAGGCAAACGACTTTCCAAGGCCTCGTTAAGGCGGGCAATCTAGGAAAAACATTACCCGTTAGATGACGCTAAATACCCAAATCTTTAATGAGCATTGTCGCAGAGAACAGCTCTCTACCGATTGGTTTGTTAACTTAACTTAAACCAAAAGTAGTATAAACAAAACTTTAGATAATGTGTAAAATATTCATTACTGGGGTCAGCCCTGACGATTTTTTTAGCCTGTGTCTAATGGGATATGGGAATGCTTGGGAGGCTGGCTAAATTGCTTATGACACCTTTGATAGGCCTACTCAGATTGTTTAAATTTTTTGAAATTATTTGCTAAATGTTTAAAACAACAAACATGTACTGTGTGTATGAAATACAATATCCATGAACATTTCAAAAATGATTAAAAAAGAGATTGACATCAAATTGCTTTTAAGTTGGAGTATAAACTAACGAAATATATTTGAGAAACGTTCATTAGAACAACTGCTTTGTTTAGGAAAGGGTGAGGCGTATTCAGTAAAACCAAAAGCAACGTGATAAAAATCAAATGGTCTACGTGACTTCGAAATAAATTCAAACGACCGCTTTTATGTCAGAAAACAAGCAACTTCCCTTTTAAGCCAAATAAACTTACGTCAGTCATGAACTTAAAAGCAACTGTTTCGCAAAACCTTATGCCGTCTTACAAAGGCTTAGCAGCATTTCGCTCAAGGTGGTCCTTGAACTTTTTAACAGACGTTTCTTAATTAACATGAAACTCCTCGCAGAGATTACAGGGAAAGGTATTGACATTCGGTTCGAGTCACGCAGGAAACTTTGCCAAAACCATCGTGGTTTTAGTTTCTATTGACCTTTGCTGAGAGATTTTGGGTTCGTTTTAAACTAGTTTGTTCGTGTTTTGTAG
The DNA here is from genome assembly GCF_965637545.1 of Phallusia mammillata. Taxonomy (NCBI): domain Eukaryota; kingdom Metazoa; phylum Chordata; class Ascidiacea; order Phlebobranchia; family Ascidiidae; genus Phallusia; species Phallusia mammillata. The sequence goes on along the minus strand of NC_137252.1, from coordinate 29,959,083 downwards.
ATGGTGATGTATAGCATTAGCATTTACTTTTAGTTGAGGAAACGATTGTTAACCAAGGTTGCATCGGTTAAACAATGTCAAATCCTGGAATTAATTGTACAGCAAAAACTTATTTGTGACTTAAAAAGGCAAAACAAAAACAGGCATGAAAGAGTGTACTATTTCTACCAGCATAAAAGTTAAGGTTATAGGTAACAGACTTTGCCAAAGCAAATTCCACACAACCTTGTTTTATAACTATTTCTTTAGCGTTTATCTCCCATTTATCTGTTTGCAATATTGCATAACCAAAGTGTTTTTTATGTCCATGTCAGGAAATGTAACCTATGTTTTTACGGCGTTACTCCCGAACAGTGCGCAGCAAAACGAAAAACGACTTAAACGACTTAAATTCAATGAAAACACATGAAAACATAGTGACATTGGCAAAATCGTACAAACGTTTTTGGCTGGAGATGCTTCCTCCCCTTTAACAAAAACACAACAAAAGGTGAAAGACTTCAGTTATTCGCTGTACGTTGCAAAATAACTGCAGTTCAAGTTTGAAAGTTAGTCTTTGTTTAGGAACAATAAATACGATCTCAAAAAGTAGCTTGATCAAACGCAAATTGCGTCAATAAGAACATTTTTGCAGACGTTTTAAAATTCGCCATTGCTACCACCAACGTTAACATTCTTTGTAGGTTTTCAAAACTTCTCCACATTGCATAAACCAGCACGGCACGTTTTAACCTACAATCGCCTTACCCCGCTAGATGATGACACAGCGGTTGATGAAAGACATTCGCGAGCCCATTCACAGCTACAAACTGTCAAAGACATCCATCAAACTGCCATGACACTGGCTTGCGTCACCCCCAGGGCCTCACAAAGGGTCAACAACCTCGAAAATCACCTGACAAACCCGGTACATTGCCAGGCACAGGAGAAATTCGCATGTTTCGCGGACAGACGGATTTGGATCAAAGGTCTGTGTTCTGACTAGCCGGCGTTTTGAAGGTTACGCACGTGTCATTCAAGGTCAATGGCACAGACATGGGTTTAAAGTAGTACGAGCTTTTTTGAGAATAGTGGTAGAAGAATGGGGGATAAGTTTAGTATATTTCACGGCAGTTTTCGGAATAATGACCAATACGTGTGAATCGGTGATAGCAATCTCCAGAAAGTAGTCATTTTCATCGTTAACAATTACTACGGTTACATTTATAGCAGCATATACACAAAATGTAAAGTTTCAGGGGAATTCCACTGTCGGTTTTACACGTGGCTCGTTTTATAACGACTTCTAAAAAACCCTAAAAATGTGTGTTTAATTTATGAGTTTTCTGTCTACTTTGTCATGTAGTATTGTGAAATATGCAATTGGTCCTTGATATTCAAGCCCTAAGCAATGTCTTCTCCTAATTATCTGGACAATCACACCAGCTCCCTGAGTATACTGAAAATCATTGTGAGCAACTCGGTTAGTTATAACTAATTCAAACTTTGTTAAGTTGTTGGTAAGGGCAGCATAAATTTCTTATGGCACTGAGAAAAAGTTAGCAATGCGCGATTGCGTAACTGCCTAATTTTAAGCCAGCACATACCAAAAACTTAAACCTGTTGTTCCGTGCATATAAAGCCAATACTATTTTTACTATTTTTAGTTGGAAGCATTCACTCTACGCACCTCTTTCTTTTGTTTGGACATGTCGCTTTGCAAAACTTCGACTTGGCTCTTCTTCATCTCCAACTCACTGTGGAGCTGACCGATTTGGTCCTAAAACAAATAGCAAAATATAACATACACAGCAACATGGAGACCAGCTAGGCCAGTGGTTCTCAAACCGTGGTACGAGTACTACTAGTGGTACATCAGAACTTTTGATTTCTGTGATATACAGAAGATTTCTGTGATATACCTATTACCGAATTTAAGCCTAATATCTAAAATTGCCAACTGACAAAACTGATCAGCCCTGGTATGGGCAAAACTCGTGTTTTGGTCATTCTTTTGAAATTGATAAATATGCTAACCAGGTTAATAAAATGGCCCTATTTCTTGGTTTATCTATTCCATTAGGGTTTAGATGGTACGCATCAATAGAAAAAGTTGTCAGGTGGTATGCGATGCGTAAACGATTAAGAACCATTGAGCTAGGCCAGTGGTTCTTAACCGGTGGGAAATTTCCCACTAGTGGGAAATTTAATGTTATCGAAAGGGAAATTATGTAAGCTTGAAAAGAGCAAACTCGCGCTCGAGGGTCGAATCCGGCTTTGAATTAACCATTGAAAGTTACTTTACTAAAAATTTTCTGCAACAACATGTAAGATTAATTTCACCAAGGTTTACAAGACACATACAAATCCAAAGGCCGTTTGTTACATCACAGAGAAGACTAAAACCATCAATGACTTTGCTATTGTGCGCGAATAGAAGCCTTTCCTTTGTTAATTGTGATGCAATAAATGAATAATGCAAGCAGAGCAGAATCTTCAGTACTCCAAAAAGTTTAATCTTACACAGAAGCACTATTTAAACTAAATGAGATTGTAGTATACCTTTAGGGTCCAGACCAAATCGCTCCACAAAATTATTTTATTTAAAAACTAGAATAGCGGTTTTCCTATATATTGCTGGGTTATATATACTACATCATATTTAATGATGTATCACATATTCCATTTACTATATTTATAATGGATATATATTTGGCACCTACATTTCATTGGGTCCCTATCTTTTTCCTGGCACTTTATAACCTAATTGTTTCTGCAAGCATAATCTAATGGGTCCCCACACATATGCATATGCGATTTGGTAACAGTAAAAATAGGGCACAATCACTGTTAGATATTTACCAATTTACTATACACATCATTTGATCTACATATATGATTGTTTTTGCAAGCAAAAACGAATGGGTCCCCATATGCGCGTTTGTGCGGATTTATGGTAAACAAACATCCTGGTTATTTTTAGATTCTTAAGGACAAGCTTAACCAACTTTAGCCTTAACCCAAAAAGTTTTGTCCGTATTGTTTTTGCATCATTATTGTCATATAATTACAAATAACAGTAAATAGGAAAAAATAACAGGAAATACTTTCAATTTATTTTCATGCTTTGACCTTAAAATTGTCGTTCAAGGTCAGTTTTCAAACACAATTTTCCAAAACTTAAAATGTGCTTGATAACTTAATAAAACGACATAGCATAGCTGCGCAAAAACAGCTGATTTCTAATCACCGACACGACTGCCTCATAAAACGTCGGTCCGGACGTCAAGCTGAGCACTCCCGCTGCATTCACCCGCCTTAATCGTAAACAAGTGAATTACTCCCTTGAGAGTTGATACTTCTATCTGACTGAGAAAATGGTCACGTAACGACTGCGTTCATGCGTGAAGCAGAGGCATTTTTTCTATGCGCCACTATGGTCAATCACTCCCATTGCGTCAGCTGTGCACTGAGCGACAGGCAAATACGGTCATGACGTCATACGCATCGCCTGTCCCTGCCGTGACCCCGCAGCGTTAACGTTTACAGCGCAATATCACTAACACCGTATCATCTCAATTCCAACCAGAGAGAAAATGGTCAAGTGACGACTGCGTTCATGCGTGAAGCAGAGGCATTTTTCCATGTGCCACTATCGTCAATCACTCCCATTGCGTCAGCTGTGCACTGAGCGAGCACAAATATGACAGAAGACAGCATGTAAAAACATATTTTTACTATTACTGAGCCGATTGCACTGAAATTTTTACCAGCCAACAAGGAGCACCCTATCCACAGCTGTTAAAAATTTCAGCAGTTTAAGTCTTGTATTTCTGGCCTCAATAACATGTGAACAAACAAACAAATATTTGGGGGTAAAGGGGTGAAAATGGATATATACAACTTCAAGTTACAAAATAGTTTAAAATACGCTGCAATGTACCAATCAAAAAGTATGAAACTCCAGAAACATCTGCTTTAGCAAGTATAGCCGTTTCAAAAATTTCACGTTTTGGGGGGCTGTGGGTGAACCGAGGGGTCAAACGGGGTCAAAATTCACATGGACCATCGTTTGACCAATATCTATAATAAGAGTAAATTTGAGAAAGTTTGAACCATTCTTTCTTGACCAAAACGTGGGAACAAATCTGCGTTAAAAAATTCACGTTTTGGGGGGCTGTGGGTGAACTGAGGGATCAAATGAGGTCAAAATTCACATGGACCATCTTTAGACCAATATCTATAATGTGTGTAAATATGAAAAAGTTTGAACCATTCTTTCTTGATCAAAACGTGGGAACAAATCCGCTTTAAAAATTTCACGTTTTGGGGGGCTGTGGGTGAACCGAGGGAGCAAACGGGGTCAAAATTCACATGGACCATCTTTAGACCAATATCTGTAATGTGTGCAAATTTGAAAAAGTTTGAACCATTCTTTCTTGACCAAAACGTGGGAACAAATCCGCGTTAGAAAGAAAAAAAGAAAAAAGAAAAAAAGAAAAAAGAAAAAAAAAATATAGACAAAAACAATATGTGTCCCCTTCAGGGAAGGGGACCCATAAATATTTTTTTGTTAACGTAGGGCACAAAACATGATTTTTAAAATAACTTCGAGGGGGAAATTCGAAGTTGGTGATTGACGTTAGAGGGAAACCACACCGAAAAGGTTAAGAACCACTGAGCTAGGCAGTATAGGCCAAGATAAAACAGCGGGTGTTGGTTTCTGAAAGACCTTTCTGAAAACAAATTGGTCTGTACACACTTACACTGTAAGGCATGATTTGATATCACCTTATTGCGCGGTTTCCTATCATTAAAACGGAAATGTATTTTATAACAATGTATTGTAAACACGTCTTGGTGTTGTGTAACTGTTACACTGTAACATATCTGTTTAGCAAACGCAAAACACATGAATCCTTTTTGTAAAGATTTCACTCCCTTCGCGGGGTTCACCATTTAGGGCAGTCCAATTGTTAAAACAAATATTAGAAAATGAAAAGGTAATCACTGCTTAACAATACATCGACCAACAAATAAATTAAACTTATAGCAATCTAGGTCATGCATTTTGTAAATGTAGCGGATTTTCTAAATTTTGTAAGGCGTTGGTTCGTGACCTTTTTCCCGTCAGTAACCCCTCAAAGTCACCAAATAGTTTTCGCCTTGTATTTTACGCAAAGTTACTTTTATAAAGTGACTTAAATTCCATAACCCCAATGGTTTAGCGTTTTTTAAGGTCTCGCCCAAGGACCACGGCGTAAGGCGGTTCCCAACCGGGGAGGAAAAAGGGACGAATTTTAAACGTTCAGGGGGGAATTGACTTTAATTTTTACATGTGGTTTCTAAATAAACACTTAGCTGTGGGAATATAACCCGTGAAGTTGATAAAAGACTCAATTTTAAGTGATCTGTGTATGCTTTAGCATCTACTATGTAGTCTATTCGGGAGGAAATGTTTTGATTCGTTAAATGAGAAATTCAAAGTGAGTAAGTATTATTTTAATAACACCCAGAAAAATAAAGCCTTTTTACAAAAAAACGTAAACTCAATAAACCAAAAAAATATAAAATATAAAAAAGATGTCTTGTTCAAGAATGCAATAGTTACCATGAGGACGTTGAGTTTGTGCATCGCCTCTTCTTTCTCTTCCTCTGCCTCCTGGAACTTGGATTGAAGTTCCTCCAGCTCCTCAAGATGTTTGCTGCTCCCTGCATCGGAACTCGAATCGCTGGGACGTCGCTGGGAAGATGAAATCTTCAAATACAATATATATATCTTTAAAATAGTATCTTTAACTGCTCTCAAACTTCCACCTTCGTCAAAAAGCTAAGAGGTCCTAAATATGTTAAAATTGGCAAGGAGTTTTTTAAGTGGTCTTTAAATAGTTGACTTTCCTAAAGTTACCAGATTCCTTTACAATTGTGCCAAATCAGTGGTTCCCGACCCGGGGAAGATTTTACATTAATTTGTACATGTGGTTGGTTTTTAAATAGACACTTCAGCTCTGAAAATGCAAATTGTGAAGTTGATACAAGACACTAATTCAAAAGATCTTTTATGTTATGGTTTAGCATATACTATTATGTAGTCTATTGTGGAGGAATGAAAATGTTTTAAATTTTCACAGAAAGAATTTGTCGACAAAGGTTGGGAACCACTGTTCTAAATTCACACTTAGGCAGTTGGATCAATAAAGACAAACACAAACAACTTGGGCGTATTTTCTCTTCTCGAGGATAAAAAAGAAACAAACCTCTTTTCTCAGTTCGTCATTTTCTCTTTGCTCCTCTTTTAGTTTCTTGCTTAACTCAACGAGAAGCTCATCCACCTCTTCCAACTTTCGTTGCTCTTCCTGGTGCAAGGATCGTGTTCTCTGAGCATCCGAGGTTGCTCTTTCAAGATCGCAGGTCAAAGCCTCAACCTAGACAAAAAAGACGAATATGGAATGATATGGAATTAAACAATTGGCTGTCAAAGCAACAGTTGTTGACCATTATAAGTTTGTATTTTCCGTTCGTCGGTTTGATCCATTAAACATACACCTGAATAAGTATCTAATTAAACTGTTATTTTTTGATTTTTTGAGGCTGTATAATTAGGAACAGTTTTACAACGAATCAAAGTTGGAATTCGGGCCGGGTTTTCAGTTAATTTCTTGCTTTAAGCCTGAATAAAACGGGCTTGATTCGGGTATGATTATGACTTTAACACTCTGTAGCAGTCGCGCCGCAATTTTACCAATTTTCGGGCCTAAATCGAGTCTGTTTCAAAACGATGTCGCGTTACAGTAGTAAGCAATTATTTAGTAGCACATATTTGGCTCAAGTAAATGTTTTAGTCTTACTGAAATCTTTTAAGTTTTAGTGCAACTGAAACTAATCATTAGTGCCATTTCACCCTACTCATCGCACTTTTATCACAGATACGAAGAACCTGGTGCCTTGCCAAAACAACAATTTTCAATGGAATATACTCCACACGTTGTAACCCAAAATTTCGGAAACAGTGCTGGGTAATTTGCAGAATTTTCCCACACTCTCAAAAACCAACTGGTCACGAATCGAAAACTCAACGACAAGAAAATTCAATTTTCCTAGACAGTTTGAGCATTAAAACGTCACGACCAAATTATACGCATGGACCACTTTTAAGCACTATTCAAGCCCCGATAACCCGCGCGATCCACCAAGCCACGTCCATTACCTTGTGCAATGACGGGGAACGCATTAGCAGGTTTGACTTAACACGTTTTTGCTGACGATATTTCAGGGATATCCTGTCAAAACTTTTAGGCAAACAGGGTTGACACAGTTTTAAATAGCTCTGCACTAGGGATGGGCACAAACTTGACGTTGCTAGTGCTATTGTGACGTAACACTTGCTTGACGTAATTTCACTTCTTTAAGACTGAATTGGTTACGATTTCAAAGAAACTGGCCAACTGGCCAAAAAAAAATTGTCACCAAAAAAACAGCTATGTTTCACCTATATCATATAAACCAGGGGGACACAGCCAACAGACGCCTGTACAAAGCAGGTACGTTTTGTATATTAAATACATGGACTCACAGCGGTGCATTGATAAAAAAATCTTTTGCGAGATGTTTCTCTGCTCTGATCACAAAAAGCATTGTTGGTCTACGTTAGCTACATATAAAAACTTTTTTTACATTGCAGGCCACTTAAATGTCCACCGCTATATTTTAGACAAGTTCTTTACCGGTTTTCCATGACTTTTTAGGTGACCCACACAAACTGGAAATAGTTGCATGTAATTGCTTGTTATGTAAGCTTACTTAATCCGAAATACAAATGGTTTCGGATATTACTCCTTTTTGAACAGGTGGTCCATTAATAAAACGACTTGAGACCCACATCATTTCAAGCTCAGTATAGACACAATGGCGACAGGCCGTAATAAAGAGAAATACAGAAATAGACAGAAGATTGCTTACTCCAGATTAAAAAGGAAGTAAAAAACTGTTTTAAATTATTTTTTACCTCTTTCTCCAACGCCTCGCTTTGCCCTTGTGTCTTTTTTAGTTGCTCGCTTCTTTCTTGTAATAGGGATTTCAGTTGCTCGAATTGCTTATCACTCTCTCCCATGTAAGCCTCCATCTGCTCCAACGAAGATTTCTCCGCTGTCTGCTGCAGTGAGGTCAACTCTTCGATCTACAGTTCAAAAGATAAATTAGATTTATGTTCTAAAATGCCAAGCAGGAGGAGGAAATAATTGCATTCTGTTTTGAGCTTTTTTTCTCGTCCATATATTGCCAGTAAAATATCCGGTTGTAAAATGTAATTCTGTCATAAAATTAAATTTTCTGACATATTGCATTTCGAATTTCTTCATGAAGATCTCTTTAACAAAAATAAATGAAAAGGTTTAAAAGTAAACGTTGAAAAGAATTGAAAAATCACTGTTATGCGTGACAACTACCGTTCACAAAGAAGTTTTGTTTTCTACTTGGTAGTTTTTCTCAAAAAGTCTACTAATTTTACAGTTCTTTGTAAAATAGTAAGCACGAACAAGACAAAAACAACGTTAGCTGCCACATTTGGCGTGGCCAGGGAGAGTTGAAGGGGGCATGTCTCATTACCCAACCTCACGAAAAAAATTACAACGCAGATTTTGTGTTTAAAATCAACTTGTAGGGCGTGTGTTACTACCACCCCTAAAAATTGGACACTCCTAAAATTTGTTTTGGCTGCACCACTGCACCATTGTTTGCTGATAAAACTTCAAAAGTACAATTAAGCCCATACCCCGGCCCGAAAGTTGGATTAATCAACGTGATCGAAATTTAAAGCCAGGCCAAAATTAACCCGTTTAATTGAACTGAAGGTCAAACTCGGCCCTACTTTCAATTCTGGCATTAGCTGAGTGTATTTTGCGTGTCGAACACATAACACACAATAGATCGTGGTGCATTAAGCATATACGAAATTTCATTCCCGAGATGGCTATGACGTAATACCGCATCACGTGCTTACACGGAGCCAGGCTTGTCTTACAAATCCCTATCGGATACATCTAAGCACCAAACAAGCTATCGGTTGCAGGTGAGAGTTGCCGAAATCCGGGCCTTAACTAAGCCTATGTATTCACAACAAACAAAAGACGCGTGTTGCTCGTCTCCGGTTGTTGTGACACACAATGGGGCATTAATACGTCACCGATTCAATCAACTGCACTCTATTTAGCCCTGGGGTGTACAGAAAACGAGCATTATGCGTTTGTTTATTGATGCTCTTTACAAAGTACATTACACATTCGCTATATAGGGGGCGACCCCAAGAGGTTACGTCACCATGCCATGCCCACTGAAGCATGGAAAACATTTTGATCGTAAAAATAAAGGCGTGTTGTGAAAAAAATATAGAGACAAAGACGCTCACGTCACACCACAATTGTTGTGTCATCTGCACTTGACTGGTCGAGCAAGGCAAAACGGTTTAAGTCAGATTACGACTAAGTCCGAGTTTTCGTTGGAAAACTGATCCTTTGTGTGCAACTGTATGGGTAGCAGTAATTCGTCGAAATTCGAGCACAGCATTTCTTGTTTAAAAAATATTTGAGCAATTTTTTCCACAGCTTTTTTTGCTGACAAACGAGTTACGTCAAATAAATAAAGAGGACTGCGTATATTCCAAAATTTAATAAAAAGCCATATTTTGTTAACATATATTTTCAGACTTCTACATGTTTCTAGGTTCATTACAATTTAATTATAGTCAAAAAAAAAATTTGGCTTCTATTTATAAATTCCGGAAATATACGCACTCATCTTTGACGTAACTTAATCGCTGTGTACATCGTTTTCGTGGCGACCACCTTCCGCCTCCATGCAAAACCGCATCACGAAAAGCAAGGCATGTGCTTGTAGCATCAAACAAGCCTTGTTGTAGAAGCAAGCGTTTGTGCGTCAGACTGAAAACTGAAACCCTTTTTAACACAGAGGCTTAGCGTTCCCGTGTCGCGATTCAAAATCCTCCTACACATTTTGTACAAGAATTCGACAAATGATTGCGCCCAGAGAGCGAAAGGTCACGGGTTCAAATTCCAGAAACAAACACTCGAATCCTTAATGGTTTGTTTAAACGCTGCAAAGTTGTTTTTGGAACTTGAATCCAGAAGAATATCTGAATGTATCCAAACACCGAATGCAATAAACATTTTAGTGGTTCGCCTTGGTTGGCGTCAGCCACGAAACCTTGGTTGGCGCCAGCCACGAAGCCGCCCAAGGCAAACAATTTAACAACATTTTTTTGCAAGATTGCATTTTTCCTAATCTGACATTTGCGAAGTTGTCCATAGGCCAGAAGCAGTGACGCAAAATTGCCACAAACAAACTAAAGTTTGAGTTCCTAACCACAACAAATGTTAACAATGCAATTGGATTAGTATATAGCAAACAAATCATGATCTTTATAGTTAACGCTAGGCAACTGTAAGAAATAAATACAAACCACTGTGGTGTGTTTAACGCCAAGTTAGCATCGTAAACCATCCCGTATTGCGTCATTGCGTTCCAAATTAAACTTTTACGCCTTGCAAATTTTCTGTTTCACAAGACGCCCTGTCGTTTTAAGGGTTGTACGCTTACGTCAAAGGTAACATTTGGAATTATGAAATACTCTAAATTTTTCTCATTACATTTTGTAACGTCGACGGAATTTTATTGAGGCGTTTCTACTGCAAAGGTAAAAGAGAAAGGTCTTCTCTCAACAGGAAAAAACACTCGTCTTGCAAATAAAGATTCGTGCTCCACTACACGTATCTTACCACTTTGTAAATTTCAGACGAAACGACCGTTCAAACAGTTTGAGAAGCCACCGTCAAGGTTGCACAAGTCTGACGTCAATGTTACGTCATCCAGTTGGCAAGGTGCGCTTTGTATCCCATAATCACAGTGACTGTGGCAATTGCAAATATACACCAATATTCTAAAAACGCAAATTGACAACACATTTTATAAGTTACTTCAACAACGAACATAAGCCTTTCGAATACAAACTGGAAGAGTGGCTTAGCACATATTGCCCTTGCACATACACTATGATCTATTTCAAAACATAAATATATTTCCTATGCTTATTTTGTATTGGGTCCCATATTATCCATCGTCTTTTATAACCTTGGTTGTTTCTGCAGGCAAAAACTCATGGGTCCCCACACATGCAAAGTTGAAAATAATGCAATTCAATAGATAACAATGAGTAAGTTTGGTATTGTGAAGACAAACACAGTGATTTGTACTGTGCATATCTAAATATGCTATATGGAGTAAAAACTATTTAAATTAAAAAACTCATTTTAGGGGGCTAGTAGGATAACTAATTGAGGTTCAACACACACAAACTTAAAAGTAGGAAACCACAATGACCTAATCAATAGTACTGCAAAATTTCAATCCAATCTGCCAACGTTTAAAATTTTAACCACTAGAGGTGTTTTGAGCAACAACCGTTAATGTTTCTGACGTCAAAGGGCTGTTAACAACCCCCAAACTGCAATGGCGCAATAACGATAATTGGCATACTTTACAAGCTATTCAAATTTTAGTCAATTCTGACATTGTTTACAAACTAACCCCTTTTAGGGGGCTAGCGGGGTAAATACTGGGGTTATCCGGACAAACAAAGTGGGATGCACATCCACATAACTATATCTACCATCTGTATAAGTTTCAGCCACATCCATCAAGCATTTGATGGCAAAACGAGTCGGACAAACTTCGGGAGAAAATACCCATTTTAGGGGGCTAGCGGGGTAAATACTGAGGTTATCAACAAAAGCAAAGTGGAATGCACATCTACATAACTACATCTACCATCTGTATAAGTTTCAGCCACATCCATCAAGCATTTGATGGAAAAACGAGTCAGAAAAACTTCGGGGAAAAAAACATTTTAGGGGGCTAGCGGGGTAAATACTGGGGTTATCAACAAAAACAAAGTGGGATGCACATCTACATAACTACATCTACCATCTGTGTAAATTTCAGCCACATCCATCAAACATTTGATGGAAAAACGAGTCAGACAAACATCGGGGGAAAAAACATTTTAGGGGGCTAGCGGGGTAAATACTGGGGTTATCAACAAAAACAAAGTGGGATGCACATCTACATAACTACATCTACCATCTGTGTGAATTTCAGCCACATCCATCAAACATTTGATAGAAAAACGAGTCGGACAAACTTCGGGGGAAAATACCTATTTTAGGGGGCTAGCGGGGTAAATACTGGGGTTATCAACAAAAACAAAGTGGGATGCATATCTACATAACTACATCTACCATCTGTGTAAATTTCATCCAAATCCATCAAACATTTGATGGAAAAACGAGTCGGACAAACTTCGGGGAAAAAATACCCATTTTAGGGGGCTAGCGGGGTAAATACTGGGGTTATCAACAAAAACAAAGTGGGATGTACATCTACATAACTACATCTACCATCTGTGTAAATTTCATCCAAATCCATCAAGGATTTGATGGAAAAACGAGTCGGACAAACTTTGGGTAGAAGAAAAAAAAAGAAAAAACAAACAAACATTTTGAGTAAAATCAATATGTGTCCCCTTCAGGGAAGGGGACCCATAAATAGACTAATATTTGTGTTAACAGTCAAAGCAATATTGTTTTAAACCACCAACGAAAAAAACAAAGGGTTTGTCAAAGGGATTGTAGCTACTTGTTACAAAAAAATTCTTGTCGTTTTTTTTTTGCTTTAGGCCATATTTCTCTAGTTTTGCACTTAATATTGGGCTTTATTCAAACCATGAGCGCGATTTTTTGTGATGTTCCTTTTTGTTTGCGAACTTCTGAAAGGGGGGTCCAAAGTCCAGTGTCTACATCAAAACACAACGGTGAGCCATGAGATCATTTATCGAAAGTCGGCCAACGGACATTCGGGTTCAACCACGAGGAATCCACATGACACACGGCCAAAGGGGGAATCCCCCAGGCGTGAACGCTCTGTGGTGTGACAGTGGCGCGATCATAAATAAATATCAGGGTGAAGTCCGGGGCAACCGGCATTTTTGCTTTGTTCAAATGCTTTCGTTGTCACGTATTTATATTGTTTTATGTTCAAAATCGTGCGGTGTTTTAGGCGCTAATAAGGCACAAAGAAGCAGAAATCTAACTTCCTGAGTGACAAGGCACATTTGGCATGTGTAGTAATTTGATTTATTTGTTATCTTCAGCGGGCAAAACAACGTCTAAATTTGCTCAAAACTGCCCCAATATCGAGCCAATTGTATTACAACAGTGGTTGGTTTTTATTCAAAGTTTTTAAACTTAGAGGTTAATGACTTTGAATTGGTTTAACTCATTAAGATTCAACGAAGTTTTATTTTGGCATATAGCGTCCTTGAAAAAAATGTAAACTATGCAGAAATTTTTGAACACTACTTCATTTTACAAAATTGCCCAAAGCAACGATTTCAAATCTAGCACTACATTCACAATTCACAAAAACGCGATTTCAAACAAGATAGTATTCGTCATATGACGGTATATTATCGATAACAATCGCATACATGTTTAAGAAACGTGACCCAGAATAACGGGATCTGTAACCACCCTTATCGATGGTTGAAGCGCCTCCTATATCAGTTCGAAATCTTACCCACATATTTCCTGGAAGAAAATCGTATGTATTTTCGGTGTATGCTTTGCAGTACACATTTTGGCGATTTGTATCAACGTCCGCCATCTTGATTTCAATATAATGCGTTTCAACCACATGATATTACATAAGCATTGAACGATGGTGTTTTTATTTGATCGTTGCAACCAATAGGGTGTGGTTTATCTGTGTGGTTTGCAGTTAAAGGCACGACAAAAACATCAACTGTTCAAGTCGTTTGCAGTTTTCTCTGCAGTTTTCATCACTTTGTCCCGACAAACAAATTTTTAACAAAGGCTTGAAACTGCCAGTCAGGTTTAGCCCTACAACATGTATTGTGCTTCATTGAAAACTTATTTGCAACAATTTAAAATAAACTTATGTACTATAAGTTGCGATTTGCTACAAGAATATGTAGTTCAGTTCCGAAATAAAAAAGGGACCCAAAGTATTTTAACTTTGAACAAACTATAGTGACATTGCCCATAGCTGCAAAAACAAAACATATTTTTTCATTGGGATTTTGGAAAATAGTACCGGTGTGCCTGCTAAACCATGGGTCACATTTACGTTATTCAAGCATTTCGATTTTAGCTAGTTTACTTGGAATGAAAAATATCTGGGCACCCATTATAAAGTATCCAGGATCAGCATTAGGCATCATTAGAAGCACGATCAACAACGTAATAATCCCATTGACGTCAAACTTCGCTTAAAAGGGTGACGTCAAAATTGGGGACGTATAATTACGGAAGCACGTAAGCGAATATTAACGTCGTATACGTTAAGCTGCGCTCATCCAATAAATAACTTTTGACGCACGCATAGGTTACGCTACGCGGTATTTTGTTACAATGATTAGCCATGCAGTGAAAAAATGCTTTCAATGATTTTTAAGTGCCCACAAAAACGCGTAAATCGGTCTACGTTGTAGCGTCCAAAGATTTTATCGTTTGGAAATTTGGTTTAGTTCACCACATAATTGCCTTTTGTATCATTCTAAAACCAACAAAATCTTGATTTTATAGAGTTGTTTTATGAACATACATACTTAAAGCAGATTTAAAATGAAGTTTAACATACATATTTTGACCTAAAATATAGTTCAGAAAGAACCGGATAAGAATATCAAAACACAAATAGTACGTAACAAATGTAGTTTTAAACACGAAACGGCATCCCAGTATCTCGGGCAAAGGTCAAAAGTCTGTTACACTCGTGTCGGAGCAGTGTTGAACCTGAAATAGAGCTGCGATCATTTTTAGCTCATGACGAAACACAGCCGGCTAAAAAGGACAGCAGACTGTTTCAGGCATAAACCGTGCCATGCGGCTTCAATAATCTGTTTCAAATATGCCGTATATGCGCGAGTAGTCGTTTGCTGGTGAAAACAAGAGAGTTAATGGCATCATTCTGACATGGAGAGGCAGTTTACCAATTTTTCTCTTTCTTATAGATATTAAAATCAAAACGGTGGCCGTTCCTATCACAAAGATAAAAACTTCTTTACAACTAAGATTTTAGGCGTCAGTAAAAAAAAAAATGTGCAATGCAACAAGCATACTACCTTATCGCAAATTTTAACAAATGTTTTTTAAAAGTCAAGGAGGACCCAGTTTTAAAAAAAGTTGGGTTCATAGTTACGTCTAGAAAATTAGGTAGCGGGAACTATCTAGCAACCAATGCAAGTCATATTTTTTAACCACGCATGGGTTTTGTGGACACAAGCTTGAAATTGTCAAGGAAACTAAGACACAGTTGGTGAACTTTAAATTAGAATTCAACAAAAGGCTAAAATAGAACTAACGATTCACTAATGCGCTTTAATAGCCAAAAAAAGCATTTAATAATAACAAACCCTGTGGGGTCCAAATGACATAAACGCCGGTTTCTATTAAAAGACCCCTCGCACGCAAAAATCTGCGTAACCTTTACGTTTTGCGTAAGCACGCCATCCAATATATCGCCTGATTGCCAAGCAAGTACACGCTGTGACGCAAAAACCAAAGATGCCATTTCTGTTTGATTTCAGCTACTGCCGTCCTTTGCAAAGCTGGTATGCGACCACACCTTAACAGAAATCACATTGCTAACTCAAAAACTCAGTCACCGTGGTATAACATCAAGTAGGGTGAATTTTAATTGCGCCTTTGCACGATAAACGTGAAGCTGCTACACCCTTAGTGGCCAGACTGCATTAGGCGTCGGTTGTGGAGCCCAGACGCCGATGACCACGATATGGGCCCGGTCTGTCTGGTTGTTAGTCCCGGTTTTGAGAAATATCGCCATCTTATCGCGGATCGAATCGAATTTCTGGCGAATATCGTCGTCACAAACAAACCTCTTTCGTATCACGCCAGTTTAAGGAAAGTCTAGCACGTAGTAATCATGGCCAAGGTTAGACATTTTTGGTCACAAAATACGTCCAGGTGGAACTAATTTCAAACCATGTTTTTGCTCAAGGACCAAACCCTTTCTTTTCCCCCATGCTGGCTTTTAAAGATAAACTTTCTCGCCCAAGTGTATGCTGCTACATGCACGATATTGTGAGAATAACATGGAACAAATCACAAAAATAAGTTTCATCGTTCAAGCAAAATTAAAATTTATGTTCCCCTATTTACCCGTCAGGTATTTCAAATTGGATACAGGTTGAGAACCTTCACCGTTGAGCATTTTGCGCGCACTTATTCTGACAATTTGTTTACAGTATGCACAAACCATTAGGCCCACAAACAATGAATAAAAAATTTGCTGACCTGTAAAAATGAGTATTTTACTTGGCATTCCAACTGTGTGTTGAATCAAACCATGATATGCCTTCATTGAGTTTCCAAGAAAATGGTATTAAGATACGTGTTAGGGGGGTAGATTTGCAGAACAAATAGAACGGCAGTTTAGTCACTGTGACTTTAAATGTCAACCGTGGTTTATCAAGCCAAACGGATTTGTATGTTGTACGTAAAAGTCTCGACTACAATGCTTAACTACTTCCGAATTGACGAAAACGTTAGCTGACAAATACCCACGCCTCATTTAACCAGTTTACGCAGAGGATTTGACACCTAACGCTGCGAGAATGTGAATGAAACAAATATGAACATTGTCTGTTACCGATTTTCTCCTAAAAAAGTTCGGAAAATAAAACCTTCCCGCTTGGTGCGTGTTTGTCATACGGATTTGAAATAGCAAAAATTGTGCAATACCCTTTAACGTTAAATATTTTTAGGATGAAATCAATCGCACAAGAATTTGGAATTTTCGCAAATGTGTTTAATGACTTCCTGTTAACCTTTTTTTTACAGCTTAGGGAAACGGAAAAGAAGCACACACAAAATCAAAAAATGTAATTTTTCTGAAGTGAAGAGAGCCCGTAACAACGTCGTTTGGATGCCCATCTAACAACTGGTGGAAGGCCAAACAGTAAATCTTATCCTACAAAAAGTGTTTGGATAAAACAGCCAAACCAATAAGCATTTTCGGAATGAACTTTTGTATGTACGCACATCATCGCAACAAAGCTACAACCGACCAATGACATTTGGAGGCCCTTCTTAACAACTGGTGGGATGCAAAACACTGAATCTCATTGAACAAAAAGTGTTTGGATAGAACAGCCAAAACAACAAGCCTTTTCGAAAGAACTTTTGCATGTACACACTTCATCGCAATAAAGCCATTACCCCCTAAACTATACAGCAGTAAACAACATATTTACCAACATTTTTGAGATTGTGCAAAAAACGGAGCCGTGTGCATAAGTTCCGCTTGAGTGCACACACCGCGACGTCGCGACGTTCCAGAATGACGCAACGACGCAAAAGTGGCGCGTGACGTTGGTGTGCTAAAAAGCGACCTCCAATGTTATGTGATTCAACCTGCGTGCAAAGGCGACCGCGACCGCCGTCGTGGCTTAGCAAGATACTTGAAACGGCCCCAGCCGAGTCCGGATATATTTAGCGGCGTTTCGCGGTCCGGAAACCCGCCCACGCAAACCCTTAAGGTCCCTGCTTGAAAATTCATTCGCCGTTTTGCAGTTTCGACGTAAACAGGATATATGAAGACTAGCGGCAATGAATGACTAGCAACACGTTTCTGGGCAAATTACCTACTTAATTACCTGCGGCCAAGGGGTAGTTGTTCCCAGGCTGTCGCTAGTGTGTGATAGTAATCTTATTCATTACGGTTGACCTGGCGTGGGTGATGACTTTTCTATTTGAATAAGGAACCCAAATGTCAAAAAATAGTGATATAATTTATCTTTGAATCATCTGTTAGGTGAATGTAAGAGTTAAACCATTTGCGTAGGAATGTTTAGGCTCAGTTAATTATGTTCTTCAGACTTATAGAGTTGGTTGTACAAATGAAGACATCGTTTTACTTATGCATTCTTGGTTAAATTTAGAGACGCAAAACAATTTTTTTAAAACAAATTTATGCAAAAGTTACTGACTAAAACAAGTGGCATTCATACTTTGACCTATCCCATAGTAACACAAGCCAAAAGCATACTTAAAAAAGTTGGTTGCATAAGAATTCCAATAAAACCTACGGAATAATCAATAAAAAAGCAGTATCCCAAGCTTTTTAAGCAGCTTTCTTATTATTGTTCGAGTTTTACATGTATACCCAAAAATGTGGTCAAGGCATATATTTCTGTTTCAACAAGTCATCCTACGTCATCGCGCAAAAAGTGCAACGTCATATTCTCATGACCGGAAAAGATAAGCAGACATTCGACGCCGAGATAACGATAAGCAAACATAACGCAAAGTCTGGAATCTTCTACCGGGGTAATGTTGCGAAATATCCGTACCAACAGCAGTGACTACATAGAATTCGTATTACTTTTAGAAAAAATGCCATTTAGAAAAATATGTATAGGCCACTAGTGCATCATATCTTTTAAAACATGGTAACTTCGGAATGTATTGGTAAGTTGTTGTTTTTTGCACTTTTTCTCGCAAATTTAGTCAAAAAGTGATTTGACGAAATTTAGTTAAGATAGATAAAAATTCCTTGGCATATTTACCCGACAATTAATCCAGCCCCCAAAATCAGGAGAAATTGACTAAACTAATGTCAAGACGGAAAAAAAAAAAAAATTTTGCACCCAACCCGAATAAACGTGTGGACCGTGCTCCAAAATTAAGACCCCCTGGGTTGACCCAACAACCCTCACGAAAAACAGAAGGTCGTCGGAAGGGCAATCGCATGCCTAAATAACAGAGACATTATGAAATCGAAGCAAAATCATCATTCTACTGACTAAACGTATGTCAACTAAGATTTACCAAACAAGCTTAAATTCACGGTTGAAACTTCGATTCCAAAATGGAAAACATTAAGTCTAAAAACACGAAACTGATATTTAAAAAATCAGTTATTGTATGTGGGAAGGGGAAATCAATAATAAAATAGGCACAGAAGAGAAAAAACAGTATTTCGTGCATAAAACCCGAAGGAGAATTAATTTATTTTTAAAATCCAATATTCCTGGACAACACGCCATTCACTCGAAACGAAAAATAACAGCCGTTAAAAATTCCACATAAAAACGTCATGGTAGCTTGCCAAATTTTACCAACATATTTGGGGTAATTAAATCTGTTCCGTTTTGCCGAGGCCGAGGACTTAATCCGTTACGTCGGTGCTAAGGCACGTTTTCGCGGTCGGTTTAAGCTTGGGTCGCATTGTGCGGGGTCAAGAGGTAAACGAAAACTATCGCGCCTCGCGACAATTTAAGCCACGTACAACAGAATCGCGTGCCGACTCGGCTCATAAACAGCGAGATCAAGTCGTTGTGACGTCACTATGGTTATATGTCACGTCACGATGTCAAGAGCTTTTGGGGAGAGGAGGGGGTGCGAAGGGTAAACCCCCACGCTGAAGAGGTGACACGAAATTTTTTTTATTTATTTTCGTATTTTAAAGTTCGCGTGTCGGATTCGAATGCTAGTTCGTTGGGTGCAAAAATTGTTTTGTCGTCGATTGCAAAATTTAGAAAATACTCGTAATGTAGTAATGTTTTCGTGCTTGCTACATATAGAAGAGATGGTTGCAATTTGCCCGATTTGAAACACAGCAGAAAACATCAAGTCGCAGTTTAAAAAACGAAAAATTGTTGGAATCACAAAAAACGGACTTTTCAGTACAAAGAGCCTGTAAATAGTAAATACATTTTTGCAGACGTTACCAAAATCGCTGTTTCAAACAACAGTGGAATCACTGTGGCAAATGACGCACGCAACTAATACAAAAAAATTCCAATGTATTTTGTCAATTCCATTTCCTAAAGGCTTTCAGCAAGTAAAAAGTGATTACTGTAACGATATTTAAAACCCTTAAAATGGTATAAATCATTTACAGAAACTAACACCAATTTTCGGTAAAGCTGATAACGAAATATTACCTAAATCAAAATACCATATTCAAAATCTAAAGACCCCTATACTCAATGTAGAACATGTATTGTTTAAAATAACTCAAACGTGTGTGTCCCAGTCACAAAACAAACTTTGCAGACGAACTAAGCCCCCCTTGACTTGGAATAACTTCATGACCCGTAGATCTGCCGTCCAACAAAACAAACGTGAGTTGAAAACAAAACGTTCCGCAAACAATGGCAGGTATAAATGGCGACAGGCCGCATAAATTTAACGCACGACAGATAGTGGTAGGAGTTAGGATAAATTTGCGGTCGTGACAACCACACCTGTTATTGTCCCCGACAGAGAAGGGGATCCTGATTGGCTGATGCAACCGGAAGTATGACCCCGTGGGATTCTTTAGGTTGTATTGTTTTCTGCTTACCTCAAGTTACGTTAGCCCCCATGAACTTTTACCTACATTTCAAAAAAGGTGTTTTTTACCTCTTTGACTGAACATTTGTAAAAAAATAACATTTTATTGCGTTGGAATGCCTTACGCAACACATAATGCAAAACCGCATTTTATGTAATGAGTAATCAGTTGAAACATCCTCTGTAATGTTTTTCAGTTTATTCAGTCGTGAAGCTTTCCAGGTAAAAACCTTCCCTTAACCCTGCAACCCAATCTGTTTTTTACGTAACTCGAATACACACGTTAAAAGCACGGCTTAGTAGTTCGCATATTTAGGGCTAAATCGCCAGAATTACGTTTGGATTTTGCTACGTCACGGACACATTCTCCTGCGTTGGTGACGTAAAACGCGTCAGCACAGCGTGTCGCGTCTATTTCGGATGGTATTAAGTGGTGCAAAGCTGAACAAGTGCTAAAACAACAACCTTCGCATCCGCCATATGGCTACATGCAGATATAAATTTTACGCGTCACTAAAACGTTTTACCGAACAACCAACGCTTTGGAGTTGATTAAAAAAGATAATTATTTAAAATCACCAGCATTCAGTTAATTACGCGTACAAACACACAATATAATCACGCTTTTTTATATCAAATTAATTTACAAAACCCTTGCTGACAACACAAAACCGGTTTATGCACTCGATTAGGGATGAAGCAAATAGAGAGTTGTAAGCTGGTCTGAAACTGGGCCCTTGATCGGCTTTAACCCGAAAATACTGGCTCAAAATCGAGCCCGAAGCCTTTTAAAAAAACAGGGCTGAAATTCTATGAAAAAGTGCAACTGAAGAGGCCGATGGTAAAGTCAAGTCGGTTTTATTCTAACATAGTTTAAACCCGCTCGCACCAAAACGTTTTTGAAAACAAGGCTGAAAATTGGTGAAATTGTGAAACTAATGAGGTCAAGTGTAAAGACAAGCCTAAATAAAGCCCGCTTTGTTTAAACTTAGTTCAAACCCTGCCCGAAACAAAAAAATTAAAGCAAGGCTATAGGCAGTTGGATGAATTATGGCAATAATTAAGCGGAGTATGAAGACAGGTCCGAATCAATTCCGTTTTTTAAACTTAGGACCGATCCCGAAAAGCCGGGCCCCACTTACTCCTCTGTCCTGGACCTAAACGTCCGTTGCCGTACACAGGGCAAAAAACAAACACACGAAAGCACGCGCTACACCGGAAGCTGGTCACGTGATAGTCACGTGATATACAGGTTTTGCTATTGTGTTCGCAGCCGCGTGTTTTAACAGATGATGTGACATCGGCCTGACGATTTCGTCATTCCTTTACACGTAGCCAGACTGGAAATACCAGTTGCCCTTATTCGTATACTAAACATCCTGTTCTACTTGATGATATTTACAGGAATTGACGACGCCAGTAGTGTAAGGCGAAATATGAATTCCACAGTATTATGTTGACTGATTTTGTTCTTTGAAACCTGTTTCCACATTTAGTATTACATTTAACCAATCAGCGATCGTCCTGTTAGAGCAGTGGTTCCCAACCTTTTTGTAGTCACGGACTCCTTTTATAAATTTTATCGGTTTAATTTAATCTTTTTTTCGTTTCCCGCATTATGCGTTATTATACTTTCGTTTTTTGGGGCAGAATTTTAATCAACCTTCACTAGTGTACAATACTTAAAACAAAGCACAAAGAATTCTATTGTTAATGTGTGTTGTGATGTCACAATGGAGGTAACAATCACAAGTTTTCCTGATCCAAGGGTTTGATTAACAGTTTGCACTTAATGTACAGGATTGTAAAAACGGTTTGGGAACTTGAAAATATTGTACTGTTGTTAATGCTACTACAAATGTTTGCCTCCACAGACCCCCTGAAATCGTCTCACGGACCCCTTGGGGGTCCGCGAACCCCAGGTTGGGAACCACTGTATTAGAGGGATACTGATACTGCGTGAGACATTTGTAAAGTTTAAGCAAGAAGAATAACACTAACAAAGGCCAATATAGTTTGACAATGGTGAAAAATGCGACATGAAACATTTTTGCAATATCAAACTACATTTCTTATGAAACAGTAACACCAGTAACGCATTTATGTCACAAAAATGATTTGCCGTTTTTAATGGCTTCTCATTCATCGCGTATTGCGTAATATTGACAGAGCAGTTTCGATTAAAAATTCGCATTCGCTTTGACATATTTACGACTGATACCAACTGCCACCGAAAATAGCGCACTGATAAATTCGCATGGTGACGTAGCTATGACGTGCTTTCTGTTATAAAACCGTAATCGGCGCATATGTGCAGAAATTTAGTTTCAAATTTTGGTTTAAAAAATACAGACATAAAATAAACTAGAAGGGTGGCTTAGCACATATTGCCCTTGCACATACACCATAGCATATTTTGAAACATTAATATATTTCCTACACTTATTTATGTTGGGTCCCATATTAGCCATCGTCTTTTAAAAACTTGGTTGTTTCTGCAAGCAAAAACTCACGGGTCCCCACACATGCAAAGTTGTAGATAATGCATTTCAATAGATAACAATGAGTAAGTAGGATAACTAATTGAGGTTCAACACACACAAACTTAAAAGTAGGAAACCACAATGACTCAATCAATAGTACTGCAAAATTTCAATCCAATCTGCCAACGTTTAAGATTTCAACCACTAGAGGTGTTTTGAGCAACAACCGTTAATGTTTCTGACGTCAAAGGGCTGTTAACAACCCCCGAACTGCAATGGCGCAATAACGATATCCAAATTTTGCTATCCAAATTTTAGCCAATTCTGACATTGTTTACAAACTCACCCCTTTTAGGGGGCTAGCGGGGTAAATACTAGGGTTATCCGGACAAACAAAGTGGGATGCACATCTACATAACTATGTCTACCATCTGTATAAGTTTCAGCCACATCCATCAAGCATTTGATAAAAAAACGAGTCAGTCAAACTTCGGGGGAAAATACCCATTTTAGGGGGCTAGCGGGGTAAATACTGGGGTTATCAACAAAAACAAAGTGGGATGCACATCTACATAACCACATCTACCATCTGTGTAAATTTCAGCCGAATCCATCAAACATTTGATAGAAAAACGAGTCGGACAAACTTCGGGGGAAAATACCCATTTTAGGGGGCTAGGGGGGTAAATACTGGGGTTATCAACAAAAACAAAGTGGGATGCACATCTACATAACTACATCTACCATCTGTGTAAATTTCAGCCGAATCCGTCAAACATTTGATAAAAAAACGAGTCAGTCAAACTTCGGGGGAAAATACCCATTTTAGGGAGCTAGCGGGGTGAATACTGGGGTTATCAACAAAAACAAAGTGGGATGCACATCTACATAACCACATCTACCATCTGTGTAAATTTCAGCCGAATCCATCAAACATTTGATAGAAAAACGAGTCGGACAAACTTCGGGGGAAAATACCCATTTTAGGGGGCTAGGGGGGTAAATACTGGGGTTATCAACAAAAACAAAGTGGGATGCACATCTACATAACTACATCTACCATCTGTGTAAATTTCAGCCAAATCCATCAAGGATTTGATGGAAAAACGAGTCGGACAAACTTTGGGGAGAAGAAAAATCAAAGAAAAAAAAAGAAAAAAAACAAAAAACATTTTGAGTAAAATCAATATGTGTCCCCTTCAGGGAAGGGGACCCATAATAAAAATGGTCAACTTGCATGAAATTATAATTCAAAGGTTTTATTTTGCTACTTGTTTGGTACAAGTTGGAGAAATTTGCGTACATATTTTTAGTGCCGCAAATCATAGAAAAAATAGGATTATTGCAACAAAAGCAAATAGAACGAATATAGTTACCCATTTTAACAGCACATATTTTGACACGTTAACAATTGGCGAAACTTGGTTACCACCACCCGCTAAATAGAATCTTTAAGACATTCGCTACAGCAACTTTTCACACAAAGCTAGCGATGACAGAAATGTTGACACTTCAATGACAGCCCAAGAAGCCACAAAAGATGATCTACTCGGAGAAAGTCACTCTCCATGAATGAATGAAAGGAGCATGGAATGCCGATGGTTACTTCAAAGACGATTTTTGTGATGTAACACGTTATGCAACATTTGGACACATAGATTCGTTGAGCAGTTCGAAGTGGGTAAAAATTCAATAAGGACAATATTATCGACTCATTGAAGATATACGTAAAATGTTTTGCATCGCGTATTCTGACGTTGTAAAAGTTTGCATTGAATTCTAATGGTTGGTTATAAAACGCAAGAGGTCCAAAAATGCAAGACTTAAATAAAAACTCACAATAATGTTCCTCTTAACTATCTTTGCATACATTGTTTTGGCTGCACTAAGAACTGATACAAGTTAAAACACAAAATAAACCAAAAAAAATTAGTTAAAAAGCGTCAACCGACACATACATTATATCATTAAGCCCAAATTTTACTTTGAATGCTTTTTTTGTCGACTTTGCCACAGAGCAAGTAAAATAATTAATATCGAGTATACGACAAACGCAAGATAAAGAAGACGTTACGGAAACAAACGCAATCAAGTACTGAATGGTGTTTGTAGTGCAAACGTCACGAAGCACAAAACCAACACGCACCCTGAAGGTAATCTCGAAAGTTTTGACGGGCGGTTGTCACCAAAACAAATCAGCGCGTGGTAGAGGCGATCGGTCGTTAAGCAACCGCAAAAACCCGGCACCCCTGTGTGCGTTGCGCCACCTTGCGTCAAAAATGTTGAAAAAGGGAGTTTTAAGCCGGTAGAAAAAGGCAAGCTGTGTGGAAAGTATAAAACCGACCACCTGGTTTCAGGTGACTAGAAACTAAACATACTTTTGCTAAGGTATATAGCTATTACTAACGAGAAAAGTATGAGGATTTTGAAAACGGCAATTTTGTTCAATCTTCTTTTTGCATATGCACATGGAATTTGCCCTAAACCGAAGATAGCCAGAAAAGCACAGGAACGGAGACTTGCTCAGCTTCGTGAAGAACACGTTGTGGTTCTGGCAACGCCGCTTCAAACAGACAGCGAAACCGGCAAAAGGTAAGAATGCTAAAACTACCTCTATCAAAGTCAACCAACCGTTGCTACGCACGTGACCTTACTGCATGGTTGCAAGAAAATGAGCTAAAAAGTTTACGCAAATCCAGCTAAAAAACTGCTTCGACATCTATATAAAGGTGCGTTCAGTTTGGGTGTAAAAATTAACGTCTTAAATTAATAAGTCACCCAAACCATGGGTTAAGCCGGTGGGAGGGGTATAAAATTCTTGCCCCAAACTAAAGTAAGTGTGGTGAGGCTGAACAGAGACGGACAGTAGCGCAAGAAAAGTATATAATTAACTGCATTCCTAAAGTTCCAGTTAAGGAATTTCGCGGCGCGCTTGTGATATACGGTGGTGTTTAACCGATGTCGCTGAATTTGATTGTTTTTACTACCTCAAATATAACATCTTTTGCCAGAATATTTTTTGTTTGTTTTTAAGCTTTGAATTGGGGACGTGGGGTCGGACCGATCAACAATTTTTAGGTTTTTAAGTTTTTTATTCTCCAACGGTACAAGGGTTTTAGCGGGCCACATCACCTAGTAATACCTAAATCGAAAAAAATACGTATTTGCGACGGTAAATTTGGGTGAAATTTTCACTTACGAATATCCGGTTTTAACCGGTTTAATGCGACAGGCGGGTAAGCTCTCGGGTTTCCACATTAAAACGTAATGACTATAGTGATGCAACCCGGTATTTGGCTCGCATCATCGGACAAGTGGGGCCACATGATACCACCCAACCTTTAGATTGTCGCCGGTTTTAGTACCAATTTGGGGATTAAATTTTCGTGTCCCGCGCGGCGCTTTACCAGTGAAACCAAGCACCATAACGTGGTAATGGTTTTTGTCACCCTTTTTTAATGTAATTTTTTTCACAAACATTTGTTGATGGCGTGTTTGATGTGAGAAACAACCCTCAAGGCTTGTTAAAAGCAACATTTGTTCCATATTAAGTGTTTTTATGTTTGTTGATTTCGCTCATATGTTAACACAGTGTTGCAAGGCGGTCATGTCATATCATTATTACATCAGAAATAATTAATTAACTTGGCTCTGACAAACATGCAAATTTGCATCTAATTTACAACTTAAACAAATTCTAACCGGTTCTATAGGTAACAGAAACTAACCAAAATCTTCCCACGTGCCAAAGTCAGCATAAAAACTAAAAAAAATGAAACATTATCCTATATGTAAGGTTTGCACATTTTCTTGTGTGTAAAACTCTGCGAGCAACGTTCCAATATAAGCTTCAACGGCGACGACAAAGTAAACACAAATGGCAAATTCCGTTCCTTATTGGTTTTGTGACGCGTTTTGTTGAGCTACACAACAGTGGCAAGCGTAAAGTATACCTCCTGTTTTTTTTCATGTTCTTACACGTCAAGAGACTGAAGAATGTAATACCTAGCCCCAAATTAAATCAAATTGCTTTTATAACTTGCGCGCAAATAGTAACGACAGGGAGCTGTAAATAAACGAAAAATGTTCTTTTTCATTTCCACCAATACCGGGTTACAAAATTTTTGAGCAATTTCTAAACGTAATTCAAAAAAATGATTACATCTTATGAAAAGCTCAAAAATTCACTTAAATTTTGGTAGTCCTTTTAAATTGGTTTTCTTTGCGTGATGCAACGATAAAACGCAATTGACAACGTTTCGTAACAATTGAAAACAATTGAAGATGTTACTTGAGGTTTATGTCTTTCGTGATCGCATATTTCTACTTTGATTAAAACCCAACAGCGCGAAAGACGATAAAGTTACAACAGATATCCCGGATTAATAATTACCTTTCGGAAGCCATTAAAGGTTTAGTTGCCTTTCGTTTTTATTATCCATATTTGGGCATACTAGTGACGATACCAAAGGATTATAAGCTCTGCATGGGGTCGCCAATTCGAACGTTTGTCACAGTCCCCTATTAATCCCCAAACATGGTCGTTTTTCATGTTTAATATGAATTGTTATGTGAATGTGTCGTATTTAGTAGTTGACAAAATTAAAAGCCTCTTTTATTTTTTCCTATTAGAAAAACAATAAATGTCTAAAAATCAATCATGGTCAAATGGAAAGACATCCATTACAATATCATTTGAGTGTAGAGTGACATCATCACGTGTGTAAATAAGAAAATAAAATTTATGCACAACCTACATTTAACGCTAATTTTTATACTTAACATAATTTATTTGTTTACAGATTTATTGTCAGACAAGTTTGGGAGAGAAACAGTGGTTATTTGCGAGTTAATGAGGAGATCGAGGTGACGGCAAGCGCACAGACCACCGCGGACTGTATGGGATCGCTTAGTGCAACTGAAAGCTACATCCTACTGTTGACCCCGAGTCAGCAACCATCAAGTCCCCGGAGATTTGAGGCCCTTGAGCCGCCGGTTTCTGGAAAACGTACAAAGTTGCGACAACGGGTCTGGAAGCAGCTTTGCGGATCTTACGGTGGGAATTGCGCTATGCGTGTGTCGATGGAGCCAGAGAAGACATTTTTCCGCGACTCCTTTTCGATTCTTTACTGCAAAGTCGACCTCGCATGGTGGAGGGTGAAAGAGGTGCGTTGGGAGAAAGACCAACTGGATGTGAACACGGAATATCATCGCATGGCCGGGATTGAAGTCAATATCAACGATCCCGCCGACAGCTTCGTCATGTTCAAAGCAAGTCACCTCCATATCGGCAACTACACATGCACCGTACGCGACGCTGATGGTAATGTGGCAAAGGGGACGACAAGTCTCAAAGTTAAAGGTCCCTTCGAAGCTTCACTCTACACCAGCTGCAGGGACAAGGACGCCAACAAGTGTATGCATGGCGGAACATGCAGACGCCTGGTCCAAGACTTTGACGGCTTGATCGATACAAGTATATGCATGTGCAAGGGCGATTACGAAGGCCCACGATGCGAGAACGTCCTGACGGGAGTTACGATACTCGAAACCGGTCAAAAAGATAACGAACACTCGGCCCAAGAAATCATGAACCTCACAACCGCTGTTGTGGCGCTGGCAGTCGCTCTTGTATGTACTGTAGTTGTGGCTTTGTTGCGTGTGCGGTGGCTTAAACGAAAGCAGCGCCATCAGAGCTTCAACGAGTACGGAAACAGCACAGAAAGAACGTCTTCACAAGACAGCGAGACGTCGCAAAAAGCCCGCACCGTGTCGCTAGTAAGCGAAATCCCTATCACGCCTCGAAGTCGGCTGTCAGGCCACAGTTAATACTTTGTGATATTTATTCTACATCAAATGTGGCGTTTTAAACTCTTGCACGTGGCTGTACGCATACGCAGCAAGTGGGACTTGAATACGGGTAGGTTTAGAGGACGCACGTATCAAATTAATATGTCGATTGTTGTGACCGGAACCCTCTTAAAATCTTCACGTCAGCTTGTCCTTGACTTTGCCAATATTTAAAACGACTGTGTATGCTCATTAAGTATTTTAGCTGTTACTTCTATGCTTTTGCTATCTTGTCTCTTTTGTGTGTTCTTGATATTTACAGTTAAAAGTCACTGCCAATTGTATTTGAGTCGGATTCGGAAACAAAGTCGTTACCATTGCCCTGTAAAACGTGCTAAAACCCAATCCCAAAATTTTACGCACCCCTATCAGCATAAATATGAAACTATGTGAAAAAGGGCCACCCGATATTTTGTGTTTCAAAATATATAGATTTTTGTTTTATTGTAAAATTGCATTGCTACTGTTTTTTCTCGCGTTTTGCACACATTTATTCACTTTTACGAAATAAACTTTATGAAAGACAAACGATTTTGCAATTTGTTCGATCTAAATTCGATTAAATAACTGCAGGAAAATGCTATTATTCACCATTAAAAAGAACAAGGCCTCGTAAAAGGAAGCAATTTAAAAACTGCTGTTCTAACCCAGGGGTTCCCAACCTTTTTACGATCTCGTACCACTTGGACGCTCTGTACTGCCACGCGTACCACTTCTTGCAGAACAACTAATTTGATTATCAATTAAATGGTTTTAGTTCTATTGCTGAAAACAGGCACTACACGTGCAATATTTCTTTTGGTAATCTGAACGCAAAATAAAGTTAAGATGTATATTGTAAAAACATGTCAAACTGCAAAATAATATTTTTTAAAAAAGTATGGCCCAAACATACGTAACAAGCGATCTAGTGTTAAAATTACCAAAATAGAAAATAATAATGTAACCTTAACAAATAATGTAGCGAGTTTTCACTATTTAAACAAGTGTTTCTTAAAAAATACTCGAAAAAAAGGCTTGCGAAGCTATTACCACGACAAAGCCCTTCCTTGAATTCTAGGTTTAAGCGTTTCAATTTGCTCATAATCTTTCACAGTCACAGGGTAAGAGTTATCATGTAAGTTTGTCTAAAATTGCTTTAGGAGACAGAACACAATAGTAAGTATTGGAATGATATCAGGGTAGACTCTGTAAACTTTACAAGCTTTTGGAGCCACTTCGTAACACCCCAGAGAGTACGTTTCATCATAACATATGTCTAAGATAATGGGAAAAGCATTGAACGCATACGTCGTAACCCAAAACAGCAAAGCTATGTAGGTTGACATATAAGTCCGAAAGAGTCATTGGCCAAAATAATCGCATGTAAACACAAAAGTATACAGTGCCATGTAGCAATTGTCGGAATTATAACCGTGACACAGCGCATGTAAAAATATTTTAAGACGCCGGCTTTGCAAAACAGCGACAACAGTATCGGCATTTGTTCGGGTTTTTAACATATATAGCTTATTTCATTGTTGGATGTTCCATGAAGATTTAAAAACAAGTTCGAACTTAAAAAAGTAACTTATTCGTTGGTTTACCAATTTCAAATTTCACGTAATTATAAAGAGTGGATTGAAAGATAACATAAGATCCCCCAAAGCATTGCCTGGCCGATAAAGCTTTAATGGACTGATATTGAAGTTTGAGGATTAAAACAGAAAAAAGAGAATAACGGCAACTCACTTGGCCTTCCAATTGGTTGTTTGCTGCACATAATGATGTCATTTGCATTATAATTAACTTACATGGGTTAAATTGTAAGCTACAGTAAAACCGTGAGCGGGACTGTGAACACATTATACACATTTGCTATGAAAACATAAGCAACATGTACTAATCTTTCGTCACAAAAAGGAGGTTTACGATTCCAACGATGCCCATAAAAACCGAGAGAGATTTTTTGCTCAGGTCAACTCCGGGTTAGGTGAAATACTTGAAATTGTTCTTAGTTGAAAGAATTACAGCATTAGGGGGTATTACAGGCACTATACGAGCGACACAGGCAAACACAACCAGGCCTCCTACCATGCAAAAATCATAAAACCCAGAACACAAGTCAATATTAGCATTAGAATAGTCGGAACCCTAACGTTAAAGGACGTTACAACATTACAAGTGCAACGTAATATTATACAACTTTCAGTAAAGACTTGACATACCGAGTTTTAATGCCATGTTCTGATTGTCGAGATCGTTTTAAATGAAGTAAAGTAAAAAAAAACTAGGATAGTGGTTTTCCAATATATTGCCAGTTTATATATACTACATCATATTTAATGATGCATCACATATACCATTTACTATATTTATAATGGATATATATTTGGCACCTACATTTCATTGGGTCCCTATCTTTTTCCTGGCACTTTATAACATAATTGTTTCTGCAAGCATATTCTAATGGGTCCCCACACATATGCGATTTGGTAACAGTAAAAATAGGGCACAATCATTGTTACCAATTTAATACACACATCATTCGATCTACACGTATGATTGTTTTTGCAAGCAAAAACAAACGGGTCCCCACACGCGCGTTTGTGCGGATTTATGGTAAACAAACATCCTGGTTATTTTTAGATTCTAAAGGAAAAACTTAACCAACTTTAGCCCTAACCCAACTTCAAAAGTTATGTCTGTATTTTTTTGCATCATTATTGTCATATAATTACAAAAAACAGTAAATAAGAACAGGAAAAATACTTTCAATTTAATCTCATGCTTTGACCTTGATATTGTCGTTAAAGGTCAGTTTTTAAACACAAAACTGAAAATGAGCTTGATAACTTAATAAAACGACATAGCATGGCTGCGCAAAAACAGCTGATTTCTAATCACCAACACGACTGTCTCGTAAAACGTCCGTCCGGACGTCAAGCTGAGCACTCCCGCTGCATTCACTCGCCTTAATCGTAAACAAGTGAATACCTTGAGAGTTGAGACTTCTATCTGACTGACAGTGTACACATATTATGGACTGTAAAAGTAACTATTTGGCCGATTAAGGCAAATTTTTAATTACTAAACGAATAACCTACTGCAAACAATTGTTTAACATTTCAGCACATTAGGACTTGTATTTCTGGCCTAAAACTTATTATTTTGGGGTTTAAGGGGTAAACATGGGTGAATCCAATAAAAAGTTACAAAATTCTTTAGAATAGCTTACATTGCACCAACCAACAAAGCATGAAACCCTCAGATTATGTACTTGGGTCAGTACAGCCATTTTTAATTTTTTTTCATTTTGGGGGCCTGTGGGTGAACCGCTGGGTCGTTTGGAGTCAAACTTCAGGAGGGTCAAATTCAGGACAATAACTAACATCTGTGCAAATTTGAATAAGTTTAAAGCACTCTTTTTTGACCAAACGCATTTAACAAACCAGCGTCAGACAGAAACGAATATTTTGGGGTTTAAGGGGTGAAAATGGGTAAATCTTTTTTTAAGGTACAAAATTCTTTGAAATACCTTATATTGCACCAAACAACAAAGCATATAACTCCTAAATGAAGTACTTTAGCAAGTATAGCCGTTTTAAAAAAAATTACGTTTTGGGGGGCTGTGGGTGAACCGAGGGATCAAACGGGGTCAAAATTCACATGGACCATCTTTAGACCAATATCTATAATGTGGGTAAATTTGAAAGAGTTTGAATCTTTCTTTCTTGACCAAAACGTGGGAACAAATCAGCGTTAGAAAGAAAAAAAGAAAAAAAGAAAGAAAGAAAAAAAGAAAAAAAAATATGGATAAAAACAATATGTGTCCCCTTCAGGGAAGGGGACCCATAATGAATTTGACACATATTGTCGGAAATGTGGAAGGGGAAAAAGGTTGAAAGATTGTAACCAGATATACCCGAAAAGTAGGAATGAAAATCAAAATTCTGCGAATATTCGACATGTGAACGAGGGAAAGCTAACTTTACAGGATATTTTTACAACCATCCGTATCTAAATATTTCCGACAACTCTAGATAAAACCCTTAATTAAGGCTTTGATAAAAAATTGACAATGCTAATAAAGATAAAACATTGCCAAAATATGTGGATTACATTACCACCGCTTGGATAAAAAACATTAGATATCTGGTTTAGCCTTTTCTCATTAGCGTCAAAAAATAATAAAAAAGTTATCTTTAAAGCAAGAATTCCAGCTTCTGATTTTAGACCTCGACGGTCCTGGGCAAACAAATGCAGGGCTGGACGACACAGTTAAATGGAGAAGCGTCCTTTCGGTAAACATAGGAAAACTTTTAAAGTCGAAGTTTCAATTTTTGTTGTGTGATTTCGAAACAGCGTCGCGGCTTTGGAGAAAATCTTTGGCGACGTTTTGGCCCGGGACGCACGTGACGTCACGCGCAAATTATTGAACATTGTGACGTCATCAAATTACGAAAGCCGGGAATGCTTTAGTGGATTTTTGGAAGGGAAATCATCAGGATAGTGCATTGCTTTGCAAACTTTCGTAAGGATTTCCAATACGTACTTTTCAAAATTACCTTTGCCTATTTTATAATATTTTTTGGATAAAAAAGTTACCAAACTCGAACTTGAATGACCAAGTAGGTGAAGAGGGATAGGACATAGATATACACCAGTTACAATTTTGTAAATGATATGACCTTTGAATCTTCTATATGCCTTTTCGTTTTGCAACATAGTTGTTTCTGCTGGTATAAATGCCAAACACTGTATAGTAGCGAAGTTAATAGAGCAACAGTCACTTTTCGACTTAACATAATGATGGAAGGCTAATAATCCCACTCTGAAATGGGCTAACATTTAACGAATATTGCATGACTACTGCACGAATAACGATAAATACTCAAAATTTAGTGGAACGTGTCAAACAATATCATAAGTTCTACTCTTTCAACCGTTTTTAACTCAACCGAAACAGCTAATTTGACACGTTTTGTCGTTACGCAACATAATTCATGAAAAAATCCCGATTGTCAAACATAGCTACTTTGCTTCACTGACAACTTCTCGAAAATCAAAGCGGCTGATACTAGAGCTTCACTTTGGAAGTAGAAAAGAAGTTGTAACATCCGCTATTACGACAAACCTATAGCTAATATCTGTTCGCAGAAACAGTGGCGGTCGTATAACGATGACACAGTTGTTCGGTATTACACATTGATCCCTGACATCGAAACTAGAATTATCGAAGGGCAGAAGTAAAAGGAATTACACAGAGAAAAGGAAATACCGATTGTTTTATGTTACTCGTTTTCTGCGATTCACGGTTATTACTTAACGTTAGTTTTGTATGTGAGACAAGACAGGGCAACTTAACAATGAAACACAATTAACTGGCCAGCATTTAAACAGTGCATTAAAGCCAACACAATTACATCTAGTATTAAATCTCAATTTAACTATTCTGCTGTTACATATGTGGGCAATTCCAGGCAAGATAAGACCGATTTTCCTGAGTTCTTCCCAATTACACATGTTTTGTTCGATTGTATTTCGTTTATCATTATGTGGAAGTAGGTAATATCCGCCCACAATGAAAGTGTTGTAAGATTTGAAACCTTGTCTCGAGTTTTAACAGAGTTCGGGAGGCAATTTCCGATATATTGGCCACAATTGATCCTTATATTACAACCTTTTAATAAACAACCTCAAGACCTTGCATAAGTCAGCCAAAGTACATAAGCTTTTACCGCACTTAACTAAACCTCCTTGTGCACATTAGTCAAGTCTTGTTGTTAATGTATGTCCAGGAAAACTAATTCACAAGTCATTATCAAAACAGTCTTTGTTGAGTTTGATCCCGTTTGGTCCATGAAAAACAATCATGGTTGAATTAAAGGCAAGTCGAGTCACATAACTGTTGAGGTTCACGCCAGTTTAGGTTGCAAGATAAAAATTTGTCGAGTTCATAGATTGTTTAACTCCAGTCGAGTTCATGAAAAACATGTTTGCTTGATTTTACTTAAGGATTTTTGTGTTAACGTCAGTAAGTTTTTGACGGGTCAAACTTCAGTGGAGTGCATAAAAAACATTTATTTTTGAGTTCACTCGAGACGAGTTTTTTGTCAACATTTATTTTTGCGTTGCCTCAAGTCGAGTACATTAAAAACATGATTGGTTAGGTTTACTCTGGTATTTCAATGTTAACGTCAGTGGAGGTTGTAAACTAAAATTTTGTTGACTCGAATTCATAAACTATAGAGCTTTACTCCAGTCGAGTCTATAACTTAACAGAAACGCTTTTACTCCAGTTTCTAATGACATATATTGCAACAACAACAATAGTAATAGTTAGGAATACCCTACCCCCGGAAGCGGACTAATCTGAGAACACAATACTCAAAAAACTCCCTGGATTAAAATTTGGTAAAGTTTATCCTGTGTCCTTAAAAGACATGAGTCACTTACAGTTTATTGGCGCAAGCTTAAAATGACATTTAAATTTATTGTTGGGATTACGTGATAAAAAGCGTCAGGAATACTTCACCTGGAAAGCTGGAACAAGGAGAAATGATTTTTCCCTGATTTACCGTGCTGCTACTTTTCGAGTACTCGAGTTTGAAGAAACGTTTTGTGTGTATTGGGCCAAAATTGGTCAAAAAGGTTGTGACGACGGATTATCCCCCTTTTCAGGTTAAAATCTCAGTGAGCGACGAGACGTTCCCAACAACAACAAACTTGGCTTTTATAAACGCTTGAAAGGTGACTACATACCTCTGGTATTCCATTGCTTATAAACATGGTTGCCATACTCTCCTTATTTCTAAGATTTGTCCTTATTTTAAAGGCCTAGAAACCATTATTGTAACTTTGTTTTTAGATTGAGACCTTATTTTGTCTGATTTTTTTAACAATTACAAGGAAAATAATGACAATCAAATCCCAGCTGTAAGTAAAAGTTAACCTAAACCTGAGCTCTAGTGAGATGCGCAAAGTATTTTCCATGAACAAGGAGTTGCTGGAACAGATTGTTTCTAGCCAAAAGCATGACATGTGATATTTCTTAGCTCGTTTTTACGCAAAGACGTTTGTGTCGTTTCGTATGAAATTTAATTTTTAGATTCTTCGTGTTTAACAGCTGATGTCGATGGACCTACCTAGAAGACTTTGCAGTGAAGTTTAAGTTTTAACCATCAAAGAAATATCGCCGACTAGAAAATTTGGGAGTGTGCTTTCTGTAGTCTTGTAGTCTGTCACAACGCAGTCAACAGACATGGCACGGAAACGCCCACAAATCAGTCAACAAAACGACACGAGTTAGCACAGCCTGTTGTACAAAGTGCAAACTTTCCCGTATAAACAGGTGCCATTTACACATAGGGGTGAATGCCCTGATAGTGGGTTTCAGTCGGATTAAGCAAGATTGTGTTACGAGGAAACGATTAGGCTACTAGGGAAGCACCATTATGTCTGGTGAATGTTTGTACGGCTTTTTACGGTTATGGCGGTTTTCCTTAAGTGTTCAATTCATATTAGTTTTAAGTATTCCGTGAACTGAGTATAAACCTGTTATAGGTCAACACAGCATTAAAAACACTTTGTAACCACATAACATAAAAAATACATAAAAATACCATTTCTGTGGGCGGTAACTTATTGTCGTAAAACACACATGGGATGTTTTTCTTAAGCAGTCAATCCAATCCTTGAAGTCAGTTATAGAAATCAGTAATAGGTACATTAGTAAAACAACGCAAGCTAGTCTAAAAATAGGAACGAAGCAGTAACGTCGTAGATGGTAACTTACAGTCATAAAACAAACAAATATTGGCGACTGATTCTTACAGTAGGCAATAATGTGGATTTTTACCTTTCCTGCTTTGAAACGGTCACTGCAACACATTGGCACTGGTCACTGTTAGCGACACACACCACTGTGTGTCCAAGCACGAAAAAAAAACTTTGCGGCAAAAATACGAGCGGCTGTGATTACTTTGCCACGTTAAAATGACTCTCAATAGAAGGTATGGAAAGAGCAATCGCTAAAATTACAAATTCCAGCATCATCTTACTATTGCCGCAAGCTTTTATGGGTTTAGGTGCTACAACCACTCAATAGTGACGTTTTGGTCCAAAGAAACTGAAGAATTTGGTGTCGACGTAAGACTGTTTTAGTCAATCTGTTTTGTTTAGTGCTGCTATAGTATAGTTTGTATTTAAACTCCAAACAACAGCAGATTTCATAGTAAAAACTTACTTTAGGCAAAAAAACGTGCAAAACTCGGGACCAAAGACAACCAACCGGTGTGTACAAATCTACTCAGATTATAAAATTCCATCATAAAATTTTGGAATTTTTCGGAGCCTTATTCAAATAGAAACCGTTTGATGACTAACCCATCGTAGTTCAGCGCTAACGTCGTAAACAACGAAAATGCACAAAAATGTTAAATATTCGCACATAGCAAAGACAAAAAGCGATACTGGACGTTCAAGCGCAGATCATCAACCCCGAGACTTAAACCCAAATTTCCTGGGGACAGGCTTAACAAACGAAACACGCCAAAAAACGCCGTCCGTTTGACAGACATATCGACCAACAAGCGATAAAGGGGCAACGTGCAGTGCTAAAGCCGAAAATAGACTCTGTAACCTGAGAAGTAAAAAACCAAACGTAGCATAGCGTCGGAGCTAATACAAACAGGGGGTATTTGCTTTCGATCTGTCAACGTACAGAAATAATGTCTCCGCGGTGGCCGGTCATCATTACAGTGCATGGCGGTGTCTGTTTAAGCAGCGGTACCAGTGTACTTCTGTTGCAAACTGGGAGCTATTGTTTAATCAGTGTATTTGTGTACAACATTTCAGCACACAGCATATATGTACACTGGATATGCGACAGTTTGATGAAATTGGAAAATACAAACACTTTGAAGTGTTCAGCAGTTTAAAACCACTCGCATACTGTAAAGGGGTTAGTGGAATGGTTTCAAGTGGTCCGTAAAATTTTGATTTAATTAAGCTTTTTGGATTTACAACACGCTGTAAATGCAAACTCTTGTTTCGGCAAATTTATGGAAGCAAATACAAATTCCAGTTTCAGCAATTTAATCCCGTTTGCCTATTTTATTTTCCTAATCTTTCATACAAATACATCCTGTAACACTTACTTTGTTCTAAGTTATATAAACATATTCCACAATATTGAACCCCTAAAACCTGGAAACAATCTGTTTACATTTATCTAAACCTTAACAGAAACCTCCCCTATATAGTACATGCTTCTTGTCTGCCATCTAGCGACAAAACTCACCACTTCTTTCTGCCGGTAGATGGTGTCCTCGGCCGCGTAGACCTGTTGCGTGCGGTCGTCCAGCGTATCGCGCAGTTGCTGCATCTCCTTGCGAAGAGCGGCGTCGTTTTCTTTCTGTTCTTCAACTCCGTCGGTTTCAATCTTAGACAACTGAAATCACAATGAGTGTGTCAGATTGTTGAAAACGTTGTGGTCGTTCACGAGAGTGTTTTTCATCACGAGTCCGTGAAAGGTTTTTTTGAGTTGGTGATTACATCACGAAATACAAATACACAAACAAGGTGTAGGCAACCCCTGGTATGCCACGTGGTTAACGAAATCCTATTTGATTAGTTATTGAGATGTATCAATGCATGTTTTCTATTCGATATGATTTGAGAGTACTCAAAACGCAACTTGCAAGCTCAAATCTGTCTGCTTTCTGATAAGCTTGCACTGTACAAAAAAGCTTGAACAAACGAGTATTACACATAAAGCATTGGGATTTGAAGCCATAACCATTTTGACATGACACATAAAACTT
This sequence comes from Phallusia mammillata, assembly GCF_965637545.1. Lineage (NCBI taxonomy): Eukaryota > Metazoa > Chordata > Ascidiacea > Phlebobranchia > Ascidiidae > Phallusia > Phallusia mammillata. The sequence goes on along the minus strand of NC_137252.1, from coordinate 29,920,518 downwards.
GGTTTATTTAAGATTTTCGTATTGCAACACAGTTGTACATTTATGAATGCATGGCGAATTTATTAATGTAGCAATACCCATGGGCTACCACCTGATCAACTCCTTTAGGTGTCAAATATTTTGCATGTGTTTTTTTATGTTTATCAGTCACCTGTCTGTCAATTTTATTAAATTAAGGAAACATTTCAGGGTTATTCTAATAAATGTCAATGTGTTTAAACCTATAAGCAACAACTGTGCACTGTCTGCAGTTTACTTAACATTAGGGTTAACACATTTTAACACATTTTTTTAGATTTTACTCATAATCTGTTTATGCCAACAAAAGAATTGCTTAGTGATTCTATTTGAGTAAGGAATAATGAACATATTTGATCAACACGATCCGTACCTTATCCTCCAAACGATCTTTCTCCATTTCCGAACGTTCCAGTTCTTCCTCAGCTCGCTTAAGATCTTTTTCCAACTTCTTAATCTCATCTTTCATCTCTGATACTTTTTTGTCCGACCAGTCAGCACGTTGTTTCAGTTCGTCTTGCAGCAACGAAACCTTCACAAGCAATAAAACCAGTGTTCAAGCAATAATACCTTGAAATTTTCCAGCCATACCAGTTTGTTTAGACTCCAGTCACAAGCTATTGTCTCAAAATTTGGGTTTTCATGGTAACGGTATTACTTTTATACAAGCAACGTTAGACTGTTGACCCAACAGCGAGCCACGTCTTATCTTTACCAGGCGCGCACGGCACAGCTTTGGGCACAAAGGCGCAGATAAAATAGAAACACCCGGCAATGGAAAATAGTCACAGCAGAAGAATAGAAATCGAGCATTTGTTGGTGCAGCAAATGCAACAGGACGCACACTAGCGGATTTGGGGCAATAACATTTTTTGGATGTTTATGGAAGCACCGGTTAACTTAAGCCATTTTGCTTCGGCCTGATCTAAAAGATCCACGTCAGGACTTTCAACAAAGGTCACCTCGAAGCATTTTGCAAGGTCGTTTTTTTTTCATAAATGGCGGTATGCCGTATAGCAAAATGTTGACACAACGATGCGTTGTCGCTGTGTTGGCTAAAGTTGTTCGTTTGAAAGGTGTTCCAGATGGTGCGGTGACCCGACCAACGCGTACAAAATTTGTTTTTTGTTTGCCCAACATACTGGCACTTACATAGCAAACAGGTGGCGACGTATATACCATAGCATTTGCAGTCTAATGATTGCCTTAGTGGTATGATGTTTATTTTTTTGTTTTATTTTTTGTTTAATGATTTCATTATTAGGTTTTTAACTAGACTTTTTTTCCAATTTTATTTTACATAATTTTATTCCATTTACCTGATTTTCCAAAGCTTCCTTTTTATCTTCAGTTTTTTTCTTTTCCTGATTCTGATCATCGATCTGATCTTTCAGCTGCTCCACTTCCTTCTTCAAGAGCTTGTTTTTCCTCCTTTCCGACTCTAAATCCTCCTGGAGCTCTTCAACCTGTTCTCGGGTTGACTGGAACTGAAAAAATAAGTAATTGTTTTTTTTAATTTTAGCATCAGTACATTACCGGCCCTTATGTTGTTACACGTGCGTCATAATGACGTTATATTCCAGCTTATAAAACATCAAAGTATTTTTTTGAAATTCTATGACGTAATTTTTTAAATGTTTTGACGTATTTTTTTAAACACTATGACGCATTTTTCCAAAATACTATGATGTCAATTTCTAAATTGCAGTGACGAGGTAGAGGCAAGTCGCTATGACGTCAACTCCATAAAGTAAAAGCAGAGTTTTAATGAAATTCTTAAAAAATATTAATGATGTTACAAAGTACGATGACGTCATAGGTTAAATCGAATGGTTCTCAAAAGTCATTAACCTGTTGTTCAGCCTCGGCAAGGGCGTCTTCGGTTTTTCGCAACTCGCGACGAGTGTCGTGCAGTTCATCGGTCAAACGTTGAAGGGTGTCTATCGCCTCTTTCTTGTCGACCTCAGCGTCGCTCAAGTTGCTCGAAGTCTGATTACGGCTTGCCTCGTAATCGGTCAGCTAACATAGATAAAATATGTTGGTTGCTTGTACGTGACTATCACTTTGACTTGTGTACATTTATGTGTCGTTATGACAGTATTACTCTGCGTTAAGGTGGAAATTTCTTTGTGGGTCCGAAAATCAAAAATCAAGTATTTTTTCAAACATTTTTGCATTGATGACAACAATTCGCAATGATTTATAATTACTAAAAACCATCTACATAGTATTTATTTGAATATAAAAAGCGTTAAGTCGAGGGAACAAAACCAACTTTTCCATCAGTTATCTATTATTTTTGATCGCACAACATCTTGGGAATTAAAATTAAACCGCAACAGCTTTAAAAACAGACTTATTTTAAAAGCAAACACCACACAAATGAAATAATTCGAAATTAAAACTTCATCTTGCCTTGTGTTTCATGTCAACTATTGAATCATGTGTTTGTTGCAGAGCGTTGATGCGTTCAGCCAACTCGGCACGTGATTGGTTCAATTCCTGCGTCACCTTGTCACGTGCATGTTCCGCTTGGTTGGCCTTGTTGTGCTCGTGACGCAGGGCGCCGTCTGTCTCTTCCAACTGTAAGTACAATTTGTTTCAACAAATATAAGTCTAGCTTAAAAATGGTCAAACAAAGTAAAATCTTATTGTAACCATTGAGTCTTGTCACACAATTGAACAGTTCCCAACAAAATTTAAATTTCGAAATAATTTCAGAAGAAAACTATATTCATTGCGATTAACGTTTTGCAAATTTCATGCTTGTGTAATGTCATAAAAGATAGTCCGATTATGTAGTTGCAGTTTTTCTTGTTATTCCCTAATATTTTTTGATAAAAGTTAAAACAATAAATAAATAAAATACAGAAGCCAAAAAATCTAAAAGAGTTTTTATCGAAAATCACCCTTCCAAAAATCATTGCGGCGTCCACCAATCAGTTAGCGCCACGTTTACTCACTCTCCTCCTGAGCAGCTCCACTTTCTCTTCCTCCTCTTGGAGCCTTCTCCTGAGATCTTCGAGTTCACTGCGAAGAAGATTAGCCTCCTCGTTTGCATCCTTCCTCGATTCCTCAAGATCCACCAGAGCGCGACGAGCTTCATCACTCACGTGACTAGCGTTGTTCATCTGTGACGTCACATAGGTAAGTGTAATTGGGAGAGAAGAGATTGTTACTTTATCCCAAACAAAAGCTAACCAAAAAAAGGTCAGAAAAAAAAACTAAGAAAGAATGATATAGTATATTGAAAGTCTTTGGGAATAAATCTGTAAAGGTAAAAGCAATTTCTAAAAAAACGTTAATTGTAAGAAATATCTTTATAGCCACTTGGATAGAGATTACATTTCTCAGAAGAGAATTAAAATCACCTTATAAAAAATGCTTTTTTTACAGGACAGAAATTTTGACGATAAAAGTTTCCAAACGTTTTGTTTTTTCTGTTTCTTGTACATTATACAAGCTGGTTTTTGGCTGTCTTTTCGAATTCAACACCCAAAAATTCCAAAAACAAAATCGTTATGCCCTCTTTTAGTTTCCAAATTTATCGATGAATCGACTAATAGGGTAAACGTTTCGAAAGAAATCGTCATCATAGAACCACAAGCCCTAAAACACTTCAAATTCATATAGAGGACATCTTTTTATCCTACCTCTCCGTTGAGTTTCTTGATCAACTTGTTCGCTGCGTCAAGTTCGCGTTCTTTCACATCCAAGCGTGACGTGACGTCAGAGCACGTGACCTCAGCGTCTTTGCGACGGCGTTCGGATTCTCGCAGCTGATTGGTCAGATTCTCGTAACGCTCCTCAGCTTCAGTAAGCTAAATCGCCAAAATATGAAATCCTGATAGTATTTAACTTTAGGAGCAAGTTTTTTTGTTCACCAAAGCAAAGACAGTGCTCTTTCAGTTTCAACGAACAAGCTATAGTATTCAATACGACACTAATTTAAAAGTAGATTAACAAAAGAGTTTAATTTATATTTTCGTTTGATTGTTAAAATGGCCCTATTTTAAAGAGAAACCCAAATTTTTCTCTAGATTTGTACACACACAAAATTGGATTTAAATTAGATTTAATAAAGACTAGAGAATTGTTTCTGTCAGGGCGCTCCAACCATACGTCACTTAAATAAAAACGGGGAGGTATAAAGGCACAAAACGCTATCGGTGTTTCTTCCAAAGTTACAATTTTCCACTACTTGTTGCTTGTTCAAAACATTTTGACAAATAAACATGGCATAACAACACGTGACCGCTACACAATCAAGTGATTTAAAATCGATTACCAACATTCCGACAATGCTTAACCTATTTTCGAACTTTCCCAATGTTCTGAATTTAACTTCCTAAACTACATTTTTTCCGATCCTGAAAAAAGGTCTGGAATTACTGTCTAAATTCAACAAAGGCAAGTTTTAGATCACGGGTTCAAAACTCACGTCTTCCTCGGCCTTGCGAAGACGTTCCTCGGCTCGCGCAAGTCCCCTCGCTCGGTCCCGGGCCTCATTTTGAGCCTCGACTGCCTGGTTTGCCGCCATTCGACGCTGACGTTCCAGTTCCATTGATTCGGCCGCGGCATGCTCGTATCGACTTTCGTAATCTCGAAGCTAAAAGGAAAGGCGTCTTTTCAAGATTTTACATTTTATGGGTTTGCAGTTCTAAAGCAAAAATGCAGTTTTGACTTTAAGAGTTTTTTTTGTAAAACAGTTGTGCATAAACACTAAGCCAAATGGTTTTAAAGTTTAAAAAAGGGTCAAGACATATTTTGCCCAACTGTAAAAAGGGGTGGATCTTTTGGACTAATGTAACTTGCTTTTAATGCAATGAACATATGAAGCCAAAATCCATTCAGTTGGATATTCCGAAGTCACACAACGACACACGCACTAAAATATTAATTTTATTGGTTATATAATTCGGTTTAACATCGTGAATTTCTCCCCGAAATGGCCGCAAAGTAGTTTGCGTGAAAATGGACCAAACCGCAAAATTCATAACATAAAAGAGTTTTTACTTCTTGTTCTAGAGTAGACACCATTCTTTCGGTTGAATTGAGATTGCTGTTTGCCTCCTTGAGTTCGTCTTGCACACGTTTAAGCTCTTGCACGTGATTCCTCTTCGCTTTATCCAACTCCAGACGGATGCTGGTAGCGAGAGTCGCCGCCTCTTCCATGTCTGACATCTGCGTGACGATTTACCACATTTTATTGAGGAACATTTAAATCAAAATATTTTTAACGGTTTCCTTTTGACATTGGTTCCTTTAAACGGCCACTATTAGCAAGTTTTTCAATTGTTTTATTGCCATCAACTTCTTATCGCACAAAAAACGGATATTAACTAACTGCAAGTACGTCGGTTATCTAAAACACAAACTTACAGGTAACTGACAGAACCATTACCTGATTGTCGAGGCGTCTAAGTTTCCTCTGAGCTTCATCTAGAGCGGCTACTTTGCCAGTAAGAGCAATAGTGAGGTCTTCAGCTTCTTTTGCTGCCAGCCTTCTCTTTTTCTCAACATCTCGAAGCCGCTTTATGGCATCCTCGTACTTAATGTCGCTGTCTTTCAACTAAAGACAGATTTGGTTCAGAGTAAAAATGGGAGTTTGTAAAAGGGTAAAATCAAAAATGCGAGGGACACGTTTTTGAAAATCGGTCATTATTGAGAAAAACTTTTAGCTGAATTTCATGCTTTATTTTGTGTTCTGTTTCAGTTGGAATTTTAATACGCATGAAATAAACACTATAACTTGTTTTCATAATTTCACCAAGTGTTTCAAAGTGTAAAACAATTTTCCACCGCGTTTCATGTTACGCCATTACTTGTACAGCCCTCTTTTCGCATGGGAATAAAACGGTTTTACTGCAAGAAAGTTATCAATCAGAACAAACTTTTCGTTAATGTGATGGTACGACTTATGGTTGCTAACTTTGTCTAATTAATTACATTTTTGCAGGACTGATTTCAACGTTTTATTCTGGGATCAGCACTGAAGCGTCCATGCAGACCAGCGATTCGGTGTAACGCCTTCAATTAGCCTGGCGTACTATGATTTAATATCTTTTTTTTCTATTTGAATAAGGTAATAATATAAGTTTATGATGATTATGAGTACATACTTTGTCCTCTAGTTTCTTCTTGGCATCTTCGCTGTCTTCAAACTCAGCGTGTTTTGCCTCCAGTGCTTGTTTCAACCCGCTAATCTGCATCTCCGCCATCTTACATTCGTGTTCGAGTTCACTCAGGCGCGACTCGTCGGCGGGCGATGACTCAGCAGTATTTACCTGACGTGACAGAAAAGCTTCAAGATTATGATCAAGACGCAGATTTTACTTTTTGCATGGTAGGTTGTAGTCAGTGTTGTGCCTAAGTCACGCCAAATATACAGAGGCTTGTTTAAAAAGTTTATTTTGCAAACAATTAACTTCTTTAATGTTCAAAAAATCAAAAATATGTGACAATACAGCACCGCACTCAATTTAGAGTTCGAACATGTTTATTAACAAAAAATGTATTAGTTTTGTAACACTAAAATGAATAAAAAACGCTCTTATCGTATTATTTTTATTAGGATTTTCGATTGTGTTTGTGTAAAATAGGAAACTTACTCTGTATTTCAATTCATCAATCTCCATCTCCTTATCTTTGACATCTTCCTGGAGTTCGTGGATGCGTCGGTTCATTTCTCTTTTCTCATCTTCAAACGCCTCCAACTTCTCCTCCAGATTTAACTTGTTGTCCTCTGTGATGGACAGCATCCCCTGGAGTAACATAATGATTCATAAAAAGGAAACAACAACGTTTATTGCCACAAATTCTCCCAATTTGAGTAAGACTGAGTGAGTGTATAAAATTGTAATGAACAAAACTTTTTACTGGAATTTAATAAACTTTTATGTTCACAGGAATATATAATTTACTTTCTACTTTTTAACTAATTTCCGATTTTTTTTGACATTTATCTGTACAGTACATTGGTTTTAACAATCAGGCAACATTCTGAGTTCAGAGTTGTAAGTTTGAATCGAAATTCGGTTGAATTAAAGCCAAAATATTAGATTTTTACCAAGGTATGTTAGAACACAAATATGGCGAAGTGTAAAGTCAGGCCGGAATTGAGCCCGTTTTATTTACACTGAAGCCCAAATTTAAATCCTACACTAAAAGCCCGGCCCGACTTACAACTCTAACTGTGTGATCCTATTTACTGCATTAGAGCATATATTAGCCTATATTAAAACAAAACACATCAAGTTTAGGTTTCATTATTGTGTATATATATTTGGTCCAATATGTGTATTCATTGCAGCAAATTGAATGAAGACATATCTATACCTGTAGTTTCTCGATTTCTCTTAGTCTTTCCTCCCTCTCTCTGTTGGTTCCTGCGATTCTTGCTTCCAGTTCATGAAGATTCCTTTCCACCTGTTTGTATTCCGCAACCGTCGCTTCCCTTTCCTTTAGTTCCTCCTCGAGCTCAAGGTCCATCCGTCGAAGCTGAAAAAATGAGTACCAGACATTAACAAAGTAAAACACAATTGTATAGCAACCGACATTAACACCATAAATAAAAACTTAAAGAGGCTTTTTAATTTTGTAAAAAGCACATCAGGCTTATTGGCAAACCCTAAATTTAATTAAAATTGATTACTACTTTTTAATTTATTCAAAAGCTCTAAATGAGTGAAGTGAATTGTGGCGAGACAGTCCAAAAAGCTTTGCTACTAGTTGCACTTTAAATACGACATGAAAATCACATAAAGAAGTTGTCACAAGAAAGTTATTGAGGTAAAACATTGCAAACAAAGCTACTGCTGTTACGTTACCCAAGCACCATGAAGATTACAATACACATACTCCGTAAGTATAAAAGACTTTCTTTAAACGAGAATTTTTGCACTCCTGGCATAAAACAAGGATATTCAAACGAGTCCGGTTAATCGCATAATCTGTTAAACTCCATGAGGCTTGTAATTCCCAACATCTGGTATTTGTCACGAACATTTTTCAGTTAACCGCATAATACGTTTTTTGGGATTTAAAAGCTTGGTAAAATTGGTTATGCGATTAACCGGATTCGCCTCTGCTAATATAAGGTCAAGTCGAGAGGTAAAAGCAAGAAAACTTTTCCCACCATTTAACTTATAACAAACTGACCTCTTCTTGTAGTTTGTTATTAGTGCGGTCCGATTCTCGCAAGGCTTTAGCTTTGGCTTCGACATCGGCACGCAAAGAATCGAGTTCCTGTGCTGCGTTCCTCTTAAATTCCTCCAAGTGATGAATGGTTTCGTTGGTACCGTCGCTAGATGACGCTGTCGACATCCGTCTTAGCTGGCGAACGCGTTTAAGAAGTTTTAAACAATGAAAACTTATTGTCAACGGATAAAGGCGATGCGTTGGGTCCGAAAAATTACAACATATTTTTGGCTAGTAGCGTAAATCTAAAGCAGGGGCGGGCAACTTCTCCAGTCGGCGGGCCCGATATGGGAAAATGAAGTACTTGGCGGGCCGGATTCCTGAATCGATACATTAATCGCGTATTTATCCAGTGATTTAAAACGGATTTTTGACCACCTAAACCAAATACAATCAAGAACGTCACAATTACAATACAGTCCAAACAATCTAACTGATATACCATAAAATTATTCATCACAGCAAATTTAATGCATACACCACAGACTTAGATACTGCTGAAACACTAATTAGGCTACACGTGTGGAAACAAAGGAAACCGTGAAAGCAGGCCACACACAAGGTTGGCAGTTATGTCGTAACAATGGACGTAAGGTGCAATGGTAACAACGGCGGAAAAGTTTTTTGCTCTTGGGGAGCGTTACTGTCCGTTACAACTATAATTTGACGTAGTAAGCCAGTAGTGGGGGATTGCGGCAGACTGTGGCCGCGGGTCACATTATCATGTAAGACCGGATACTGTCTGCGGGCCGCTCAAAATCCCGCTCAAAAGGGCCGTATGTTGCCCGCCCCTGATCTAAAGGTTGGTAAGGGCAAACCTGGTTATTGCAATGGCGAAAATATTAATTAGAGTCTCGACATAAAAATTATTGGAACGAAACATTCAGAGGTAAAGGTTTCTAGTGAGTTTAGTGGGAAAAATATACGACTCTTAATTTAGTAGCCTTGCAACATAAACACAGTCAACTATCAGTTAAAAAAGGGTGCTATTAAACATAAAAAAGACAGACAAATTTTAAACAAACAAACCAAAAACCTCATGCCAGCAAAATTACCGAGAAAAAACAAGGTTAGATGGCAACAAAATTGTTAAATGCAGCCACCATGCAAGTCAAGCACACAATTACGTCACATGCTCAGCTTTTCGCGCAGGCAATCGTGACGTCATAGGACGTCACACATTCGTCATGACAACAGGAAGATTCGCGGGCAATCTACCTCCTCTGTTAGTTCTTCGATTTCCACCTTGTAGCGAGCAGCCATCTCCGATTGTTCCGCTAGGGCGCGCTCGAGGGCAAGCTTCTGTTGCTCGAGGTCATGCAGGCTCTGCGGCGGGGTCACGACCTATGGTCAAAGGTTAGAGGTCGCCGTGCATGCGCGATTTTAGTTTAGTTGAAAAATCAACATCTCGGCGAAAAAAATATATAAACGTGCTCGTGATTTCATGGAAACAGAAAAACGCACGTCACGTGTGATGACGTAAAGTGACGAAGTGACGTCATAATGAACACAACACACCGTGGGTTTGTGGCATTCAACGTGTAAAAATTATGTTTTTTAGGACTTGAACCGTTCTTTTTCAAAGTTATATTAGTATTATTGAATGATAAATTTGGGCAAAGTTGGAAAAAATCCTCAAAAAAAACAAACAACAGCTTATATTTTTTCCGGATGTCTCAAATACAAGGAAAATTGCCTTGCAATCGGTCACGTGACCAACACATAGGATTGAGCGCACACCACAGCACCGCACGCGTCTACATTAGTGGGGCGGCTCATGCAAGCTGGCAAAAAAGGCGAAGCGCCAGATGCTGGCAAACCTACCTTGGCCTCAGAGAGCGAAGTTTCGAGATTCGCTTTCTGCGCTTGAAGCTCCGATAGTTTGCGGTCCGACTCGGTGAGCTGATGTTCAAGATCACAAACCTGCGCCTGTGCGGTGAAAAATGATAACGGTAAGACAGTGTCTGTATTCGTGTTTAGTGTGGACATATTCATGGGATGAGATATACCGGAAAATACCTTTCACAGTAATGGTCAGGAAAAAACTGACATGTAATTGATTTACGAATATGCTCTACTGTTCAGAACAGAACTGAAGAGGCTTACTGGATCAATGTTAATATAAGGGTCCTACCATACGTTTTACGTGAAGTATGCATTATATGACTTTCAAACAGTTAAACAATTGAAAAAATATTCTGTGTAATATCTCACCTCTAAATGACGACGGGTACGGTTAAGTTCTTTTTTCAGACGTTCGGTTTCGTTCTCAAGTTCCTGAATTCTCCCCTTCAGGCGAGAAACGTCCGATTCCAGCGTACGGATCTGGACAAACAAAAATTTTGCTCGTTGTTTGGCCTTTGTGTGACAAGACTCCGAACTAGATGACGTCAAATTTTATGATAGATATAATGAGTCGTAAAAACATGGAACATATGTTCGTAACGACGCAGTAAACCAAGCACTGTGTTTAAGACGTATTTTAATAGACCAACAGTTGGTTTAATTCAGTGCAAGAAATTGAGTTAAACACAGTAGGCAGTGGGATTCGAACCCGCTACCAGATAAGTTGAAGATCAGCTTTGATTTATACACATACATCTTACATGTACATTAATATTATTACGCCAGATTTGATCTAACAATTTGGCCACAGACGGGGGTTTTTTATCTATTTTACTGTGCTGCCAATCATTTTGAGAAAAGTTTTTCTTGCCAAATCATATTCAATTTGAACGAATGCGTACCAACCACTACAACATAAACCAAAGTGCATGCGTTCTTTTACAAAAAAAAATTCAAAACGCCTAAGAGTGGGCGCTACAACCCTAGTTAAGAATACAATTTATGAGAAGTTAAAAAAGTACTGAAATATATTCCGAAAAAAAAACGGAAAGTTTTTCGTACAAAAACTTGATCAATTTAACGAGTGCGTACGGTTTGCCACAGTATGAACTTGAGTGCGTACCACTCAACTAAATTTACAAAATGCCTTAAGGTGGGCGCTACAACCCTGCACCATGGTGGAGAATACCATGGGAAGTGGTTTTCACAGTTAAGGACCAGCAAATATGACTTTACTTCATCCCACCTCTCTTTCTCCATCCTCCCGCTCCTGTCTTGCCTCCTGCATCTGATTCTTCAGCGTCGACTTCTGCAGTTCCAGGGAAGCAAGGGACCCCTCTAACATCTTCTTTTCCTAAAAAATACAACAAAAAGCAACCATGAGGTTTTGCAAGCAGAAAACGACTACAAGCGTTTCTCGAAAATTGATTGGTGGAATCGGTCACGTGAGCCACCCGTACCTGTTTCACATCACTGAGTTCCTGCTGAAGTTTTTCGATGCGGTCGGTGTGATAGCTGTTGTCGGAAGCGTGATTGAGTTTTCGCTGTAGCGAGTTGACCTCGTGCTGCAAGTTCGCCGACTTCGTCTGTTCTGCCTAAAAATAAACAAAGGTGTTTTTGCAATCGAACTTAGATACAAGTTTAGTTTATGTCCATAACTTAGGCAAAAAACAGTTGAATACTGTATATTCAGACAACTGTTCATAATTTGTCACAAGTTGGGAAATGTTTATTTCCAGGTTAAAATCAGTTCTCAATCTTATAAAGAAAAAACATATTGTGCTAAAAAAGCATCTTCAGTGTCTATAAAGAGCAATGAAAAGGGGTTACAATTAAAATAGGCTAATAGTTCGTTCACCACACGATCATTCATCAACTGAAAGCCTAGTAGACTAAACGGAAAGGTGGAAATCATTGCAAGAATGGTAATAGAGCAGGGGATGATTCTAAGAACCAATTTACCAACGTTTTCAATTTACTTTCTAACGTTTAGGAGTTTTGTGGTTTATACTAAACAATGACAATGCATCGCACCTTTAGTTCTTCTTGTAGTTTCCGAAGAATCTTTTTGTTTCTTCCGATTTCCTCCTGGGCCCTGTGCTTGCTGGATGAAGATTGCTCGTCATCCGAGCTGGAGGTTTCCTGCTCCCTGAGATCCTGTAATCTTGCAAGCTCCTCTTTAAGAGCGGACACCTGTTCCTCAAGGATCGGGCGTGCTTCCACGGCGCTTACACTCTCCTGAATAAAAACATACGAATACTTGATTGATGGTTTTTGAGTTCAGTTGAAAGCTGATATTACCCGATGGGAACTTTACACATGAAAAAATTGAAAAAAAGAACGTGTTTAAACTCATTGAATTCGACTGGGGTATAATTAACACCAGGCATTTACAATGTAATACATATTTAAACCAAAGTTGCACAGGCCCATTTAAGGCGTTATACTGAATCAATCCGGTCCCTAAAGTATTCCCATAGGCCCATAGGGCATAACACAGGCAAGAAAAATCTTGCAATATGGAAATGTTCGGGACACTTGATCGGTATGATGCTTTCTATGGGCCTGGTGTACTATGATTTATATATGAGTGTGTTGTGATCGCTGGTCTGCATGATCGCTTCAGAGCTGATCCCAGTATGAATACATTCATCGCAGCTGATATTTTAAGCTTGTTTTTTTATAAGCCATTTTTTAAAAGAGCATAAACACAGAAAGCAGGTTTAAACAACCGATTGTTTCCTGACGAGGTGGATTTCAAAATTTCGATAAGGTTCAGTCACATACGATATCTTGCAAATGAAGTCGTATTCACCTGTCTGAGATTTTCGAGTTCGTCTCTTAGTCTTGCAAGGAGGTCGTCGTGCATTTTCCTCATCATCTCCACTTCTTCATCGTGTGCGTCTGATTCGTCGCGAAGAGCCTGTAACAGAAAACACAGAACATGACAAAAATTAGCAAAACGTCCAAGGCCCTCATGTAACCGTCCGTCCTTAATTCCACGATTTGTCCTTATTTTTGACTTGCGTCCTTATTTTGTCTTAGTTTTAAGATTTTTTTTGTTTTTTTTAGTTTTTGAGCATTTCAATTTAGACTTTGACTCGTTCCAAAAGAAAAAGCACGTTTTTTAGTTTTTCAGTATTTTTTCAACCTAGCGTACTATCTTGCTAAATTAGTTTGTAAGGCGAATGTTGCTGTGAAATTTAGTATTTGGCACAAGTAAAAGTCCAAGTTGAACTATTTACCAAAAAGGTAACAGTTTTTGTCGGAAGCTTGAATGAAAAAATTTAATCGTTGTTTTTATTTATTGAATAAAAATGTAATATTTTCTTGACCGTCCTTACTTTTTAGCTTTAGATTAATGGCAACCGTGCGTATATTTATCTTTGTCATGTAGGATTCGTTTAATCTGTTTTCTTAACATGTGTATTAATAGGGACACAGGATCCTTAGACAGTAACAAGTCACAAATCACCTTTTTCAGGGCGACGAGTTCGTTTTCGCGCTTCGCAAGCAACCCATCTCTCTCGTTCTGTTCGTTCAAAAGGCGATCGTAATCTCTTTGCAGTCGTTCCAATTCCTACAAAAGAGAAATATAGGTATTTCGTTCAAAATACTATATGTCAAAAATATAGAAATTGTCCAAGCAAAACCGCACATGGTTACCCATTTTTATTTTGCAAAACAAACATATAAGTAAACCTCGGTTAGTTCAGCTTCATCCGACTTCGATTCCTTGGAGCTGGATTTTGCTTTCTCAAGCTCGTCTCCGAGATCGGATAATTCCGCGCGAAGATCACTCAGTTCCTGTGCTTGCTGCTGCTTAATGATGCGATCACGTCTTTCACTGAACACAGGAACAACCCGTTTACAACTTATCAACGATTTGATAGCTAACTTTAGATGTTAGGGATAGTCCAAACGTTTCTAGTTTATGGTTAGAGGTTTTGATGTCAGTTAACTCGAACATTTTCCTAACTAATGATAAGTTACGCTTTTTGGCAATCAACTAAAATCATCCGCATTACATTTGCGAAGCATATGTAAGACGAAATTTTAAACACGTATGCTAATAGTGATAGCGATTTACCAACAGATTTTGGCAAAAAGGTAAAACACTTGCAACCAACAAAAACATACGTAGGAACACTATACACGGACTTGAAGAGTAATTCAATCAAAAACGTACAGGTTTAACAAAAGTCAAAAGCAAGCTGCCCAAAATAGTACAATTGAGGCTTTTACAGAGAAAATTTAACCAGATCCAACAGATTTAAACTGGATAATTACAATTTAAGACATAACTCACTTTTGTCTTTGAGCTTGGATCTCATCATGAGCCGCATCTAATTTCTTCTCCAGCTCCTTAAGGATCTTCCTTCCCTCTGTAATCTCATCTTCCAGTTTCTCATTTTCACGCTCAACTGCATCCAACTTTTGCTGGAGTTTCTTCAACAGTTCGAAATTGTCCAGATTCGACTGCAGGCCAAACACGGATTATGAAGCTTGTTATTTAAACAATTGTAATTTACGAACTATGCCCTTAAAAAGTAACTATCTAGCAAAGAGAAATTCCTGACTACTGCAAGGCGTATAAATTGCATAAAAAATCGCTCCGAACTGGAGAAAGGGCCAAAGTTTAAAGTTGGACTGGGTTTCGGTCCTGTACTTTCGGATTTGGGCCTTCTTATAATTTTGGACAAACCGCTTTGCCGCTTAACCCGTCGTTTCAAAGTAAAACTATAAAACGAAATAGGCAATGGAACAATTACTGGCAGATTGATGTGTGAATTAAGTATTCACGTGCGGTCTGGTTCATTTGTGTGGTAAATTTTCCTAAGCAGATCTAATGACGTAATAGAGCGTCATTAGGGAAAATCCCAAATTAAAATGTTGGAACCAACTCTTATTCCTGGATACGGCCCTGTTTGAAGCTGTTAATTGCAGTTTAAATGTAACCTACGATTTTAAGCCAGGCCCATTGAAGGCGTTACACCGAATCAACCGGGTTCGAATCCCACCGCAGGCTAGGTTTTTCTAGCCTACACCGTGCAATGTGGGAATGATTAATTGCCACGTGCAGCAAGAAGACATAACTAAAAAAATGTTTCAGGGCCTGGCCTTACATAGCATAATGAAACAGCAAAGCGACATTGGGTCAATGTCAAGCATTTTCGCTTGAGGTTGTAACACTCACATCAGCTGTAGCCTGAAGCTCTCTGACCGTCCCTCGAAGTTGGGCGATGTGTTGCTGCAGTACTGCCACTGATGGCGCACTTGAGCCATCGTTCTCTTCTTGGTGTTTCTGCAAATCCAATTGTGAAACTCATAGAGCTGGTTTCAATCTACTAATATGCATCACAATTTCCTAATTTTATGAAAACAAAAAAACGTTTTATACATTCAACAGGATTTATATACTCGTTATTTTTGAACAGACCAGTGTATGGAGTTACACAACGTTAGCAAAACTACCCACTTTTGATACATCTTGGCTGCTGATCTTGCCAAACACAATGCTTGATGTGCGCTTGTGTGATTTTTTCGAATCTCCAGTACTTGTGGTGCTGCGAATAAAATGTATGAATTAACATTCAGATTTTGTGGAAACGGTCTTTTTATCAATGCAAACATTCTTTATTAAAGGTGTTTGCGTAAACGAGTAAAATCCTTCTTTTTCGACAATAAGTTATCGAAAAACTAGAAGGGTGGCTTTCTGATATACTTCCATTTTATATATTCTATACGATATTTACCAATTTACTATACACATCATTTGATCTACACATATGATTGTTTTTGTAAACAAAAACTAATGGGTCCCCACACGCGTGTTTGTGCGGATTTACGGTAAACAAATGTTGCGGTGACTTTTAGATTTTTAAGGACAAATTTTTAGAAAGCATTAACCCAACAATAAACATTTTTTGTTCGTATTCTTTTTGCACTATTATTGTCATTTAATTACAAAAACATTAAAAAAGAACGAAACAAATACTTTAATTTAATCTCTTGCTTTGACCCAGATATTGTCGTCCAAGGTCGGGTTTTAAACACATTTTTTTCTAGAAAGCTGTAACAGTTGTGTTACAGACACTTTAAATTAAAAAGCAATTTGCTACAAGTGTACACATAACAATTCGTTTTTCATTTAACTTTGTTTCGCAAAACCATTGACCTGTAGTAACCTCTCAGGGTGCAACGACTGTTTGACCTACCGTTTTCAATAGCACGCCGTCCTTACTGTTCAACAACACCGTTTAACCTAATTTATACATGCCTTGAGTGTTGATTCCTAAATTTATTGTCAAAAAAACGCTACGTTATGACGAAAGAAAGTTCTGAACTGTGTTAGTAATACCTACTAGTTGACCTTAAGTAACCCGTGGTCATGCGGCGGCCGACCTGACAACGAGCATTTAAAAAAAACATTTATCTTGCAAAAATGTCAAGTTTATTTTTTCAACTTTATTTTGATTAACAAGTTTTGCTTGACATATACGAAACCGAAGCACGCTTATTAGGTTTAAATCACGTCATAGGTGTGAAACCTTTGCCAAAACTGAAAATGTGAGTGATAACTTAATAAAACGAAATAGCATTGCTGTGCAAAACAGCTGATTTCTGATCACCAAAACGACGTCTCGTAAAACGTCTGTCCGACGTCAAGCTGAGCCCTCCTGCTATCGTAAACCAGTGAGTTACTCTCTTGGGACTTCTGCCTACAGTGTCTTTCTTGACCAAACGAGCGTTAGACACATTTACGTTTCGGGGGCTTGTGGGTGAACCGCTGGGTAATTCGGGGTCAAACTTCTGGAGGATCAAGTTTGGATTAATAACTAACATATGTCCAAATTTGAATAAATCTGAAGCACTCTTTCTTTACCAAACGAGCGTTACAAACCAGCGTTAAAAATTTTACGTTTCGGGGGCCTGTGGGTGAACCCTTGGGTCATTCAGCGTCAAACTTCAGGAGGATCAAATTTTGGTTAATAACTAACATCTGACAAAATTTAAACAAATTTGAAGCACTCTTTCTTGACCAAACGCATATAACAAACCATGTTTTAAAACTTTTGCATTTTGGGGGCCTGTGGGTGAACCGCTGGGTCAATCGGGGTCAAACTTCAGGAGGATCAAATTTAGATTAATAACTAACATCTGTGCAAATTTGAATAAATTTGAAGCACTCTTTCTTAACCAAACGCGTCTAACAAGCCAGCGTTAGACAGAAAAAAGAAAAAAGAAAAAAAGAAAAAAAAATACGGACAAAAACAATATGTGTCTTCAGGGAAGGGGACCCATAATTACCGTGTCTACATTTTTCGCTGGTTAACTTTGATTTTCCGAGCTCAGTTGGGTTTCGGTTTGGTTTTAATTGACAAAACCGGGGTAAAGGGCTTAACTCATATAAAATAGCTAGTCTGTTTTGGAAGAGTTTTTAAAGTCAAGGGCTGTACAGTTAAGAAGAAGATAAGAGGTAAAACAATTATAATCCTGTCGCGTTCTAGAAATTTCTTGTGGTATATAGTCCGTTTCTTATTTGTGAGAAGTTTTTGACAAAACACGTCGGTAACTAATTTTTTCGCTGATTTTAACTATTTATCAAATATGGCATAAGGACATCAAAATGTTTTATTTGTACAGATTAGCTTGTCTGTTTTATGGTTTGTTTGTTTGTCCGAGTTTTGGAGCAAATAACTGTGTGCCTATGAAGGAAAAAATTAAAATATTAAACGCAACGCGCCAACCATTTTTGCTGCATTAAACAGTAATTTGAAACTACATGTGCAGCTGTTAGACGTGCAAGACTAGTAACTTAATCCAACGGCAAAAACCACATCAAGTGTTTGAACTTGATCTGCGGAATGAAAAAAATTCCAGTCTAAAACTCGACAAAGAATGTTTCAAAATTCATACTACTCGGAACAACGTTTTGATGACACGTTTTATATTAGTTACCAGTGTTTAAAGACGTAAGTTCGAATCCCTTGGCAAGTTAAATGCACTCTCTTGACCAGGAGTCGAACCTGTTTAGCTGAAAAGCTGATAATGTCACATATATATATTGAAATGTATTGTCGTGAAAGTCAAACACAAAACTTTTTACTTCAAATAATATGATTTTTTGAAATCAAGGCCAAGACATTTGGAGTAGAATATTAATCTCAGAATTTTTTATTTCGTTGAAGAACATTGTTATACCTAAAAACCATATTATAATATGACAATCACACTTATTGTGTTATTAAACGCAAACTAAAACTTGTCTAAGGGCCAAATGCTATGATGAAAAAAGTCACATTTGGCTCGTGGGCCGTAGGTATATCTCTGCCCTAAACTGTAGGAATTGGTGATGGTCGCATTTGAATCCATAGTTTGGCACATTTCTATAAATTAGCAAACCATATTCGATCTCTATATTTCAAACACAAACTTACACACTATACACAATCACGTGACCGGGAAACAACCAATTACAGACAAGCTAGTCAATTTTGAACTTAAACAAATGAGACGAGTGGGTTGTAATGGGAAAAATGGTCACAGACAAATCGGCTGAACAAAGTGCTTATGATGGGACTTGGAGTGGTTGTTTGACAGCAATACAGAGAAGAGTGGGAAACTGAAGTGCCTCATCAGGAAGTTCGAGTGAAAGCCAAAACGTATTTCGACCAGATCCCAAACGAATATGTGTATTGTATATGTTTCACCACTATCGCTATGTGAAAACATTTCGGCCGAATATGCTGTTTTGCCCAAGCATGGGGCTTTTGGCCCGAACTTTTATTTAAATTTAGGCCGAAACCAAACTTTTTTAGGGTATAAAATCATTCCCTTAACTTTTAATATCGCCAATTGGCAACATTATAAATTAACTAGTTATTCTGTCTAAAAACACGAGCCATGTTGTCTGAATTATTATTACATGTTTTGTTAAGTTCAGCGTACTTATTGTATAAGCCTGATTCGGCCAAACTGTGTGGACTTATGGTTTAGTGAATCACGACTTTCTTAATACTATTTTAGCTTCGTATTTTCACAAAAGTGACAGTCAACAGTCACGTCGGGACATTTTTTAACGTTGTTAACTAGATTTTCTATGAAAAAAGACCCCTAATGCTGTCCCACATCAGTTTAAGCTATATCCAGGACAGGCAGTCTGTTTTACGAAGACCTGGGGTTGAAACCGAATAAAAGCACACAGAACACATCCAACAAGTAGACAACCGAAACTCTTGTGTACGTTTTCGAATGCCGCAAAAAATAGAAAAATGTGTACAATTTTATATGCCTATTTTCAAAATCCCATATTCATTGACAGTAAAGAAATGCCTTTTGCGCCTATCTTAAATGTAAAAAAAGCAAGAAATCGGAACCACCAGGTGAAACCAATACCGCCCAAAAATGTTTCCAAATACAGGCAGTTGTTTTTTATGATGCCATTACGGTTGGCGTCGCAGCCGTCATAAAAAATACCTCAGACAACAAGGACAAGTTACAGATGCTCATATATAAGCATTACGTCGCTACATTCGCCTGAGGTGCTGAACCGAAGAAAGGAACCAGTGCATTGTAAAGGTCACATCTTATTTCCGACTTGGCTGGAGTTGTCTGTTTACATAAAACTTAACACTGACTCGTCAATTGTCGATTTTTGTACAGCGGAGATTTGTTGCTTTCGGAGAGGGCTTTGTTGAGAACTGAGATGCGCTATGCAGCATATGTATGGCGTTTCTTTTTGCGGTTTTTATTTACTTATATATGGCGTATTGGTTGCGCAATTAAATGCTTATGTGTGCAGGGTTTGACACCCTTACACACTAGTGATGGGATGGGACGAGTTCCCGGTTCTCGGTATCGACTGATTTCAGTGGTATCGATACTCGTACTCGGTATGGAAATATTTTGCCTTAGTTTTGATACCGAAGGCTGGTTTACACTACAACAATACGGGCAACTTTTTGCCAATAAAAAGTTCCGCAATTCTTTTCTTCGCTATCGTGTGAAGATTACAATTTTCTAAATGCCTCTGTGCGCGCAAGTACCCCAAAAGATAAATTAGCAAGTGATGTACAACTAAGTACAACACTATATCTAAGTACTCGGTATCGAAGGTATATACACATGGTACTCGGACTCCGTATCGGTACGCGCTTCAAAACCTGGTATCATCCCATCACTATTACACACCTCCTGTCAAAGCGTGAGTAGGAGTTTCAAAATTATCCAGAAGCCAATTTAAAAATTGTTTTAAGGCTCAATTGGATGCGACCAATGAATGTGGTGCCTTTTTTTATTAAACATCATGCTGTCATAAAGTATAGAAATGTTTAAAAAAAAAAATTTCCTACCTCACTGGTGACATCACTTCCTGTCTGGATGGAGTTTCTGATTCTTCTCTTGCAGCCTAAAAAAAACGCTTTCACTTGAAAAAACAAAACATCCAATTTTCGAATTTTTTATGACAAAAAAATATGCTAAAAACCAAAAGCAGAAAGTCATAAAAAGGAAACAATAATATTTAGAAATATGTTTTTTACTTTTGTTTTAAAGATTTGGACAAATCAAATATGGAAAACAATTGATTTTTCGAATGTACATATCACACTCTGTGAATAGATAAACATTGGAAATAGTTTCAAAATCAGATTAAAAATTATTTTGTACCTTTTCCTCTTCCATCTCATCATCAGTTATGTGAAGTGGAGCTCCTAATGAATCCGCATCAGAATATTCTGATTCGCTCCATTCACTACCACTGTAAGCTGTAAAGTAAATTGGTTGAAAAGCACACACATAACTTTAAATCCAAGAAAAATGTACAAAACTGAAATATTTTTAGAGTGAAATCAAGTCATTATAAATCACTAATCAATTAGTTGCATGAAGAGATTATAAATCCCAACTGTACATTATGTTAACATATGTCATGTTAGGTACACTATTCACGGTTTTGAATAATCTGAGCAAAAAAATCAAAGCCAGTGTATTTGTGTAAAATGCCTAATGATGAAAATAGCACTTGTCGAAACGCCATTATGTTTCACACAAATATACTGGCTCTGATTTTTGGCTCAGATATGTCATGTTTATCAGGTAATCTGGTTAACTTCATAAAAAAGTCAGACAAATTTGTTATGCTATTAACTGGATTTTGCTGTACTTATAAATCAGTCCTCTAGAAATTGTTTTCTCTTATAAGCAATAAGCATCACAAATCAAGGAAAAGGAAATCAGTAAAATAGCAAAAATTGCATGATACAATCTTTCAAACATTTTGTTTTCAAAATACTTGATGAAACAGACCCCCTTATTCCTAGTGTTTTAGTGTATCCAGTTAAAACATTTTTGTTTGCAAATGGTTGCAAGTTTGAATTATTTATCCAAGCCTTTAGTTACCTTTTTGATCAGAAGTTGAAATTCTTTGAGCATTTCTTCTTTTCCTCGTCTTCTTAAGAAGCTGATGACTTGGGCCAACAATTTTAGCTTTACTCACTACAGTTTTGGGTACATCTAGTGAATCTTTTTCCTTTGTGTCTGCTGGTGCTTTGCTTGTTGTATCTTTAATTAGAACACAAAATTTTAACATTTTATTTTAACCAGAATATTTCATAAAAGGCGAGTGTTTAGTGAATTGTGCATAGTACACATCCGGTTATTTCAAATTATAAAAGGCATATAATTTATAATTGCACATTTGCAAAATTTGAAAGTTAGTTTAATTATATATATAGTTTAGATTTCAAATTTATTCCTTTTTTAAAGACATGTAATGCCATGCTGTTTAGAGCATTATTTGCAATACAGCCATTTTAAAGCTTAGTGTAGTGATTTAGTATACACAAAGAGCTGAGGTATTTCAAACACACTAATCTTAAAGCATGCAAGCTATTCTGCATCAAATTACAATTATTCATGTCACAAATTATACTGCAAAAATGCAAATGTATTTTTTCTTGAATTAAGTTTTAAAGTCAGGTTATGTGAATGACCTACCAAATTGAATTTTCAACCTATTTTCTGTCTTGTGATTCAACACAAATATGCAGAAATACAATAGCGGATGACAACAAGTATTGGTTTTTGAATAACTAGTAATTACAGGTTACAGCAAAGCGAAAATGCAGCTACAAATTGTTTTCACACAAACACAAATTACAGTTTTCATGCAGTTATAAAAGTATTAGTAAGCTACATGAAAAATCAAACTCTAAGCAGTTTGCACTGCAATAAAAAGTCTGTTCTAAAAAAACATGAAATGCACTGTGACAATTATAATTAGAGAATCTGCAAAGCAAATAAGTGAATGAAACCAAAATATTTGCTAATCCTACATGTCACAGTGCATTAAAAGTTTGTAAAAAATGTTGATGTGTTCTACCTAATCTTGTCAATAAAGCACAATTGCTGCAACAGCCAAATAAAATCACACAACTATGGGTTGTAACAAGATCCACAATCACAAACAAGTTATTACAAATCCCTGCCAATCAACAAGAACCAAAAGCCAAGCAAAATCAAAGCAGTAGGTTTATTTGGTTATTGCTCAGGTCACCTGCAGAAGTCACATCTTTTGCTGTAGGAGGTTCTCTTTTTTCAACTCTCTCTGGGACTACTAACTCCTCAACAATTTCACGAAAATGAGTTTTTTTAGGAGCTAATTTGCCAGAAAAATGAGGTATGTTTAGACAATGGTTGAAGCGTGGACAAAAAAATTAGATCAATTTTTCACCTGTGTATTTTTCTGGTTTTGTTTTGTTCACTGTCTTTTTGTAGTCTGCAATCAATTTATGTTTGGTTATTTGTAAAAATGCTTTTTTGAGTGTGTTTGCAAGCTTTAGTAAAAAATATTGAAACTGCCATTACTTTGAAACATTTTACAAATGTGATATTATGTCAAATATGTCAGATAAAAAGACTTCTTTAACTGTCAACAATACTGAACTGAAAGTAGAAAGAAAGAATAACCAAGAAATCACCTAAAGACAGATGGGACACAAGGGGGACTTTACCAGTTGGTTTTGCAACTGGCTTTTTTCTGTCATCAGACATTCGTAGGACCAAATCAATCAGGGCTGAGCCACTCTTTTTGCCCTCTATAAAATCAAGGTTAAGTGAGAAATCAAGTACCTTTGGAGTGTTCAACAGATCTATGTGGGATTAATTTCGTTAGCACCCCAAATAGTTGCCAATTGTCACCGATTACTGCACTCGAAAACCACAATAAGTGGTGTGTTGATTTAAAGTTGCATTGTCCAACTTGTCAAAGCGGTTACGCCTATGACAACATTTGTTACCAAGTACAAAAGCTGTACAATGCTTATGTCTATTACAAACTTGTCAAGGTTTGTTAGGGTAAACAAACAAAAGCACTGATAAAAAATTTGACCTCCTTTCACAGAAGAGAATAGCAAACGGGGACTTGTTGCCACTTCCGGTATTATTTTGTCTTCTTTCGTGACTTCGCTCACAGGCAAAGAAGAAGTGCCATTGATGTCTTGGAACATTTAAAACATTAGATTTGTTTGTTTCAACACAAATAGATAATGTTCCAAACATGCACCATAGTTAGCATTTTTAATTACATGCAAGGCTCTTGGTGTACAAAAACAAGTTTTTTTCCAGTGAACTGCTATATAGTATTTTAAAACAGTAAAAGTTGGTATATCGAGTTGTAACACCAAAGTACGAATTAAATGTTAAAATTCATCACCTAGTAAAGTGAGACTTTTTCGAAACTTAAAAATCATACTTCTGAAATTAAACACATCAACATAGGTCGTATAAAGCTTAAAAAGGTGTTTATAGGGTTATTGGTAAGTCTACATGCACATAATATACATCCAGGGTTATTATTAGTGGAATTTAACTGTTAGTTGTGTGGAAAAAGACTACAGCAATACATAGGTGGCTAAGTGGACATTGAAAAAACAGGGCCTAAAAATTGGACTTCTAGTTATGAACCTGATATGTCGGGTATATCCATGGATGTATCTCTGGATATAGCAACAGGGACGACAGTCTCTTCGCGTGCCAAGGTTTCTGCAGCAGCATTTTGCCACCTTCTTTTAATGGCCTCTTTAGGCTTCAGGTCTATTCCATTAATATTGAAATTGGACACAATTGTCAACCATTGCTTTCTGGCTAAAATTGGATGAAGCGACTGTTTTTGTTTTTTAGGACTCGTTTCTGAATGTTTTGCCTGTATAGGGATGATGCTACGCTCCTTGGCTAGGGCCCTTTCTGCAGTCTTTTTCCAACTTGGTTTTGTACGTTCTTGTAAGAAGCATATAATGTTAGTGCAAGCCACCAAAGTATTAAGTAGGCAAGTTGGCTAGCTTGGAATTGAAGAAATTGGTTAGAAATTATCTGAAGACAATAAATAAGAAAAACAGTATGTTTTTAAGATGCAAGTCATTGAGTAGGGGACAAGAGAGGGTATTTTTGTGAAAACCTTTTGGGATTAAATTCACCATGCTTGTCATGGAAAGTAAAATTTTCACTTAAACAGTAGTTGATACAGTCCAGAGATATCATAACCAGGAAGATTAATTGGTTTAAAATATTTCAAATATATATAGGCAGCAAAACATTCGCATTTCAAACAGACATAAAAATCGATATATTATGAATTTCATTCTGCATAGAAACTAGTATTTAGGCAACTATTAACATGATCTAAGCATTAAGTATGCTTAAGGACGGACAACAAATTAATTGCAGAAACTTGATCTAGAAAAAGTGTCACTTTCACACACACTGTGATGTAATTTTCATGAGTGAATTTTTGACAACAAAAGTCTGGACAAAATTATTTGCTGCTTTGGTATGAGACTTGCACACATGCACAAAAAAACAGCAGTTAACATAAAAGCCTGATTTAAATTTGCCGGGGCCTGCAATTTTCCGGACAATGTGACGCACACAACAATACAAGCGTTTAGTGGCTCACAAACAGTTTCAATCAAGCGTGTGCCAACTGACGTTCACCTGTCACATAGGCTGAATTTACGGGTTGCAGATAGTTAGATGGCTTTTTGTTACTGTGTCTTTGGTTTGATCGGGTAATAATGGGTCTAACTTGTCTAAATCCTGAAAATGCATTACGCCACAAATTTGTGTTCCAAATTTCAAGGTGGCATGGTACCAAAGACTATTAACATGAATATGGGACTGTTTGCCCATAGATTATGGCACTTTAATATGCTTTCATGGTATTGACAAAACCCTAAACTATGTTTACTAAAAGCAAATAAGCAATGAAAGTCTGGCCTTGACTGCACATGAAAATCTAATTACAGAAAAAAAGCAATGACAGTGAAAGACCAATGCTCTATCTATAATCCCACTTTTAGGCATAAAATATTTACAAACATTTAAGCCAACACTTACGATACAAAACCTAGTGTGGTAAAAATTTCAACGAACCACCAAAATTTAATGTGAAAAATTGCTATACCTTTTGGCAGTGTAGATATAGAACTGGGTTTAGTAAGTGCTTCTGAGGCAACCCCACGTGTAGTATGACTTTTTGGTTGAGAGCTTTGCCACGGTTGAGGGGTACTATGTCGAAGATTGTTTATCCAATTATTTGGTCTATCTCCAAATGTACGAGAGTCATCACTCATAATATTCAAGGTGCCTTCATCAGTGGATAATCCAGTTTCAGAAGATGATGTAGAGGACGATAACCGAGAAGGATCTTCTGCTGGTTTTAGGGGTACGATTTTGGGAGTTGTATTGCTACTAAATGGCGACTTCGTTGGTGATGTTTTTGCAGGAGAAGTGATTGCAAAGTACCTGATTAGAATGTGTTAAAGTAAGTCAGATATAATTTTACACTAGCAAAAGATGATTTAACACAGATTGAGTATGAAAATGACATACAATGTTCTTCTGGTAGTTATACACGCATTTGTGCTAATATTTAATCAAGATTGTCTTCTGAATTTCGAAAACTTATGCTTGAGCAGGGGTGCCCAACCTTTTTCCACCCGAGAGCGACTTTTGAAGTAGTCCAACTCTCGGAATTAAAATCAGTCAGAGATCGACCAGTCGATCGCAATCGACAGATTGGGCACCACTGTGCTTGAGCATCCATGTAGGACAGTGGTTCTCAACTCGTTTCGGGGCATGGACCACCGGCCCAGTAAAAATAATATCATGGACCATTTCGTTTTTGAGTAAGATTGAAGTACATATACATAGCAACCATTTGGGCTTGAAACATACTTTTTTTAAACCGATTTTCAAGAAGTGAGATTGATTTATTAACAGCTAGCATTTTTACATTTCAAAATGTAATATGTAATCATTTCTAGTTTATTACTAAATTTAGTGGACGTCCTGTGGACCACCAAAAAAAGGCATCATGGACCACCAGTTGAGAACCACTGATGTAGGACATAACTATTTTTGGTATCACAGCTTGTATGCTTAATTAAAGAATAAATAAAGTAAAACATTTTTGAGTTCAATTTGGTACAGGTTATTTATGTAATAGTTGTTGCAAGATAAAAGCTAACACTTTTTAAAGTCAAGGACATAACTTTCTCCATATTTAGTGTTTCAATTCCGGATTTCAAACAAAACCATTTTCAGGTATTGGTATGTTCTGAGCTGATCAACAATCAATTTAATGTGGATGAAGAAATATTCACCTTCCTGCTGGTGCAGAGCCAGATTTGGTTGGTGCTGTTGCCGTAGTAACTGTCAGGTTGGGCTTTTTTGAAGATGGGGTAACCTCAACCTCTTTGCTGTCAATTCTTGGCCTTCGATCAAAAGATGATGGGAGACTGGACCTGAAAAAAATGCACTCAAATAAAAGGAATGTGAAACTAAATCACATTTTTTTGCTGGTTAACAAACCAATTCAAACCAACATGAGTTTTAGTAAAGCTACAAACGAAAAATACCTGTTTGGAGGTTTTTCATATCTCGGTCTTTGTGTATGTCGACCGGGTCTTGTTTGTGGTTTTGCTACCTTTAACACAACACAAACCAACCTTTAAACTTCCCACACCACGAAAAAAGAGTTAACATTTCACAACAATGTCCATTAAGTAATTTTATCACCCAAGAAACATTTATTTCACAAACACAATCAAATTGAAAACTATTTTGAAACTAGATATTTCAAAACATATAAAAATGTTTATTCTTCAGTGATGAAGTGTTTTTTTTATCAAGGTTTGTTCAATAAAATGTCTACATTTTGTTCTACATTGCTAGCAATTTTAATGATGAAAATAACGGCCCAAATAGACAACATACTCTATTGTTTAGACATTTCGGCAAATGCATGTCACTTTTTACATATATTTGACCCATTATTTTCATCATTAAGCTGGCAATTTTGTTTTTAGTAATAATGTTTTTGCTGTCTCAAGTTCATTTGTATAACTTACTGGTGGACTGTCAGGTTGGCCAGTCTCAAAAAATCCAATCAAATTTGAAACAGGCTGAACACTATTATTGTCCACTCTTTTGCCTCTGCCCCCTTTTCTTGGTGGTGACATGCTGCGAGATCTGTAGCACATGCAACAACATTCAAAATTTGCGCAAGATGGACATAGACAATCATGATAGGCTTTCATAAAATCCACTTTACATTAATTATTCAACACTTAAATTTACCTTAACTTCTTCTGCGGAAAGTTACAACCCAAAAACAACATTGTCGGCCTTGCACAGAACACACCTATTTGCTGCACAATAGTTACTACTAATCATTAGCAAAGCTTGGGATAAAGGCCATGGTTTCATTAGTTTATGATTTACAAATGAGAACCATTTGATGTTTGCACAACTGCCGCATAGTATTTGCAGTAGTAAGAATTCAACAAACAAAAGCTAAAACTTATTTATAATGAACTTCGTAACAATAAACGTTATGTGCAACAGAGTAATTTGATCAAGTGGTATAAAACCACTAATGTGTGTTTTCACATTTTCCAAAAATACATTTGCTCGCAAAACTTACACATGTTACTTTACCTGTTGGCTTTGCTGTTAGCCAAAGCTCTGTTTGGTGACAAACTCCTGGAACGTGTGGCAACAGGGCCCTTGAGTCCCTTTTCATGGGCTGTGCGAGATCTGGGGGACCTCATGTGCATGGAAGGTGATGATGGTGGATTTAATGCTTTTTGTTGAGCTTTAACATCTGAGGGCTAAATATAATAAAACACACACATCAGCAATGCAAGCATGTTTTTTTAATTTCTATCCAATATTATTTAATGTGATAAACTTTTCACAGCATAATTTTGACAGCCACCCATTTAAGTTTTAAAGATCTGAAAATGCATGCCTACATCTCATCAAAAATGGGGGTCATTTTGAGGTAAAAATACCTTGACAAGTTTTTCAGATGTAGACGGGCCATTTGACAAGCGCTTAAACGGTTCTCGATCTTTGAGAGAATGTCTACCACCATCAGGCTTGGTGGAAGATGGCTGCTTGTCATTTGACTTGCTTTTCCAATCTTTACTTAGTGTTCCAGCTCTTCTTGGGGGAGCTTTGGGCAGAGGTTCATCTGTTTAACAGCACAATTGAAATGTAATCTCATATTCTTTACCACTCTGTTAGCATATTTTTTGTTTCCAGTTTTTATTGGTCACAAAATATGAATGCTTCCTTAATAAAATTTCAGTGTTTGGCAACTTGTTCCATTGATTTCATTCCAGTTTTGGCAATAGTGTTTGCTGCTATATTACAATATACATTGGAAAACCATAAAACCAACAGCCACAAATTATTTCAAGATATTAAACAATCAAATGCATAACGCTTCATGCCAAATGGTAATGAAATGTCTAGGGCCTTGGAAAATGTCAATATCAAATATTACTACATTCATAGTCTTTTGTGGTTTATGCCCTTAGGTTATAGAGAAGAACAAACAGGACAGATAATAACAGGGTGATAAGCACGTAATTAGCTAATTTGCAATGCACACATCTATTTGAAGTTTTAGCAAGCTGTTGTTTAAAGGATGCAATAAAGGAAGTGAATTGAACTATTCATTTCCTGCTTAGATTTATTGATTCATGCAAATTGCACTTTTGAAGCAATTTTGCAAACTTGTACATTATCAATCAATATGCTATATTGCGTATGGATTTGTTAACTGCCGTGTGTCCAGTGAGATTAATAGCAATTAGTGGCTTGATGGTTCTTTTATGGATAAATTATCCTATGTTATATATACTACTTCTAACTTGGAAATCTATACAGTTTATGTTCAAAGTGACAAGCTCATTTCTTTAGAAGCTTGCAACAAATTGGACCCCGTTATTAACATTACATTCCACTTAAAGTAGCAAAATTTTAAAATTTTAATATTCATGCCCTTCAGTCTAGACACCCACCAGGCTCAGAAGTGTGGCCATTTGGAAGCTTTTTATCAACTGAACTGTCACTTGCAGAGTCAGGTGGGTCTGGGGCTGGTACCATGTGCCTGTGCTTCTCCTTGTCTTCCAGTATCACAAAAGGATGACCTAATATTACAAAAAAATAATGCAGAGTTCACAATGTGTATGAATTACCAAATAACATGACCTTTTTATGCAAGTAATTGTAAAAACAGTTCAAACTAATCATTTTTTTAATGCTACTTGTTCTCAAAAAACTTATATTTAATACTACAGTGGGGTTTTTGTTTGATTGTTTAAAACTATTTGTATGAAAATATCACAAACCTTTAATGCCTTTTATGCTGATAGCCACTCCATAATCAGATGCCTTGCTTTGCTGTGCCTTTTTCAAGGCTTTAGCTATTCCAGATCCAAGAGAGTAGTAGCCTCGATCATGGCGAAGTTTTGTCCCTGCAGTTTCTGTAGAGGGGTTTCTACTGCTTGCAGCACTTCCCACATCTGACAACAACGGGGAAACTCCTCGCTTCCGGGGTGATGTGGGATCACTTCTTGGAGATGATAAAGTGTCAGTTTGTCGCCGGGATGAGCCACTTCCACTTAAAGAGCTTCTTCCTGCTCCAGAGTTATACTGCAAAAAAAGCAATCAGTATTAGTTTATGTGCTGCTCTGTGGTTTCCGTAAGTTCATTTAACAAATGTTTATACCAAGCGTCAAAAACCTTTTTAGCTGAGAGAGTCAATAATGTTTTATTTTACAATGCATTTTGGTAAAGCTATATATACAAATATATATATATATATATATATAAAGTTTTTGTTATTTGAAAACAAATAATTGTAATTTAAAACACATGGAAGTGTAGTAAAAAATATGCGGATTAAAATGAACAAAAATATTATTTCAATGTTATGATTTAATATCAGCACAACAGAGCCATGTGTAGTCATCAAAAGAGCAACATCTGGTTCATGGACCGTAGGTTACCAGTCCCTGGTTTACACCCATTGATATGAGAGCCAGGAAGCGACCACGTACCCCCACCAAAATAAAAATGCACATTTTTAGTCCCTTAACTCCACAAAAACATTTTCTGCACCTTCCCCAAATGCTAATTTGTCACTGTTTTCTTCTGATTATACCATTGTTTATACTTAGCAATTATAGCTTGCATAGATTTAAATTAATATTTTGGCAAGAACCAACAGCATAATTTGGCATTTGACAGTTTTATGACAACAAACATTATAATATTTGCACTCAATTTGCTTCAATTACATGTTTATTCATTCATGACTGTTGAGCAATTAGAAAATAATCCAAATTTAATTCAAATAAAAGCTACATCATGTATTCACACCAAGCCCTAATCAGTTGTTTTTTGTTCATTACATTATCTGGCTAATTATTAAAATTTGGCATTTCAATGAATATATTTTTTAAGCAAAATGCCACTCAGTAATACCATGATTGTCCTTTACAGTTTTCGGAGAAAAACTTTATGTCTGAAAAAAAAGCAACATTAAGTATCCAAAACTACACTGTTGCAAGTATTTTGACAAATAATAAATATAAAAACTTTATAGATATGTTTTAAACCAGTTTGCTCCAAGAAGTTAAGTTAAACAAAAAATATAAAAAACAAACATATTTACTCACTGAGAGCATTGAAGCTGGAGGAGAACCGTATTCACTAACCCTTTCAAAAACTAATTCTGGTGTCAGTTCGATGGTCTCCATTCCATTACTATTACAAAGAACTTGATAAAATCCAGAACAGATATCCCTTTCTAAGTTTGCAAGAATTAATGATTTGCCGACACCAATTCAATTTAAATAGCTTTTAAAAACAAAAACCTGTCAGAAAATGAAACAAAACTGTAAAAATATGTAAACTTTTTCGTAGTAGAGGATTATTTGTAGTATTTTGTTGCACCACAACTACGCTATATTAATCCCGACCATTCCGACATAATAGCAGCAAAAAATCGTAAACAATACGTCAATAAATCTCTCGAACGAACTATGTGAATCGCCCCCGGATATAAAGCTGCGTTGCCCGCCAAAGTTGACACGAAAGAGCTATTGCACCTTCGAGCTTTGTAAACCCGTCAATTCAAACCAGTGAACACTAAAGTAAAGTGTGCTGTGCGGTTCTGCTTCTGCGGCTGATGCCGTTGAAATACGAGGCTGAAAATCGGCTGTTTTGCGCTGCTGCTCTGAATAAATGTATCGCATTCGCTACATTCGTTAAAACGCTTCCAAACTCTCAACTAAACCATTTATTTTGGGCACCATTCTTTTAGCAAAAGCTCTTTCTTATGTAAATCTAAACATAGGTGCAATAAAACTAACCAGAAATTGTCGCATTTTCTAGTAAACAAACGTTCCAAAAACACACCTGGCTAGTTTATCCTCACTGTCATTGTGTTTGTAGTAATAGTTAGTAATAATTACTACAACAGCCTGTACAGCTTAAGTTTTTTATTGCATTGTTTGACTACAGCCACAATCTACTAGCGAAGATAGTGCAGTCAAGTCTGCATTGTCTCACACTGTGTGGCAAAGTGACTGCTTTGAAAGGGTCGACAATTTTTTGGACTACGAGTTCCTGTCCAAACAACTCCAAGTCGGCGCGAAATAGCGCACATTCCATCATTCCATCGCTGCGTTGGCATACATCGTAAAGTGATGTACTACTTCATTCGACCCGCCCAAGACAGCCAAAAACATCATGTCCGCTCTGTCGTAACTCGTAAGCATGCTTCTTCAGTATTTTTTTGCACTGATTGAAAGCACATTTTCCGAATCTTGACGAACAATAGTTAAATACGAAATAGCAGGCAAAGCACCAGCTACTACGCCTGGTTGTACCAAAATCGTACGTTTTTTAACCGGGCAAAAGATATCCTAAATTATTACATGCTCAAAGAAACACAATCAGTTGGGAAACCTCCCACAGCAAAAAAAGCTTAAAGACCTGACGCAAAAAAGTTTGTTACGACCACAATACGGTTCAGCGCGTCACAGAGAAACAAAAATTAGGTAACAACCGGTCACTGTCAGCAGGCAATCTTGTTTTGTGCTATGCTCAACCATCCAGAAAACAGCGATGTGACGCTTCGAGCAAACGCCTTTGGTATGTTAACAGCCAGTTTCAAGCGGCAAAGAGATTACATCATAGCGCAGCGCGAAGAAACCTATCAATCGCGATAAACAGAACGCTTCGTTTCAAAAGAGTAGTAATAAGCTCTAGGCTAGGCTACTATGTACTTATCTTTTGCCTGGTTGTGGTGACTACTTGCAGGCCTTATCTTAAAACACCATCTCACACTTCACTCTGCCTGCATATATTTGTGGTAGCAGATTCGACTTAATACGAAGGCGCATTTGCAAGGCTCAAACCCTATTGTATGATTCTTTATACTGTTACCTACGTTCTATGTTTTGATGGGTTGGTAAAAGCAGTAGAGCGTAAATTTTTCCTTTCTTTATTCGTTTGGTTAGAAATTTAACCTTCCATAAACGACTCTGAGGTTTAATAAATTCCTATACTTGAGCCGCGGAATTCCTTTTTTGCCTTCAGGCGTATGACAAATGCGTTGTTTAATGAAGTCTACTGTCATCATTAAGAACATACCGATTCCTGCCTGGTTTAAGCAAAACATACTCATCTTAGAGAACTAACTATCTTTCAGTTTTATAAATCTATATGCATATAAATATCCTGTTTATTGCGAATGCATACCACTAGCGTTTTTATCAAGAGTCAGGTAAATTGACCTGTTTTGATGGGTTGCATTTTGGCCAACATTTCCAGGCGTTTGTATATATCAGTTATTTTTGTACCGGTAATAATTTTGTAGTGTTGTTGTAGCTGTGATTTCTGTTGCTTCCTTACTATTGTGTTAAGTGTGTGCATTTACAGTACCTCATTAAAGAGGAAAGGATATCCATAAGCACCTGTGCGTTTGTGGTAAACTGTGAAATTTAGCCACCTTGGTCGTGTGCAACCAACCGAGACGTAAGGCCTCGATTGGTTTCAAGAGAAGGGCGTAATCGGTGCATGAAGTCGAACCAACTGTAATAAATCTCAGCTGTGGAACTAGTAAGATTTGTTGTTTGGGTAAAATTGATATGCAATGGCGGTTGTTTCTTTCATGAGGTTATGTATGCGTTGGTGGAGATCAAAATAGTCTATTCCTTCTCCTTGCCAAACAAATCTGTCTAGAAAAAAGAGATAAACGCGGTAATACATGAAAGGGTATACTGATTACTGATGGATCATAATTGTAACATTCTAGGACAGCTTTAATCATAGAAATAATAAGTTTTGTTTCAATAAAGACTTTGACAATATATATTAAAGTTCCAACATTATGTTATCAAACAACGCCTATGCGTTTCCAAATTAGGAGTGCTGATTTATTATTGTGTTGTGGAACCAAAGAGCGAACCTCCCATTGTGGTTTTGAGGCCGGCTGTTAATGGCTTTGTTGACTCCAGGGTTGAGCAACCAATGTGTTTTGTGTATTCAATGTTTAAACAACACGACTGAAAGGCATTCTTGCATGCAGTCGCATTTTATTCGCATTCACAGGTTAATAATGTAAATGCTTTAAACTGTAAAAAAATAATATTAGAAACACCCTATTGTTGGCAGTTGAACTCAAGTTCGCCGAAGTCGGGCTGTTTACATAGCAATTAATTCTCCCTTCCACACAAAAGCAAACAATAGTGGGGTAGTGACAATGACTTTGGAAAATGATCAACGAACTCAGCTTTACTGTACAGCTGAAGCCAATACACTTTCGCGCCATTTTTAATGCCCAATGATATGGGCAAAAATGTTGCTCGAATCATTTTGTAAAGTTACACACCAAAAAAATTGAATCAGCTAGCATTGCTCCACTACATGCATTTTCATCACATTTAGCAGCAAAACAACGAAGCGATTCAATTTAAAGTTCGCGCCGTGTAAATCTGATACCCCAGGGAGCTGCCCGAAATTCCCACGTTGTTTCATTCACAAGTGTCAAATTACTACGTCACAGCCTTTGACTACACTACAGCAACAAAAAGCACTATCATTTTCGGGTTTTACCGCTAAGACTACCGTGCTCTCACATAATACACATTACTTAGTGGCCGCGAATTGTAAAATCGATGAGCACTATACACCTTCTTGGTAAGTGGTCTGCTCAATGCTGTGTTCGGCAGCTACGGTACAATCAATCGTTAAACGTAACCATTGTTAGTGCTCAGTTCAACACTGAAGCTTTAGCACTGTTATACGTGTCATACTATACTCAAGCTTGTTACCAAGTCTACCAGCAAACAACTAGAAAAATGTCATTTTTTCTATTGAATACAAGAAAAAAAATTCAACCTGCATAGACTGTTCTAGAAATTCAAGCGATACGGCGCATTGGCGTGTAGTTCTTAAATCATTACTTTCCAAACACTCATTTCTCGCGAAAAACACTCATGCCAAACCTTCAAACAAAATAACTCTAATCTGTAATACCAAACCACACACTCGTGAAGGTACCACGCCTTAAGCACGTAGAGAACGTAAGCACGCAGTGGTAGAACATTAACGTTCCTAAATCTGTTCAATTCACGTTACCAGCCTTTGCTAGTCAACGCAATGTTTACTTTCGGATGTTCAAACCAGTCTTGATCTTTGTTTGCGAAGGAGATACACTTCCTCTCTGTCCACTGATTCGTGCTCTAGGCTAGAATGTCTGACCTTGTTAGCCTGTGTACGACACACTCACTCAAACGTCACAGCGTGTTTTGGGTGTTTGCTTTAAAGATAAGATGTCAAAAACACCAAAACAAGCTGCAGACGGCACGATTTTGGTTCATGCATTGTTGCCAAAACAGCTAGTTGTTCTAATCCAGTAATGTAGTTGTGTTTTTCATACACTTTTGATAGCAGTAAAACGTCCGGGCTCGCTATAACCGCATCCCTATTCCACAAACGCAGTTTTCCAATATTCATGACAGTTAAATAATTATGACTTATCAGCGACATGTAGCGGTAAGAGTTAAAGACAGTGATAAACATATTAAAAATATTTGTACACTTTTTTTCATTATCTTTATTTTTTTGGTTTATTCTACCCTTTCGTATTTTTAAGTTTGTTTGAAGAGATTTGGTTTGTCTTTTAGCGTAGTGTTATTGTATGTGGTAAGATTTTCCACCAAAACAATACCATTTATAAAATTATTTTTGAAAATGTTACCCAGAGAACATGACCAACTTAATAGTTATTTAACTAAGCTAATAAAACTCTGCAAACTCCAGCGGTTTGAATATTTTCTGTAAACATGTGAAGCATAGAATTCTAGAATTCTAAAGAAGCCTTGTTGTCTTGGCGGTCTCCATGGGTCTTGGCTGACCAATTGCTGTGATACATAAACTTAACCGATGCAATCAGGGCGTCGTTGTTGAAAAATGCACTTCCCGCGTGATCTACCTTCAGCACTTTGTGCTTATGACGGAGTGCCATTTGACCAACGCCCTGACTGTCATTGGTGAGGGTAGAGGCATACTCCATTGGGAAGAGAAACTGTCCCAACAGAGTTTTGCCTTTACCTGCCGACCCATGGAGACAGAAGTGAGGAGAATGACGTATCCCATCTTGCTCTGTGTTTCTCGCTTCTAAAGCTGCACATATTAATGCTATCTTCATTTCAAACGGGGATAACTTTATGTCGTTCCACTTTATGTCCTTTTCTTCGATAATTTCGTTGATGACTTTGGCTCCTGCTATTGCTGACCATTGCTCTGTCTTTTTCTATTAGCCCGTCTAAATGCCTTCTTCATCTTACGGTTTATGGTTCCAAACTGCACTGTATTATAAGCACGCTTTGCTAAGAGTTCAGGATAGCTGAAGTCTTCCTCAAATAGTGCCTCTTTGAATACGTTCATGGACGGCTTGCCATCGAATTTTGCCGCCACCTTTTCGGCGACTGTCGCCCATCTGGTCTTGGCATACGCTGACGTATTTTTCTTCTCGGTTTGCAACTTGTCCAGAAGTGCTTGCGGTATTTCCTGCGCCCCCTTGTACATATACCGGGTATATGCAGCCATGTCCTTTACGGCGGCCAGGTATGACACGCTTATTCCTAACTGATTCAATATTTTTAGAACCCCTTTCTTCCGAAAGGGATTCCCTCTGGAATTGCCATCTGCTGAGGTCGAAATGTACAGTCCATGGCGGTGGGGAACCCGGCTGTTCCCCATCTCTTCTTCGCCTACATATATTACTCCGTGTGGAGTCTGAAAGATGCCCGTTCGAGCGTCGCCACTCGTGAAGGCCCATTTTCGTCCGCGGTATCCTTCGGTGTTTTCTTCTATGCCATTCATCTTCAAAGGTATCTTTTAAATCCGATATGGCTTCTTCCTTTTTTAAACTGTTATAAGCAGCAGTTGCTAGCGGATCAGGCTTAAAATAGTTGTCTACTATACACCTTATTTCTGCAGGAGAAGGAAACCTTTCGTTAAACATTGTAATGAATAATAAATCAACGATACAACGATATATATACACTTAATTGACACCGGCACCGCAAACAAAAATAATACACGGTGCGGTGCCGATTAACGAGGATTAGCGAATATTGCGTCAGCGGACATGGTATATGGTATACATATATAATTGTCTGTCTTTGTCGCATAATTTTCATCTGTGTTGCTGTAAGTTGGTCCTTGGAGACTCTTTTTGATGCTATCTTCATACACGTGCATTTGTGTGAGCATCATCTTCCCACTAGGTGGATTTCCTGTCGTGACGTCATACCATGGTGTTTCGTGGGTGTTATTCACTGTGGTGTTGTCTGCTGATCCTGATAGACTGCATGTTGTATGCGTATCTCGTTGCACGAAATGGATCGGTACTGTTGTTATATCTTCACCCAATTGGTATCTTGTCATGGTACGGTTGCCTTCTAATGGGAAGTCTTGTATCCTTGGTTGGTATGCCCATGTTGTGGCTGTTCCGATGTTGAATTTGTCGCTGTATGCTAACGTGTCTTTGTCCCAAGCTACGTCGAGATATACCAGAGGTTGAGTTCTTCCGCTGTCCTCCTGTCTGTTCATGCATGCTGCTGGCCAGAGTTGCATATTCCAGTTGGCAAATTTAAACATTTCGTACTGTGGTCCAGCACCTAGCATTTCTGTTAACGAGTTCTTTGATGTATCCAACCCTTGTGGTCCGTACACCATCCATTTGTGGCCTTTGCTGGATCCTCTATTTCCTCCCATGCATATTTATCGGGCTATCACGTCGGAATGCATGATACACCCTATACCAGGGGTTCCCAACCTTTTTACGATCTCGTACCACTTGGACGCTCTGTACTGCCAGCCGTACCACTTCTTGCAGAACAATAATTTGATTGAATCACATTTTATTCAGAAGAATATTGGCCAACTAAAGTAACACTAAAACACCACAACTAAGACATTTTTGTTTACTGTCAACCAATTGGTGAACAAAACCAGATAAATAAATGATAAAGTTGTGAATCCAGGTTTGTGTGGAAAAAAAACGGAAGTTACTCGCGTACCACCTGAAAAACGTTCGCGTACCACTAGTGGTACGCGTACCATAGGTTGGGAACCCCTGCCCTATACCCATCGGGGGCAGAGTCGCTCCTTCCAACCCCGTGACACTGGTCCAGTTGTACCATGGACTGATTGCTGATGACATTGTCCCCTTGTAGAACCATAAGATTCCCTTGGTAACGAAAGTGTACTTGCATATGTTCGGCACGGGTGATATATGGGGCAGTGGTACGGTACGTGACAGGGATCTGCCTCCCCCAGAGTTCCCCCCACCTGAGTCCCCCATTCGTGCCTGTTTAGCGGACGGCTCTCCTCCGTTTTCTTCAAAGTCTTCAATGTCTGCCCCATCTTCTAGCATCATGTCATCAAGTTGACTTGTAGGTGACTATTTGCGTTGAATCTTCTTTTCATATTACCGTTTCCACGTACTGAGGCGGATGTCCCTGGTATAGTAATACCACCAGTCGCTAACTTTCTAGTTGACCTCCACTGCATTCTGACTTCTAAATATTTTTTCACTTACCTTATATACACCTATCTGGCACCACTGACACCGGTACTGCACACTGTACCTCCTGCTGGTGCGGTGCCAACTTAAAAATAACTGCTGTGCCGGTGCCATATAGTAGAATATGGAGTTTGTTGTACACAATTAACTACTATATAGGCATTGTGCCGGTGCCTATGACGTCACATAGTGAATTTAGAATTCTATGGTCAAAGCTGTAGTAAGATTTTTATGAAGAATGTTTGTAACGCATGATTGATTTTGGATTTCAGTGCATGCAAAGTTGCAAAAACAAAAGTTGACATTTCTCTTGTTGTTTGCAATGCTTTGTTAGTATTTGTTTTAATTCTGGACATGCCAAGATACAAAATCATGCCGGAGATTGTTGCAGAAATAAAACAAAATTTAGAAATAGTCAGGAATGGAATAGAAGAAGCTGCACGAAAACGAGGCATCGTAAGTTATGTCTGTCTAATATCAGTTTTACAATTTAGTGTTTATTTTTTTCAATTTTGGTGTTGATTTTAACTGTAAAAAACTTTTTTCTAAAATTTACAGTATCAAAACGATACTATTTAACGTAGTTTCAGCAATTCTAGTCAGGAATACCAAATTAAAAATACAATTTTGGAAAAAATGTGATGTTCAGTTGTTTACATGTATTCAGGCCTCTGCTCAAAAACCCCTGTTGGTAGCAGTCAGCAAAACAAAGTCACTTGCGGCAATCAAGAAAGCTTATGATGCTGGGCAGAGAGACTTTGGTGAAAACTACCTGAGGGAGTTGGTACTGAAATCAAACAATCCCGATGTAAGTAATGTTCAATATTAAGTTCAGGTTATAAATCTTTGATATATATTGCATTAGCTGATTCTTTGCTGCCTAGATAGTTGTGGCTGTAGCCAGATTTGTTTCAACATTACTAATTTATTCCAGCAATTTGGAATGACTGATAAGAAGTTAGCAATTTTGTAAGCAATTTAAAAAGACTGAAAGGCAACTTTTTAATTACAATTAACTGGACATAAATTCTTTTATCAGTTTATAATTGTGATAATATGTGAACTTTTATTATTAAAGATGTCTCAACTCTGCCCTGACATTAAGTGGCATTATATTGGAGCTTATCAAAAGAAACAGGCCAGTACGCTGATGAGAGTGAAGAATCTGCACATGATACAAACTCTCAGTGACATCATTACAGCAAATACTGTAAACACCAGGTGGCCGGAAGAAAAGGAGCCTCTTCTTGTAATGGTGCAAATTAATACAAGTGGAGAGGAAAGTATGAAATTTGTGGTTAATTTTTGTTCATCTTTAGCAGTCATGTATTTCCACTTTTATTTTTTTATTTTACTACTGTGTTACATTTTCATAACTAAGTTGATTGAACAACATTTACATATTAGTGCCACAAAAGAAAAACACATAAACCAAATCTAACTTAAAGTTTTTAAGTCATTTTTTAGTTTTTTACTCATTTTAGTCATAAATGTGATGCAAAATCATAAGGTATACAAAACAAGTACAGAAAATTTAATTCATTTTTTTTTTGCTGCTGCTGCTTTACATAATTTATGTGTTTTATTTTTAGGTAAAAGTGGTGCAAAACCAGAGGACTGTCTGTCCATTGTAAAACATATCATAGACAACTGTCCAAGGTTAAAACTGTCTGGACTTATGACAATCGGAGCATTTGGACATGACTATAGCAGTGGGCCAAATCCTGATTTTGTTTGCTTGAAAGAATGTCATTCCAAAGTTTGCAAAGAATTAAACATTAAAGAAGAAGAATTAGGTCTGAGTATGGGAATGTCGAATGATTACACACAAGCAGTAAGTATGTTTTTATGTCAGTTGTACCAGGAAAAAAACCTGCAAAAATACAAAACATTTGCATGAAATTTTTAATGAATCCTAAGGTGATATTAACAAAGT
This sequence comes from Phallusia mammillata, assembly GCF_965637545.1. Lineage (NCBI taxonomy): Eukaryota > Metazoa > Chordata > Ascidiacea > Phlebobranchia > Ascidiidae > Phallusia > Phallusia mammillata. The sequence goes on along the minus strand of NC_137252.1, from coordinate 29,880,058 downwards.
CTTCATTATATATGTGGGATTAAGGCTAATAGTTTTGTGTAAAATCCGTTTTTGAATCAAACATTATTATTAATGCATAAGGTTTGAACATATATTGTAACATTGTGCATTTTTACGAAAAATGATTAGTAAAGTAAGATTACATATACTTTTACACATTTGTGTTATTGCCCAGCACCAAGTATTATTATTGGTTATTGTTTCGTGCCTTTGCATTTTTTGCACTACTGCTTTTGTAAAAAAGTGTTTGAAAGTTTGTGAATTGCACTAATTGGCTATATTCAGACAGGCATTTACTTCTACAATTAATATGTTTTCACTGACATTAACTTGCCTTTGTTTTTACAGATTGAAGCGGGTAGCACCCTAGTCCGTGTTGGATCTTCTATCTTTGGGGCTAGAGAATGATCTGGTTGATTTTATTTCTGTTAAAGTGTAAAATTGTGGACTTTTTGTGTTGATTGTATATTTTATTTATGCCTATGTTAGACATTAATGTGGCAAACATACTGTATCTCAAATCAGTTCAAACTATATACAAGTCTAAGGCCCAGCTTCCTTAAATATGAGAATAACACCACAACATCTAGGCTATTTGCACAATTAGATGGGTGGTTCAAACTAAACCGTTCAATACATTCAAATTACATTTGTGAGCAGCGGTTCAATTTTATTTTAATAATGAGTGTAAACATTGAGAAGCTCTGGTCAAAAAGTTTTATTATGGCAGTCGAATATAAGTTACTTTGACATTTTTACTCAAACCAAAGTGATTTATGTTGCAACATATTAACAATAGTTGTGAAATTCAAACACCCTCAATCCTCAATATGCAACTTATGTCCATTTTTATTTCGTATGGTTTTCGGTTTTAGATATTATCAACTAGGCAAATACAAAATTTATCATCGTGCTGTACTGCATTTTTGAGTGTGTGATATTCGTATTTCCGGTCGTTTTCTGAAAAACCGGAATTATAATGCGTTGGACTTAGTACTAACTGCCTGGCAACTTAATCTACTGCTCAACTAATCCAAGCATTGTTCCGCACAAAAGAACGCGCTTTTTAGCGTCTAAACGTTGCGCAGCTATTTTCGGCTTGGTTAATATTTTGGCCAAATGTGCTGCTACGATTTTGCCCGGCGAAATTAACTCAACTCAAAGAAAGAAAATTAAACAAATACACAAAGGTTTCTCTTATTTTTCGATACTTCTCTGATTTCAATCATGGTGCAAAATCGCTTTGTCAGCACTAAAATTACAACGGTCCTCAAACGCATGTTTTAGAACGTGCTTCTGCATGTAACATTTTGTACGTCCTGTTCCGGTATCCAATCTTCTTGAGGAGGTTGATTTTGTATCCCCATGGCAACCTGCTCCACCTTCCTCATCACACGAAGAAGATTTCTTCCTGCGACGTCCATTAGTTCATCGTCGGTCCATCCGCGATTAATCAACTCCGCAAACAGGTTTGGATATTTTGAAGTGTCCTCCAAGTCCACTGGTGTACTAAAAGATCAGTTGTACTGTTGCTCAAAATGAATACACTGAAATACGTTCTTAAAAATCAAGTCAACAAATCACAGACTAGGCCTATGCCACACTTTGCAGCATAGAAACGAAAAACAATTAGGGTTCGTTACTTTACTTGCTTTTTTTTAGCCGGTCGAAAACCGTAAATGAGGCAATAAATAAAGGATGTCATGTTGCACAAAGTAACTCTTGCAAAAATACTTTTTTTTTGTGCTAATTCATTGGCAAAAAAGTCGAATTGGTGGCCTCGTTGAGCGGAACGCCTGCATGCGTTAATGCTCACAATATGATTCTCCTGTCGAGCTTGCCGTTAATTTTGATTGCAAATCATTATTTAGTATGTATAAATTTGTTGACCTCAATTCGGGTCAACCTATTAGATTCCACTGGTTTGTAACAACTCCATTCAAGTCTCTTGCTTAGGAAAATGCATTAGGGCCGAGGCGGTATTATAGAATAGACATCTAACCTCGCGAACTTAAGGCGGTTGCGTTAACCACTCGGTCATCATGGTGGTTTAACAACGTTTGATACACACTTTAACTGAAACGCGTTTTTCACAGAATTTTTTGAAAAAGTATGTAAGCCTATTTACCGTGGTACACCGTCATAGTCTGCACCAACTCCCAAATATCGAGTTCCAATCAAATTCTTCACGTAATCGTAATGATCTGAAAAATACAGAAACACTTTGGCCTAGAGGTTGGAAACTAAAAAAAATATAGCTTATTAAAAAAGCGATTACATGCACAACGTACCATTCAGTTCGTATTACCTTATTTTAAGTTAGTAACCCACCCGGGCAGAAGCAAATTGGATTCGCACAATTTATCTCACTACACTGCACTGACAACTTTCTTCTGAACTCACCTGCAACGTCGTTTACTGTGGCGGTGTCTTTGCACGTTACATAATTATTGTAAAAGTTAATCATGATTATTCCGTCGTTTTGTACCTGAATATACATCAGTAAATATTAAAAAAACATTATCTTACGTTATAATTTTGGGGTTACCAGACTCCCAAAAAACTAATTAGGAAACGAAACAGCGCTTTTATCTCTGTGATAGGCCTGGTAACGATATTTATCAAAAATGGTACTGTTTGGATGGGTAACGTGTACCAACATGTCATATCATGCATTGTAACGTAATTTTGGTGTCGCCAAAGATATTTAATAAAACTGTCCTAAATTTTGCTTACGTAGATATGGTAACCCTATATTAACGCCAACACTAAGGCTCTAATACAGTAATCCCCACCCCCTAAAAACATAGAAATAAACTTAAAAAGGGAAGAATCAGTAATGCAAGCTGTTGGGCGTTTAGTTGCTAAAGGGACATCCTCAATTTCATGCTACTTTTACTTGAAAAAAAAAACTAAAATGTCAAAAGGATTTCGGCTCACCAGCATCTGTAACACATCGTCTGGAACGTTTCTTTCATGGTCACAAATACTTCTTACTGAGCTGTGGCTGAATATGATGGGAGCAGCGCTCGCTTGCATAGCTTGTCTCATCGTTGCCGTGGAAACATGAGCGAGATCGACCATGATGCCAAGTCGGTTCATTTCACCAACAACTTTCTGCATAATAACGTTTTAACATATTTTTGAATGAATTCACTGTGAAAAATTCTAAATTGAAGTCAATCATTTGTTTTTGAATCGTAAAGTGTTAAACTGTAATGTGCAGAGTATATATCGCCCTTAAAGTGTTTCACAACCTTTTTAGGTCTTATATTGTCATTTTTGCCTTACAATACTTAAATGGGGACTCCGAGGAAACAAATTAAAACCTACTATTCCAAAGTCAGTCAATCCCCCATTCGGGTATTCCCCGTTTGCAGCGTCTGCCCTGCAAAATTGCAAAGCAGTAGATTAGTCCCTAGATAATTAGCCTTTTTTGTCTTGAAAAATATGCGTAATAAAACTACACTTTTTGTTATGGGACAAACGTTATGGGTCTATGAAAGTTTTTGTCTAAGTTTTGAATGTTTTGCTTTGCTAAATATGCAGAAAAAAGACAATTGTATTGTTCCGGCGTTCTCTCACGCCGGTTACTTTTACACAACCGTTCAAAGTGCGGCAGTTTGTGAAGTGATTTCTCTGTACCTACCACGGGGTGTCGCAAGAGTGCGTCAAAGTCATATATCGGGCTCCCAGTTCGTGAAGCATTCTCAGAGCTGCCAAAGAGCTGTCGATCATGTGACCTCCTTCTACGCCAATCAGAGAAGCGATTTTGCCGTTGTTAAACGCGCTCTCAATCTCTGTTTAAAGGGAAAAAACGGTGTTGTGTATTTAAATTATAGCGTTGGTATACAACTGGCGAACTACTAATGTCTAAGGTTGTCTACAGATTTCTAAAAAGTGCGTGGAAAAAAGTATACATACCACACGATTTAGAGATGTAATTACGCCCGGGCATTTTGGGTTGAGTTTAAATACAACGGGCTTGATTCGAGCTTAACACACTAGACCTCATTTGAGCCGCAATTTTACCAAATTCTGGCCGGGTTTAGGCTTTGTACTTAAGGGTTCAGGCCCCAATTTTAGCCCCGCCTACAACTCTAACAAGTTCAACAAATTGTTTACACAAATATAAAACTTTTTCCCGGATTATGTATAGTTTTGTTGCTTTACACACACACATATACACACCATCGGCAGTGCTTGCTGTTTGAAAATCGTGCGGATACATGTCAATCATTCGCTTCATGACGTCAATTTGTTCAAGAGCTTGACGAACTGCATCTACGTGTTGCGCCGAGCAAGATACGAAGCAGGACCAAAACTGCTCCCCAATTTAAGAATTGCATTTTACTCAACAACAAGCACAGATATTCTCCAATAAAAATACAAATTTTTTATAAGTCATTTTTTTAGTTTAAATCCGAGCTTTGAGTGACAAGTCATTTCCAGTTGTTTTGCATTCAAACTTAAAATAATCCAAGTCATTAAAATAAAATAGTCCAGTTTCAGTGAACTTAATCAGCATTTTTTTCACGAGGTTCAAACCCAGGACACTCCCGGGGACGAATCCCGATCAGGGTATATGGGTCAGGCGCTAGACCATTCTGTCAAGTTCCTTTCCTTGTGTCTTAACTTACACTGAAAATGTCTGCGGCGTCACAAAGCTGGAATAGGTTTGAGCTGATGGTGCATTAAAATGTTTAACAATTACATAATTGTGTAATAATGCGAAAAGGGAACTTTTTTTCTTAAATATCCACAGAGGTCAAGTTACTTCAATTAAAAAGGAAGGCATGTCCACCAAAATAAGGACGTATTTTTGGCTTATGGTAACGTTAAAAGTGTCCATACAGAGCACTATGACTGCTTGCTATAGTGGCTAACGTACCTGTGCGCCCAAACTACCTTGCCTCATTCTAGTTATATCAGTGTGCGAGGTGCTAAACACTTTTCGCATGTCGTCGTGAAGATTGACATCCGAGATCCGATTTTGCAGTGTATAGCGGAAATTCGTGGTAAAGTCATTGTGTCTAAAAGAAAAATGGTTACAAATTATAAGCGCCAGAGACATTATATTGTGCACACCAAATATCAATTATCTGACCAAATTTGTATAATAACGAATACTTTGTAATGGCTTCGTTAAAACAAAATACGACGTTTATTAACTTCACCAAATTTATAAAATGCGTTAAAATATTTAAATGAGTGGAAAAACAGCATGTGTTTGACAAGACAATGTATATAACATACAACCCTGGTGTGTTCGTTTTAAACGTCCAGAACAAGTTGCATTGCAAGCAATCTTAACTTACCCGTCAATCAATGGTGACTTTGCTAACAGAGCATTGGCATCCTCAACACGTTTGGATTGAGGAGATTTGTTCACGGTCAAAGGCACGGCAATGGCAACTGCTATGGCCCCAACCAACGCAAGACCCCCAACTGCAACAAGAATAATTAAGTGGTATTTTTATAAAACAGGGGCCAACACCAAAAAGTTTTTCAAATAGATTTTTGCGTTGGTTCCTAGCTGCTCGAAAACAAAGTATCGAAATTTTCCAAATTTAAGAAACTTGTAAGTTATAAAACATTTGAACACTATACACGGATCGCATTCAATAAGTAGCCTACAGTGGTGGGATTCAACTTTTTTTGTCAGTCGGTTCTATCACAAAAGTCATATTTTTCAGCCGGTCCTGTTACAAAAAGTCCATTGATTGTAACCAGTAATGCTAACCGGTTCTCTGGTCTCATAAAATTTCATGAGACGGTTCTACAGAACCGGTGCAAACCGGCTATAAATCCCACCACTGGTAGCCTATAAAGAGGAGTTTAATGATAATATAGCATGTCGTCGTTATTTTCCTCATTAAACTTGTCTAGATCAATTTAAATACAGCAAGTGTAAATTTAAATTACCAATTAAAAGCAGGGTTTTTCTTTCAGCCATTTCCTCTTGTCGGGCTCAGAACTTAGGAGTTTTTTATCACACTGTATCCAATCCAACTGTACGCTAAGGAACATGTGTTCCTGAAAATTACACCGAAAAGGGTTTGGTGCTACTGTTTAGATCAGTGGTTCCCAACCTTTTTGTAGTCACGGACCCCTTTTAAAAATTTTATCGGTCCGCGGACCCCCAACGTAATTTAGTCTTTTTTCGTTTCCTGCCTTATGCGTTATTATACTTTCGTTTTTTTTTTTTTTTGGGGGGGGGGGTCAGAATTTTAATCAACCTTCACAGTCCTTTAATCTCAATAAAGTCCTGTACTGTAGCAGTCAATGCACTAAAAGAGATAAATTTTCTAGTGTACAATACTTAAAACAAAGCACAAAGAATTCTATTGTTAATGTGTGTTGTGATGTCACAATGGTAACAATCACAAATTTTCCTGATACAAGGGTTTGATTAAAAGTTTGCAATTGCATATAGGATTGTAAAAACGGTTTGGGAACTTAAAAATATTGTAAATTGTTGTTAATGCTACTACAAATGTTTGCCTCCACGGACCCCCTGAAACCGTCTCACGGACCCCTTGGGGGTCCGCGAACCCCAGGTTGTGAACCACTGGTTTAGATACAAGCATCCTGCTGTTTTCACTATTGCAGCTGGTGATTAGACATTGATCGTATGGGCTAATAGCAATATAATGCACTGTCTGCAGCTTACTTGTCAAAACAACGGCTTTATGCTTTAAGTTTTTTTATCCCAGGTTTCGTACTTGCGATTTGTATTACGATATTGTCGAAACATCATTGACTCAGTCTAACAACCTACGTTAATTCTACGTTCAGGCATGCATCACCTATTGTGCCATCCACTTTCGTTGAAACGCTTAGATTTCTACGCTTTTCCAGGTTAAATATCTTGCGGGTCTCTAATCATATTTATATAAGTGATGCTTGTAACTTGTACCGGTTGCAGCAGGTAAACACAAATCATGAAACTGCAAACAACCGCACAGATTTGCTAGTTAAAAATCAACCAGGAATAATGACGTGTCTGAGATGTGCCTCGTCATTATTAGAGCATCAAAACCGTAAGTATCATGCATGTCTGTTTCTGTTTTACTGCGGTTGCGATAATTTTAACCACCCTTTCGGACCTTGAAATGAAACTGCAGCACTTTCTATCTGCTGTTTTTTAATGTGACTTTGTTTTTGCACTTTAATTTCAATTGATGTTGTAGGCCTATAATTTGGCACAAGTGCTTTAAATTGTTGGTCGTTTTATTCGGCATTTGATTTTAACAGTTAATATGTTGTAACTAGAGATGTACCGAATATTCGGTTTGCCGAATTTATTCGGCCGAATCGATCATTTTTGCAAAGATTCGGTTTCGGCCGAATAATTTGTTGCGATTCGGCCGAAACCGAATCTTTTACGAACACAAATTTAACGCGTTAAACGTGTCTTTTCTGCTTATTAAGGTCCACGCAATCTTTCAAAAGCCCAAACATAACGAAAATTGCGTCAATGTTTATCTTTTTCAACACATTATCGTTTTTCCCACGGTAGTCAAAAAAATTAGTAATTCATTGGCAGGTTGCCAATCATGCTTAAGGCAATTTTAAACCCCACAGAACTGAAATAAGGACGAAACACAACTATTTTGCACTGGCTGCCTGGTAGATAAACATTTTTTCACGTCAAACGCGTAGCGTACGACTTCGCGTGACGTCATAAATGATTCGGGTGATTCGGCCGAATTTATTCGGCAAAACCGCCGAATATTCGGTTTCGGCCGAATCGAAATTTAGCCGATTCGGTACATCACTAGTTGTAACCAATAGGAGAGAAAAAAACATGGCATAAAGATGCAATATAGTCCTATCAAAAAGATAATTCGTTATTTCATTCACACATATTTATTTATTCCATTTCAAAACAAATGATAAACAATCAAAAATCGCTTCGGCATGTTTTGTTTTTAAGATCCTCATCTGGAATCCAGTCCTCCTGGGGAAGCTGATTCTTCATTTCCACAGCAACCTCCTCCACTCTTCTCATCACGCGGATGATGTTTCTTCCCGCAACATCCAGAAGGTCCTCATCACTCCATCCTCTTGACATCAGTTCAACAAAGATGTTTGGATATTTTGACGTGTCCTCCAAGTTACGTGGTGTGCTGTAAACCGTAAACCAGTTTTTATGATATTCGTAAGCTTGAATGTAAACAAGGTGTAGGCAGTGGTGGGATTCACTTTTGTTGTCAGCCGGTTCTATCACAAAAGTCATATTTTTCAGCCGGTTCTGTTACAAAAAGTGCATTGACAGTAACCAGTAATGCTAACCGGTTCGCTGATTTCATAAAATTTCGTGAGACGGTTCTATAGAACCGGTGCGAACCGGCTGAATCCCACCACTGGTTGTAAGCCTATTTTTGGTTGATAAACATATTATTAACACACTTATAGCTAGCTATGCGGAAAAAAAGTACGCATAACTGCTTAGGTTTGCCTCTGGACTAATGTGAGTCACTTAAAATCTGTGTCCTAATTAAAAGTGATATAAGTCTGTGCTGTCTATATTTGCTGTAACTTCGATTTGTTAGCAGCAATCACGTACAACGCGAATCGTGATATGCTTAGCGTAATTACTACTTTTAACAACCTTACATTATTAGGCCGATCTATGAAATAAATTGACACAGATCTATTAAACAAACGCACTACTCACAGAGGAATAGCGTCAAAGTCTGAGCCGAGTCCAACGTACTGTGATCCGACGAGATCCCTTACGTATTCAATATGATCTGTCAATAAACGTGATTTTTTTTATATGGACTGGTCGTTCTAAGTCTAACTTGCACAGTGCGAGAGGTCGGCTACCTTTCTCACGTGCAAATTTACTTCTGTTAAAAAAACAGCTTCGCGAACCAAAATTTTATGTGCATCAGCTAAGCTGAACGGTTGACTAATTTAAAAGTATACCGACTCCCATGTGTAGGTCGGGTTCTTAGGCATATTACATCACACCAAACTTAAAATAGTTACAAACTTCTGAATCGCCTGGCGTGCCATGAAATCACCCCCGCGATGCCAAGGGTTGTTGGCCCTCATTTGCTGTAAATTCTAAAACGTACCCGCGACGTCTCTCACTGAAGCTCGTGAACTACAAGTCAAATACAAGTTGTAGAAGTCGATCATTACCACTCCTCCTTTTTCCGCCTGTTATAAACGGAAAGCTTAAATTACCAAAAAATAAAGAAGTATCATTATGATTACTTAACGCAAGGGTTAACGTTCTTGGTGTGTGGCCGTTGCGTTTTAAAATCATCCTTTAATTGTGCCTTAAACGCAGTGTTTCTCAAACCGCGGGTCGCGACCTACAGTCGGGTCGCCAGTTTTTGTAGCAAATGCATCTACTTCTTAACTTCGTTTCGCAGCGTTTTTTTACTTGCCTAAGGCTTCAAGCTGATGCATAATGCTAATTACATGACTAGTTTCTTTGAAGATTGAATAGTTGATTATGTTTGTGACGTCATACACTCCATGTCGCGAGAAACCAGGGATTTGGGTCGCGTCAACAAAGTTTGAGAACCACTGATTTTACGTACAATGACACTTCCTCTTTTTATCTTTCATTGTAACGTAGAAGAACCTTGTGTCACTAACCAAAATCTTTAACACGTCATCAGGTACGTTTCTTTCCCGATTGCAGAGACCTTGCAAACAGCTGTGACTGAAGATTACCGGCGCCCTGCTCTCCTCCAGAACATGTTTCATGGTTGAATTGGAAACATGAGAAATGTCCACCATCATTCCGAGTCTATTCATTTCCACGACCAGTTTCTGAAAACAGCTGCTTGCGTTAACGTTTTGGTCGGTATATACAGAACCAATTAGTTAATGCTGCCTGTAGAATAATGCAAGCAGAAACTTACCCTTCCGAATTGTGTCAATCCCCCATTGGGGTAACCTGAATTAAGAGCATCCGCCCTGTAACATAAAGGCACGTGTTGGGTTATGTTGCACCGTAATTTTTCTGTCAGATCTGAAAACCTCAAAGTAGACGGCTGTGTACGCTTAGAGACATAATCATACGTATATAGCACACTTGTCCGTTCTAAAGTCACCTATTGACTAAAAATTGTTGCTTAATGTTAATTAGGTCAGGAAACAAGTTTTTAAGTAAATTTATTTTCAAGAAAATAAGCTACACTAAAACACTACTTTAATGAAGTATAAACGTCATCGAAAAAGATAAGGGTTACCATAACCAAACCATAGTTTTCAGGTTCAACAAATCTCGTTCATTCTGTAAAGATATTTGGAGGACGCTCACCATGGAGTGTTACAATTGTGTGTCAAGGTCATATATCTCACTCCAAGGGCAAACATCATTCGCAAAGCGCCCATCGAACTATCAATTATGTGTCCGCCTTCTAATCCAATCAACGAGGCGATTTTGCCGTTGCTGAAAGCGCTTTCGATTTCTATGCAAATAAATTGGAGGTTTATTTGGTGAAAAAAATAGAAGATGAATTACATTAAATTACCGTCTGCTGTTCTGGCTTCCTGAAAGACTTCTGGGTAACTTTTGATCATTCGTTTTACCACATCAATCTGTTCCAAGCCCATTCTTACTGCATCTTTATTTTGGGTAGAGCATGGGGCATAACAGGACCAAAACTACAGAAAATCGAAATTAATATTTTTAATAAACTAGTTTTTAGGCAACAAAATTGTCAACAACAACTTTTTGGTTGAATAAATCCGTTTAATAGGCGATTCGCATGACAAAATATTTAAAGGCCATTATGCCGATGACTCGCGGTCAATGAAGCTTCGTGTATTTTTAGCAAAACAAAATCTTGAGTTGACAATTTATATCTGATTTTCCAATTTTCAGCAGCAACTCTAATAACCCTAACCGCCAGTTTTTGTTTAAATATTCGTATATGCACCATCCGTCGGTATTGAGTTTGACAACCGCTTTATTATATACAACCCGCACCATTTATTACAGTTACCTGTGCCCCGACTTTTCCTTCCCTCATCCTTGGTATATCGGTGTGGGAAATTGCAAAGTGATCACTCATATTGTCGTACAGACTGATCTCCGAAATGCGGTCTTGAAGAGCAAATCGAAAACTCCAAGCCATGTCATTGTGCCTGAACAAACCCAAAATGTTAAACAACTCACAAAACTTATCATATTCCTTTTTTGCAACATTAAGGTTGAATTTAAGAATGGGATGGTTAGATTTTAAAGCACTAACAAAACTTACGTATCAATTAAGGGAGACTGGTCCAACAGCGCTTTTACGTCATCAAGGTTTCTATCCTCATTTGTTTTTGGTATAGTAAACGGTACCGCCACGACCATTGCCAAAACTGCCATACACCCCACTGCGAATAAGCGGTAATTAAACCGAAACGTAGAGTTAATTAAACCGATACGCTCACATCATAAGTCAGAGTTATAAACGAACCCAAATTTTGGGCTCAAACCCGAACAAAAAGTTAAAACCCTAAACCAAACCAATCCTAATTTGAGACAGAATTAAGCCTGCTACGGGCTTTTCGGGCATGGGTTTTGATAAAACTGACTTGATTTAGGCCCAATTCACACTATTCACACTAAGTTTAATTAAAATAAATCGGGTTTGCGCCGGGTTTCGGGCTTGTTCTTTCGGCTTAGGGTTTCAGTTTCGGGCGTCCTGGCAGCCCCGGGTTTACATAAAAATCTAGAAGATCTGCTACTGCTAATTAGTAAACGCAGTGTGCGTTTCTACCATAAAAATTATGACTCAAATGTGACAAGTTTTGTCTGGGGCAGATCATCCTGGCTTATAACTCTGTCATGAACTAGTTAAGGTGTCATCTTTTATCGGTTATATGACGTTTAATGACCAAGTACTGATTATTCTATGAACAAAATCTTTTTGCATGAATTACTTTTTTCGGTGCCGCTTTGGATTACAATTACGACTCAACAAGAAATGCGACACTTAATTAATCAACCAAAGACTTGCTCTTGTGCATAACTTTTCTGTATCTGTCCGAATAACTTACCTATCGCCGTAAATATATTTCCATGCATGTTTTTTCTGGTTAGATTAAAATATCCAAAAACATATATACTAAACTTAACCAATACAGGTTAAATCCACAAGTTGCATTGTTGGCTTCGGTTCTTCATTTAGCGCATCGATAAACCACTTGAAAATTAGCAAATATTAACTTTTTCCACATGTTTGTGTGTGACTCTGTGGCCAGCACTATGTGTTTGACACCTGCACGTTGCTATCTTGCGGTATATGAATCATTGTTGTGCTATGAACGTCCAAAGGTACAAACCCAACAGTATACAACAGGGGTCATCAACGAAAAATTTGTTTTTACCTGGTACTACTTCGCAAGAATAATTCAATTTATACCTGAACAAGACGATATTCAATACCTTTTAATTCCAAGTTTTGTTTACATTTTAGGTATTAAAAAGACCCGTTAGCAGATCCCATGGTCGTAATGCACCCGTGCGTCGCAACAGGATCCATAACAATCTTAATACCACAAGGATATCAAAGTTCATTTCAATCCCTCTTATTAAAAACAATTTACACGCGATTGCAGTGTAAAGTCACAAGTACTGCAACGACAATTTAATTATCATATTCAGTTTTGTTTTCACTCCAGGCTCTCAGCCTTTACCTTCGAAAGAACTTATTACACGTCAACTGCGTGCGACAGAAAAAAGACTGGTGATTTGCACTGTACATTGGTATGTTCATCGCATATCAATACCTTTCATTTGCTGTGGCCCACACTGCAGAACGTTTTTACTTGAAAATAGACAGGTAAAATAATTATGATGACACAATGCTCCATGTTTATTTTGTTTGTTTGTGGTTGGTGGACAGCACCTAAATGTCTTATACTTGTAATGAGTCTGTTATTGAGCTGGTTGTTTAACTTCAAGTCTATTTAGTCTTAAAAGTGACTTTTTTAAAGAGTTGGTGATTTTTTAGTTTAACCCATTGGTAACCACTGGGTTGAAGCAATGTAGCTGAAGTTTTTTTTGCTCTGAGAGCTCACACCCTTGTGAACACACAGCATGTGCTTAAATTATGGGTCATCTTGGCTCATTTTAGATTTGAATGTGTTTAGATTTTTATACAACAAACATTTATAATATATTTGTCAACCATCCATACAGGCATATTAAAAAAAACATGCAACTTCATTCCACACACCAAATTTCACTTGTTGTATCCTCAAATCCACCAAACAAAGTTTCTGGTGGAACATGATTCATTGCAAAATTTTTAAATTCCTTAGAACAGGCATCATTAAACAGCTCATCATAATTGTTTTCAAGTATTTCCCCAACATCAGTCTCCATTGTTCCAATGCTTTTGAAAGATACACACTTGACAACTTCAGGACTATAGTGACTTTTCAAACTACTGACTTCCCATAAAGAACTTTCCATAGCAGCACACTTTGATGGGTCTGGTTCACCTTCAACATAGGGATCCACAATGGCTTCTGCCTTGTCCAGATCTTTGTGAACCAAGTGCCTTATACTTGGGTGCCTTCTAAGTAAGTTTAAAATAAGTGTTACCATAATGCATATACCATCAGGTGGTGCAATTAGGCACAGTCTGGACATTTTTTTCACAAATGCAGCTACAAGATATGAAGGAATGTGTGTGGATGATAAAAATAAGTCTAAAAGGTGAAAAAATCGAGCTTTATACTTGGCATCAAAAATTCGAGGATGCAACATCGCATAAACATTTTTATAGAATTCAGGGTATTCAAGATTGTGCTGGTGCATGAGAACAAATAAACCATGCAAGCCAAGTAAGGCCAGACCGCCACCCTTAGCATATGAGCGCATCAGAAAATCTGCTAAAAGCCTTGGTTTGGCAAAGTTTGGGACCAAGCTTGTATGAAATATAACCAGCACATTTTTGTGTATGTGACCTGGTAAGGGGTGCTTTAGGAATTCAAGCCAAGCACTTGAAAACTTTTTTCTGTGGTGTGACACCATGAACGGCCTGGAACTTTGAAACTTCGCAAGAACAGGCTCATTTTCTGAACCAAAAACGTAACTTGACGTAAGTTTGCTATCATCTGTTGGCATAAAACTTACAGTGGTTTTCAAAAAGTTGAAAACTGTTTCTATTATTGTCTTGTCAGCATTTAAAAGTTTGTTTAAAGTAGCTGGTAAAGATTTAAGTACAAAGTACCGCGTATCATCATATGAGAGAAGTTCCGTAAATGTTTGAAGCAAAGTTGGGTTTTTGGAGGCTAAAACGACACCCATAAGCTTTGCAAGTTCTTCTTCTGGAAATATAAATTCTGTTGCATTTTTGTTTTGACAAATGGCTTTAAATTGTATCAGCCTTAATATGGTTTCCAACATTTTTTCACCATCATCACTTTCTTTTAAATTACTTAAACATGCATTAAAGCAATCAGTAATCCTCTCCCAGATCCATGATTGGAACACCTGTATGGTGTCATCTGATTTGGTGTTAGATGGTAAACAATCCTCTTCAAGGTATTTTGTGAAGATGTCCAAACATCCAGAAGCTGCTTCAAGCACTATCTTTCTGTTTCTTTGTGTTGCGATCAAATCTATGAGATCTACGATATTATTGGCATGCTCTTTGCTGTGAAGAGCAGTTACTACCAATTGTTTTACATTGATCTTGGTCATTGTACCACATTCCTCTTATGTCATTAAAATGATCAGATCTGTTGGGAATAAAAAATGAACGTCAGAGCCATTCAGCAATAAGTTATTATTTCTTTACAAATCAGTTCTTGTTGGACTGCTGTCATTCAAATGATAAATTTGGTTACTAGCTTTTGAAATATGTTGCAATAGTGTTTAGCACGAAGCTGCCACAGAGAAACAAACAAAGGATTGCAACATTCATCTCAAAAACTACCGTATAGAGTACAAAGGTTATGAACTCCAATTAAAATACATTAGGTTTCCAACAATCAATCACAACGCAAAATACTCCAGTACAGCTAATGGACATGTTAAATTTACATGCTTCATAATGAAAGAAAATAAATGCTTGAATCAATTAGAATCGTTACAAAACATACAAATTTGTAAACAACTTCTGCAAAAATGCTCTCACGTGGGTTTTAATCCGTAGCACTGCAGATTTGGATAGAAAAATTCATACCCCAACTTTGCTAAAGGAAAAAAAAAATTAAAACCAAATTTGGCATGATACATTTGAAACACCATGAGAACTAAAATTTGTAAAAATAATTATTTTGTATTTAGATGACTAATTTCATTTCCAGTCAATTTTATATTTGTTTTTATTTCAAGTGCTTCACATAAAAGCAATGATGTGTTGGTTAAAGACGGTGTTACACCAAAAAATATTATGACTCAACTGGTTTTCAGTTTGCAGTTTCACGTGACAGATCTGTAATGCAAAATTTGGATTTGTTTACAACGTTTTATTACATGTTGTCACGTGGGCGTGACGATGAGACAACATGAATACGTGATAGTGACGTCATATACGGGCGCAGAGTTGGTTGAATTGGAATTTGAAAGCTTCGCAGGCAGCAAAGAGTAGCAGGCGTAAAAACGAAGTGATTACGCTTCTATCACGCCATTACGGACTCTCACGTGCTTGTTTATAATTGTATAAATTACGAACGGCCAGACTGTCAAATAGCAACATTTTCTGGACTCAGGAGATACGTCTGTTATGTGTACACTGTACAGCAACCGTGTAGTTACAGTACGGTATATTGTTAGTTTGATATTGTTATTCAAAATCATAATGCGAGTTTTAAATGGGTTTTGCGCCGTTTTATAGAAGCAATAATAGTACATCAAATTAAAGATTATTTCATCAAAGTGCTAATGATGTTTTGCTTTGTTCCAGAAGTAAAAATAAACAACCGCAAGCGTTACTGAAATCTGAAACGAATTTGTCAAGCTTGAAAGTTTTTCTGCAGTCGAGTGAAAAATCAACACAACAAAATGGGTAACTACTTTGTTTATGTTACTTTTTCAAAAACATTTTTATGTGATTTACCAAAAATCAATTATTTCCTTATCTCGGACCTCTGTCTCTTTATCAATTTATTTGTTTTATGTAAAACACCTCTCCGAAAACTTATCTATTTTGATCAAATAGAAAAAGTAACCCAAAACATATGTAATCATATAGACTGAAAATAAAATGTGAACAAACAATCCATAAAAAATAGTGTGGCAGCTGCACGCTCGATTTTTTTTGGAAAAACAAATTTTGCACGCAAAGTTTTGGGGTTTGCATGCGAAAATTTTGCACCAAAGGCATTTAATTGGCCTGTCTTGACCTCTTTTACTTGCTTTGTGCCTGCTAAAATAGGTATTGCACGTGAACTTACGGGTCGTGCACGTGCACATGCCGGACCTGTAGGTCCTGCATGCACGAGATCTCGTTGGGAACTGCCATGTTCTGCAGACTGGGCTCTCCCAAGACTATAAAAAGCATTTTCCTAATTTGTAATATCAATTGATAACAATATTATGATGGATATAAAAAAATCAAAACCTTCTTTAAAAAAGTTTTGGACCAAATAAGTTCACAATAAACACAGTTACTTTCAATATAAAGCACCATGAAACTAATAGAAAATTGGCTTTGAACAGTATGTAATTGGGTGATGTATGATGGTCACATGTAATGTAAATATCCTGGACTGAAACACACAACTGCAGACACAAGGACTATTTAAAGTCCTCTTGAAAAATTCAAGCACTGTTGTATGATTTTGGTTCCTGTATGTTCAATGAAAGATACCTGCTGCCTATGAGTTAAAAAGAGAGAATGTTTTGCAAGGTGCCCTGGGCATCTTTATGGTTATTCTAGTGGTAAAGATGAATTAAAATAGAAAGTAAGCAAGTTTTCAACTAAGAAATAGAAATGAATATTATTTGAAAACAGGATTAAAGTGGGCTTTCCATTTAATTTGGCAGAGGCTCATATATTATTAAAATTTGGTTTAGTTGGTTGGTTGTCTAGTATGTCTGCAGTTTTGTCTGTGGAAAGAAAATGGATTGTACTGAAAATGAAGGCACAGAAATAGCTCTGGACTTTGACCATCTGTCAAGTCATGAGACTTATAAAAAATATCTTACTATTCTTCCTTCTCAGCACCATGATGAGGTGGATGAAATGTTTGCATTTACCAACAAGACATCAGTTGTAAACCCCAATTTTTCAAACACCTGTATGTTGAATTTAGGCTGTGTTCACTTTATGCACTGACCAAATGTTTACTTGGGAATAAGGTCTATAATCAGTACGTTTAAGTTTTTCCATGTAATTATGCATTTGGGATAAAATAAATTGGGGTGCCATCTTTTACTTGTACTATGGTCATAGTCTGCAGTTGGCAAGCCAGTTAAACCCTAACGATCACGGTTCAAGTCAATAAAAAATATACTTTAGTGTTTGGGTAAATAAAGTCTTCAAAAATAAAAAAATTAAATATAGTGATGGGACGGGTACCCGGTACTCGTTTTCGATGGTATCGAACGATTTCAGTGGTATCGATACTCGGCATCGAAATATTTTATCTCAGTTTTCGATACCATAGTTCGATACACGATAAGAATACGGGCGACTTTTTGCCAATTATTGCTTCAGACAGCACAAAATCGGGAAAGATCCGCCAGGTTAAAAAAAAATCGCTATCGTGTGGAGATTGCATTTTTCTGCATGTGTTTGTTGTCGCCTATATCCCGGTCATGGCAGATAATTTAGCCAGTGATATACAACACTATAGTACTTGGTATCGAAGGTATTTTGACGTGGTACCCATACTCGTTATCAGTACTCGCTTTAAAACCTGGTATCGTCCCATCGCTATTTAAATATTTGTTACAAAATACAAACTTGGGGCGGTCCCACCTAAAATAAAATTTGGAGAAAAAAATAATTTTTGAAAAAAAGTTTTTAAAAAAGTTTGGTAGTATCACATGCTAGTAACCCTTTTTTGTTTATTTTCCCAGCTGACCCAGTCCATGAAGCAGACCCCATTTACCCCGATCTTTCAACACAACCATCTGCCCCAGAAATCCCACTTGAAGACCAAGCTTCAGATGATGAACGGGAAAAAATGTTTCAAGAACTTAAGAAGGTTTGTTAAAATTCTATTGTTTTTTATAACCGAAGTTGATTTAAATCTCACAACACAATTACTCCAAACAACTTTAAAACACAAACAAGCCATGGAGGTTTGTAAGCTGTACCCTAATATCCAAAAAAGTGTTCAAACAAAGATGAAAATAATGAAACATATTTTAGTAATAGTAGCCAGCTCATAATAACAAGGTCCAACATTGATTATATACTTATCATTGACCATGAAATTATACAACTCCCTGTAATACCCCCCTTCAATTGAAACCCATGATTATTGGATTACTACATTGAGCTGCTACCCCACATTTTATTACCAAATTTACAAATTGATTTTTTTACACGGTTTGAATTGATACGTTGACAAAGCCAGGCAGATCAATATCACACTGGCTAGGGACAATTTGGTTAATTTGTAGATTATTAAATTACCGTCTTGTAACAATTTAAGCATTGATCCTGGATTGGATTGCAAAATCAATAAAATGGAACCATTTCACGGTGTTAAATTCTGATTTTGTGTCATATTATTTGCCTGTAAACTGTATATATATTTGATGACTACTTATCTATTTTGTGTTTTTGTTAAAATCTTTAATGCAAATACAACAATACATATAAATTTATGAATATATAGTTGTGCTCTATGTATGTGGCAGAAATGATAAGGAGCGTACAACACAAAAAAATGTTTTATCAAACCAAAGAGATTCTTTGCACAGCAGGGTCAACAAAACAAAACTGTGCAATAAGCAAATTTATAGAAATGAACTGCCATATCATTGGTACATTTGAAAATGGATCGTCAGATTAAGCCAGTTCTTGTGCTAAAATGAACAAATTCTAGTCTGCCTATATTTTTTTCAGCAAATGTCCACCAAAATACTTTTAACTATTGGGTTAAACAGAGTAAACATCATTGTCCAGTCCACATTTTTTTCTCGCAGAGTAAATGGTTTAAAGCTTCCATTGTTCAGTTTCAGTGAAACCTTGCAGATAGCTGATGCCATTTCCATTGTAAATGCCAACCACAAGCATTTTGTTGCCCTTTGTCTCTTTTTTGGCTCTCCTCGTTGCATAGTTTTTCAGGTTTATGACAAACTTTTAGTAATTGTGTGTCACTGTATTTGGTCAACATATATGCATGTAAAACATATCATCATTGGGAAAAATATATATATGTCAGGAAAAAAAGATATAGCCACAAGCAAGCATTTTATTGCCCTGTGTCACCCTTTTGGTCCTCCATCTTATACCTTATACTTAACTATGACAAAGTTCTAGTAATTTTGTGTCACTGTATTTCAGACAACATATCAAAAGGAAACGAAACTCTAAGTTTTTTTTCAGATTGAGGAGGAAATAGCCACTCTGCGACAAGTTCTTACAGCAAAGGAGCAGCAAGCATCAAACCTTAAGAAGGAACTGGGTATAAATGCAATGGGCCAGTTGAAAGCTGAAATCAACAAAGTCCAAAGTAGCCAAGCGTGAGTTCTATACAAAATGTCACAGATATGTTTTATCAATGTGTCATTGCTTTGTTTGTAAGTTCCAAACGCATATTTAAATTAATTCGTCAGGTTTGGGTGAGTGATGTACATTTATGAAATCTATTGGTTGTTACTACTCTAGTAGTATATTTAAGATACTTTGCTGTGGTATGGTTGTTAGTTAAACATCTAAAAGCTTTATGTATGTATTTTGTCATTAGGCTGACAAATGTGAACATTTTTTGGAGTTATGCTCTATGATTCAATGCAATAAGGTTTAAAATTCGCCCTTTTTCTGTTAAACAATTGCAAAAACAACCATCAACCTTTTATAAAGCCCCCTATTGTGTTACATTTAATGGTGCAAATATTACTGCTTTTACTGACCTCATATGATTTTTATTTGCCATGTCAAAATTGCCTGTAAAGATATCACATCTTTTTTATTCTATATGTTTTGGTTTTTGAGTGTTCTTTTCCACTGCTGGTCTGCACCATGAAAAGGAAAAGCCACTTATGTTAATAATTTTGCAAATCTGTCTGTTTCGTATATTGAACCTTGAAATTCTTAATGACAACTTTGCATAAAACATCACAGATATCAATCAACTCAGGCAAAAATGACAGAAATGAATGAAAAAGTGGTTTCATCAGAATAGTGAGTGGTGCAAAGCAGCATGTGCATGTGTTTCCTATCCTAATCTTTTTCATTTCACTGATTTTCAGTAGGATGCTTTTTCCTAAACAAACATTCTAATGAAAAATTGGTTTGCACTTACACAGACAAATACACATTTTTTTAAATGTCTTTGTTTAAATAGACTATGTACAGATTTTCGTGTTTTTGCACTTACGCATCTAAACAAACTGACTTTCATTTAGTTTAGCAAAACAAACCTCAAAAGCATGTTTGTTATATAGCTTAAAGTACAGTAGTCTTTTATATGTGTTTTTGTGACCCACCTAAACTGTTTTGTTATTTACACACATGCATTTTGACCCAACTTTGATTTAATGCTCAATGTCCAAACCTGGGTTGTTTGTGTGTTTGTTGGTTAATGTAAACACCATAAAGTGACATCATGCCATGACAGATGCCATTAAATCTTGCCACGATTTGCTTTACTTGACGAATTGTGGTAACAGCCCTGTTAGCAAACAAACCTCAGTGTGCGGTTTATGTTCAACTGTTGGGTGTTGTTTTTACTGAGATGACCAAACATGTGATTCAGGTTTACTGTTTTCATGCGTGTGTGCATATTTCTTTACAATTTTTAAAGTATATATATATCAAAAAATTAAACTTAGTTTTTAGCCTAATTTCTCTCAATTCATCAATAGATATGCAATAAAATTTTAAGTGAACTCCAGTAAACCTTGGGTAATCTGGACCTGTTTGGACTAAAAAAATGTCTGAATAGGCAAAGATCTAGATTAACTGATGTTGACTAGTTAAAATCCCACCACATTACAAATAATTTGTGCCTCGAGTTTTAAATAAGCTAAAATCAGCATTAACCAAACCCGGTTTAACTGAGATTTACAATACTTTAGTCAGTTAAAACTAAATGATCCCAAACTAATTGACACCAAACTTTTTCCAATCCTAAAGTTATTTTTGACATGTTTTGTGTACTTTTTTAGTTACAAGAAGACACAAGAAACATTGAAATCCGCTGGACAAGCCACAGTTGGAGTGTTCAACACAATTGGATCATCTATGTCCACTAAGTTCTCTGAAATGAAGTATGTTGTATTATTGACTAAACACAGAATAATATAACACAATAACACGTGAAGTATAACACAATGAAGTATAAAAAAAAAAAAAAAAAAAAATGAAATGAAGTATGTTGTATTATTGACTAAAGCAATGCAATAGAAATAACATTATCCAAGCACACTTTCAATGCACCCCAAACCCTTCACACAGTCCCCTTTTTCTCTTTTTTTCTCATTGGCAAATTTAGAAGCCTATATTTTGACATGCAAATCTGGCATTCCTAAAAATTTGTCGTGCACTTATGAAAGCCTTAAAAGCATCACTATTTTTTCCCAGTCATGAAACTGTACCATATGGTATTCTTTTTAAAAGATGCCAGAATTATTTGGATTAAACCCCTAATCCATTACATTAAGGCAATTATCCAGCCATGTGTTCGATGGTACAGTATACTTTTTTAAATATAATTACACTAATCGTGTTAAGACCTGCCTTGCATTACATAAAAAATTAAGGTAAAAAAATGGACAAAATGACAGTTTAGTGCAAAGTTGACCAAAATAAGCTTTAAAAAACTTCAGCTGACAAACAAGTAACCTTCAGCGTTGTGTATTGAATTTACTCCACCTATCCATACTATGTGATTTAATAAAAATGTTCAAATTTAATAAAAAGTGTCTAACATTATTATAATCTATGTGACTTGCTTTATGTTGAGAGTTTCATGTAAATTTTCTCAATTTTTTAACAGAAACTCACCAACTTTTAAAAGCTTTGAGGAAAAAGTGGAAGGAGTTGGCACAAGCATCATGGTAACATTTCTTGTTGTTTTGAGATTGTTTAGACATGCTACTCCTAAAATATTTGACATTTTGCATGGAAACACTTACCAAGCCTAATAAAAAACTTCTTTCAAATGTGGCAATAATTGTTTACTAATGAGTTGATTTTCAGAATTCATACCATATTTAAACCGATCAATTGTTGCCTTTCTTTCAGAGGTTAAAACTAAAACTGATGCAAGAAAAACTAAATATTTTTGTAACTTACCAATAAATATATGCAGTAGACAAGTTTGTGATACAACTTTCATGTATTTGGTTCGAAATTCTGTAAAGACTAAGAAGTATGTAGGTGGTTTGGGTGCAATTGGCCTGAGTTAAAAAAAAACAATTTTCACCATTGCACAAGTTTACTGGTGGAAATATGTGTCATACCTGCTTGCTGAATCAGAAACTGAGTAATGATAATGTTAGGTTTGGAATTAATCTGCCTCTTGTTTAGCATGGACTGCGCTTAGTCAGTACTGGAATACTAAAGCGTTATGCACTTTTAAGTTTAAAGCATGTGAGTTCCTCTCTACTCATTAAATATATTGAATGCAGTTTTGGCCCACTTGGCCACTTCGATATGTTCTGGTAGCCAGTGGGTTGTTGAAAAAGTAAAGACCTTCTATGATAGTTGTGCCGTGATCGCTGGTCTGCATAGACGCTTCAGGGCTGATCCCAGTTATGAATTTATGTTCATCTTAACTGATACTGGTCAATCTGGCGATCCCCTACTACGAAGCTGACATGTGCAGCATACGAGGCAGGCAACGGTGCTTGTGATTCGACTTTCGGCGGATTCTCCACTGAGCCTGTGTAGCTCAGTTGGTAGAGCGCGAGTCCTGGAAAGACTCCTGTCGTGGGTTCGAATCCCACCGCAGGCTAGATTTTTCTAGCCTACGCCTTGCCATATGGTGGTGAATGCTTGGTGACCGGCTGATTCGGTATAGCGCCTTCAATGGGCCTGGCGTACTGTGATTCTATGATAGTTCATACTTATTGAAATGTGTATTATCAATAATGATGTACTAATACAGGAATCGTCCTGATCCATGGATGCTCAATAAACGATTCCAGTCACATATATTGACATTACATATTCCTGTTTAGGACTGACGATGCTATATTTTTGGGCGAAAACGATTTCGGAAGTGTTTTGCAATAAGAAATACAAATACTGATTTAAGTGTGTGCTGAATTTGTCAGCTAAGTAATGCATATTGTCAATTTACAGGCAAAGGTTTCGGGAGCACCAAGGGAGGGTGGTGAGAGTGAAGCAACTTCACCCACAGATGCTGAACCAGTAACAAAGCAGCCACAGCACACTGACGATGTGCCAATGTAACAGAATACTACAAACACCATTGCCGATGCAACCATTTAAACCAGTTCTGTAACAGGCCATTTTGGTTGTCATGCACAAAGTATATCTATAATGACTAACAATGCAAACTAAATTGAAATAAGAAAAAGTATGTTGTAATTGGAAAGTAGGGTTCAATTTTACAAATGCACAGATGCTATAGTGCCTTGGTTAAAAAATAAATAAAAAGGGTCCCTGTATCTTTAGATGCCAAAATTATACCAATAGTACAGGATTCTGCATGTTGCCCATTTTGGCAATCATGTGGTGTTTCCTATCAAATAATATGACCTGGGATTTGTGGTCATTTTTATGATGGTGAAAAAAAATACATGTACATGATATAAAGCTGTATACAGATTGTATGGCAGAGTAGTGTCGTAAATATAAAAATGCTTTGTTTCAGTTTTTTCTTTATAAAGTAATGTTCCATGCTTTTGTTTCTTAGATCGTTGACAAGTTTCCAATTTTGCAAATCAATTTTTAGGTTTAGATTTAGTATGTGGCGCATTATTTACAACAAATCAAAGTTTACTGTATTCTTAACTGATAATATTAATTTAAAATAACCGCTGTTCATTATGGCTAGAAGCGTTTGCCCCCCCCTTTGTGAAAAAAACAACCTTCAATCTTGAAAAACTGACTTAGTAATTGGAGCATCAAGAAAATACGTACATACACAATCTGTTAGCTGCTGAAAAAACTGCTTTACCTTCATATTAAATATCTCTCTCTGTAAACTAACAGAATGACAAAAAAGTTATTGTGCAAAGTGATATTTTGGTGGGAACCCTGTTTAGTATGTAGTCGCATAGTGTTGCATTATGTATTTATCTCTGCATTTTGCTGTTTAGAAACTGTACGTATGTCTTTAAATACCTTCATTCTCTCCAGCATAAGCTCTTAAAAGCAAATATGAAATGGTAAAAATGATCTCAAACCTTGTCAATGTTAACGAAGGGTTTTGGCAACCAAGAAAAATATTAGATGTGTGTTTATTTTGCTTGTTACAATGTTGGTGCAATGTTACATGTAAAAAAACTGACAAACTAAACGGTTGCAAATATTTGGTGGTGTTGCCACTTTGTTAAGGTTTAGAGTAGGGATGGGCTGAGCCCAGCCACAACCGGAGTTCTTGGAATGGAGCATAGCTGTTTTTGATGCTCAGCCAAGCATTGCACATACTAATCCCAGCATTGAATTTGCACATTCATGCCTTGCTGACAAACGAAACTAGTGTTCAAAAGCTAAGAATGGAAAGCATTTTCCAAATTACGAAATCCGTCAATGAACTAAATGGAATATATATATTTCGCCTAATGGCATCTCCAGTTCCTATAAAAACCACAAGATAATACATCAATAAAAAGAAAAAAAAATAAGACGTGGCTCGCTGTGGGGTCAGCAGTCTAACGTTGCTTGACAAACCAATTCGAAAGCGGCAGTGTCAGCAATGTCTGTAGTGTTCTGTTTTCAGTTTAGTGTTTTCGTCTCACTTTGTTTTGTTGTGTTTTACTTTTTTCCCTTTTATTGATGTATTACCTTGTGGTTTTTATAGGAACTGATGATGCCATTAGGCGAAATATATATATTCCATTTAAATGATTGACAGTTTTCGTAACTTTGAAAATGTTTTCCATTCTTAGCTTTTGAACACTAGTTTCGTTTGTTAGCAAGGCATGAATGTGCAAATTTAATGCTGGGGTTAGTACAATTAAATAAACGGTGATCGTCGATGACCATGTTGCCTGTTGAAGGGTTAGATACTGTTCAGTCCAAATACTCTCAGAGTAGTGTTAAAAAGGGAATCTAATAACAAAAACGACTTTTTTATGCGTTAGATTGTGGAAAGGTGCATACTTCTAGGGCGTATACAACTTAATACACCGCTGGTAACGTAAGGGACATGTTTGTGTCGTTACAGTTGGTTAACGTAAGATGCTCCGTGTTCGACCAAACAGACAGTTCCAATGCAGTGTTTCTCAACCTTTTTTTTCTGCAACCCGCTTTAGAGGTTATATAACACAAATGACCCCCACCAGCATGTGTTCATACATTTACTAACAAATGTCACATAGTAATCACATACAAATGTCACATAGTATACATAGAAAAACCCTCGAAGTTGTGGTTATGGCTCATGTAACCTAAAACCTTTGAACCATTTCATGTCAAAAAAGCCAAAAAACCACAATCATACAGAAGTTTATTATCGCAAATACTGTTGTGACAATTCTAAATCAAACTGCCGTGTCAGTTACTATGCCAAACAGAAGTCACTGGGAAAGTTTTGATGATACGGATAAAATCATCCCTAATTGGGTTGCGTCTTTTAAGTGTTTTACAAAAAAATAAAATTTATAACTTGACTGTTTTGGACTCTTAAGATGCTACTACAGCTACGAAGCAATCAAATTTTGCAAGGACTCCTCAAAAATGACAACTTTTATTTATTTTTTAGATTGTATTAACTAAAAACACACAAACAATACTTGTGAATTTGAGGGCCAGTGTTGGTCACAAACTGATAGGGATATGTTTTAGTATCACTGCCATTGACCATTAAAACATGTAAGAGTACCACTCATTTTCACAACCCACGTTTTAAAACTTCACAGTTCAAGTTTTGGTTAAGCAGCAAAACAATTTCAAACAAGAGTTCCATCAGGGTGCCTTTGTCTTCCACTTTTCTTTTTGTTTCGTTCAATCAACAAACGTACCATTGGTTCCTTGTCATCGGTTTCCATCTGCAAATTTGGTAAAGGTAAAAGTTAACTGTATTTTAAATAACAGTATTAGAGTTCATGCCAATTCCAGATCTAGTTGTAGGATATATGTGAAGGCGTGCAATGGAAACCAATAGGAGTGCTTTTGTTCGTTGTGAATATTGCAACAGATAATTCGGGTCAGTTGTAATATCTGCTGTATTGCAAGGGTATGGTAAACCCAAACCCAAGTTTATTATTTGTTGAGAGAATGATAAATCTGTTCCAGCTGTGGAAGTGTTAACTAACACCTAATTTACTGTGGATAAAACAAAAATAAATCTAGTCTGTTCAAAAAAATTCTAAATTGAAATAAAAAATAAATAAAGTTTTTGATTTCAGAATCATCTGTATTGTAATTTACAGTAAACTCAGTTAATCTGGACCCGTTTAAACCAAATAAACTGTCCAGTGTAGGCAAAGTTGATAAGTTCAAGCCTTACCACATAAAAAATCACTTGTACCTCCAGTTTTGTCCGAATTACGTAAAGATCCGGATTACCCAAATCCGGTTTAACCAAGGTTTACTGTATATTTGTGCTTGTTTATGGAATTGCAGGGATAGTGGAAATATTGTCAAAACACTTTTTAGCCAATGTTATTTTGCTACCTCTGGATGTGCTTCTTTATCCATTACTGCCAATAAGGGAGGCACAGGAATGTACAAAGGAACTTCATGTGTGGTTTTTGATTTAGGGCGATAATTCAAAAACCTGGATTCCTCATGTTTAGGGATTAAACGCCAACAGCTTTCATTGACCTTTAAATAAGGTTATGTTGTTAAACAAATATCCTGATTGGTCCATTGTTGTAAACATAACTAATGTAAAGCAGTAAGAAAATTCAGTGTGAAAAACCACTAAATCTGTCGCTATATTTTATTTGTTTTATCAAAACAAATGCATTTCGCTATAAAAAGCATCATCAGTGTCTAAAAACAAAATAAAAAGCGGAATAAAAGCAAAAAATACAAACAACACGCAACCCCAGAATAACCGCAAAAAGTCTTTTCCCTGTCTTACAGGACTGCAAATGCAGACCGGCAGGTATGGCGCTGATAAAAACCACGAAAAAAGGCGAGGAAAAGATAAGGGCACAAAACGAAAAAACAAACACGATTGTAACAACAAAGCGATTGCAGTCAACGAACTGCCGGAAGGACCATCGCTTGAACATTTATTGTGGCGCCCGTTAAAATTAGCCATTTGTTTTCACAAACGTCCAATTTTTCTACAAAAACCACATTATAACATTGTGCAATGCCTAACTTTTTTTTTATCTTTTCCTCGCCTTTTTTCGTGGTTTTTATCAGCGCCATACCAGCCGGTCTGCATTTGCGGTCCTGTAAGACAGGGGAAAGACTTTTTGCGGTTATTCTTGGGGTTGCGTGTTGTTTGTATTTTTTGCTTTTATTCCGCTTTTTATTTTGTTTTTAGACACTGATGATGCTTTTTATAGCGAAATGCATTTGTTTTGATAAAACAAATAAAATATAGCGACAGATTTAGTGGTTTTTCACACTGAATCTTGATCTGATTTTAATGACCCTGAATCGCCGTGGTCGTTTCACTTGAAAGGAGATTTCAATAATAAGAAAAGAATTACTACGTAAAGCAGTATTTCACAAACAGTGTGCAATAAAATTCAAGACATGCCACAAAATAGTAAAATTTAATGGCAACTCTAATATTGTGTGTTAGGTCTTGGTGATGAAATGTGGGTTGGCATTACAATGATATAAAATCATTTTAGTCTTACTTTCTACCGAAAGCAGTCTGCACATTCAATTGGCTTGCAATTTTTTGTTTTGTTAATTGGGGTGCTGCAAGTTTGGGAACCACTGTTTTGTCTGACTAAAACAAGTGAAAGTGGGTAAAACACTTTGCTTTCTATATTGTTGCCTAACTGCAGTCCTACTAAATGTAATGTGAGTTTAGGAACACTTCGTCCTTTTGGGGTTAAGACATTTTGTTGCACATTGTGCTTTTGAATTCAAGACCATGATTTTGTAGTATATATTGCCACATAGGATACTTACAAAAGGCATTTCCTTTTCATAACCCACACTGTAGCCATCTTCTGTCAAAATGCCCCATGCATAACCACAGTCCATTTCCTACAAATAAAAATGGACATGACATTTATGGTAACAATACCATTAAACAAAAAACATAGTAAGCCCTACAAATATTATTAGTTATTGTTTTTAAATAAATATGTTTATATTACAACCAATATCAAACAGTATGTTTCTGCTCTGCTGGGGTCTTATCTGATATAAAAGTGAAAAGTAATCTATAACCACTTTTATACCAGTTTAACTTAATTGATATTAACTAGTGATGGGCTGATGGGACGATACCAGGTTTTGAAGTGAGTACCGATACCGGGTAAGAGTACCAGATGTATATACCTTCGATACTTATTACTGAGTATTAAGTATAGTGTTGTACTTATTTGTTTATCACTAGCTAATTTATGCAGAAGCATGTAGAAAAAAGTTATTTCCATTCACTACCTAATTTATGCAGAAGCATGGTTTTTTTTAAGGTTTGGTTTGGGTGACCGCTAAGTAGTTTTAAGAGACCGCAAGTGTTTCATTTAAATACCAAAAACTGTAGTTGTAGTTGCAAGTCCAAATTTTGGGAAACCGCTGGAGAAATTTGAAAAACACCTTAAAAAAACACTGTGCAGAAGCATGTGGAAAGTGATTTCCATACGATAGCGAAAACAATATATGTAACCTGGCGGAACCTTTTCCCAATTTGTGCTGTCGAAAACAAATATTGGCAAAAAGTTGTCCGGATGCTTATAGTGTAAAACGGCCTTCAGTATCGAACGTTGGTATCGAAAACTAAGGTAAAATATTTTGATACCGAGTACCATGGCGGGAAAAAGTGGGGAAATGGGGATGCTCCATCCCGGGAAATCGGTCACAATCACGGGAAATGTTTAGCTCTTTGTGTAAAAGCGAACACAAAAGTTGAAAATAAGTTTTGCGGTGGAATAATGCAACAGCGCCAGCTTTTGTTACTAGTTACATTCAGCGATGCAACGAAACGTGGCGTAACTAAAACGCTGCGGCACATAGGTCAACACACAAGGTGCTAAGTGTCGTTGTTCGCATTGCGCGCGCGCGTGTGCACGAGCACAACAATACGCATTTGTTTCACGACAAGTATAGCAATGGCGCGAAACAAAAACAAGCAGTAACATAGAGGAAAAAACAGAGTTAAATACAGACGCACAGTAGTGATAGTACACATCGTTGTTACGAATTTTAATCTTTACTGATCAGCTGGAGTTATTTTTAGAACTTGACCGACTAATTATTAAGTTTAAAAATATACTGCATCTCAGTGTTTCGTTTTTTGAATACTTACAAATATCGTAGTAGAAAGCAACGAAAGCGCATCGATAAGTTTGGATGACTCTTTGTGTGCGAAGATTACAACGTTGAAAAGGTGAAATAAGCTGCGTTAGTTTAGTATTACTGTTGCGTACAACAACTTGGGGGATTAACCGAAAAATGACGGGAAATTTGCATTTTTTCTAGCCCTGCCGAGTACTGATGTCACTGAAATCATTCGATACCATCGATACCGATAACCGGGTACTCATCCCAGTCATCACTAATATTGATGTTAAAAACAAGCATTCCTGTTTGGTCCTCAGTGGATTGAACCATGCTTAAATGGAATGTGGTTATAATGTGATTGCTAACAATGTTCTATTGCCAACATAATCAAGATGAATATGACTTGACATTGCAATAAAATATATCATAAACAACACTTACAGAAGATTCATGGTCCACTGAGACCCTGGTAACTTTCCAGAAATTCAATGGTTGCGATATTGATACAAACAACCGTCCGATCCCCCAGTGTGGCAACTAAATAAAACAAAAAAGTTATCACATCACTGTCTTTTTTTGGTTTAGGGACAAAGCCAACATTTATGAATTATAAATAATATTTGCAAGGGGCTTTGCAATCAGCAAAGTGCTATTAGAAAACCGTTTACAAACATTATTTCCAGGCGCAATCATACCATTATTACATCAACTAAGATAAATACATTCATAGTGGGATCAGCCCTAAAGCGTCCATACAGACCAGAAACCGCGGCATACCCATTGTAAAATGTAAATCATAGTTGATTCGGCATGCCTTTAACGGGCCGGTGATGTACTATAATTAATACATCAAATTCTGAAATACACTTGACTTGCTCAAATCTTTGTCTGATTATGGTAAATTTGTAGCAGTGTTCTGGTTATCAGTAAATGACTATATATGTGAAAAATTATCATTACAACAAACTAGGGTTGAGTAAGGTATCAAAACATTTTATCCGACCTGATTTAAAATTTGAAACAGTCTCTTTTCAGTTTTTCTCCGCTGCTCCACCTTTTCAGGCACCCAATTAAATTGTGGGCTTGCAATGATTTCATGTGGAGGTTTGCGGTACTTCTTTGTGATGTAATCCTAAACATAAAAGTGGTTTATTGCAATGATAAAAAGTAATGACATATCTTCATTTGTTGGTGAAGGATTTTATGGCAATAAAAATGCAATTACTATAGCAAATGTTCAACAAATTGCTGGCGATTCTGGTTAATTGCTAATACAGTTCGTTGACATATATGTATTTTTTGTTTTAAAAAGTTGTTTAACTAAAGTCAACAATAAAACATTTGCCTATTATTACCATTAGCTTTCGTTCCACGGTCACGCTTTTGCTTGCCATTTTGTGCAAATGGGTTAAGCAGCACCACACAACAAATGGGCCAACGGTAAACCAAACCCTGACTTAATTTTGCTCCCTGAATCAAAACAACAAGTTTTATCAAAATAAAATTCTGAAGTTAACGCTGTGGGTCACGTGGTTCTAATTTGGGTAACCCCCCCAATACACACTGGACATAGCACCGCAATAAAAAAGAATGTTGTTTTTTGGTCGTTTTCAAAAAGCAACAGGAAGCCCAAACTATTTTATTATTATTAACGAATAGACAAAGATGACGACACAATGTTATGTTTCATTGTTAACGCAACCCAACTACTCTGGATTGCAATTTTGATGACTTTTGAAGCGCGGTAAATAAAATCACGTGATCTGCATGTTGTCTTCACTTTGCAGTCACGGAAACAATTGGTTCTGTTATTCTTTTCGTTAAACAATCTTTCCTGACAAATACACCACATGAAAGAAACACATACGCACACATTTTTCCGTTGTATGTTCCCTGACAAAACAAACTATGAAAATTTTGATCAAAAATGTAAGTATGCAACGAACATTTTGATTAAACTTTTAATGTTTTTTCGAGTAAAAAGTGTTAAATTGTCACTTTGAAGCTTCGATATATCACAAAAAGCGGCGAAAAATAATTTTGTTGTTTTTTAGGTCAAAAGTCCAGCTTGCTTTTGGGGCATTAAAGATGGATTTTGTGCTAGCCCCAGGTTTCAAGTTCTTAAGGAAGAAATTAATGACTATTTTGGAAACGACCAGCTTTTCAAATGCACTTTGGCCAACCCTGTTGAAGGAATGGTAGGATTTGTGTCCACTTTGTTACAATAACAAGAATGACATTTTCTTTTCGGTAAACAAAAATGCTGGTAAATATTATGTATGTTTCTCGAAAAAACAGTAACTTTAATTGGAAAATAATTGAAAAAATGTTAATTTGAAAAAACATACACCATATATAAATGTCTTTGCAGAAATGTGTGATGCAGTATGAGGCTCGCAACTGGCAAAGAGCTGTAGTTGATGCAGTAATGGTAACTCCTTATGGATGCAGTGTGCGATGTTTTCTTGTTGACATATTGGAGATGGTCATGGCTTCTTCAAACAGGTATCATGTTTTGCTTTTCTCACATTGTCTTTTTTAGCTAAATTTGTAAATCGTTCCTGCATGACCAGTCTACAGAATATGGCAGTTCCTGCGTGTACCCATTGTATATAACCTCCAAGTCTGCATGCAGAACAAATTATACCGGATGCAACACTGACCAGACAGTACCTGGCAGTTCCTGCGTGTACCCATTGTATATAACCTCCAAGTCTGCATGCAGGACAAATTATACCGGATGGTAAATCTGACCAGACAGTACCTACTAAATTTTGTGTGCAATAAAAAAACTGGCATGCTTTTAAAAAAAAAAAAAACTGGCATGTGCAGCTGCCATATTCTTCAGACTTTGTTTCTGACAAACAGTTTTTTAAACATTTTTTTGCTAACATTATGCCATAGCAGTGTTTAATTTCAAATGACGCTGAATAAGTTTACTTTTCGCTATTACAATTATATCTTACATTTTGGTTGGAAGGTTATTTGCAAGTCCATCTTGGGTTTGGGAGGAGCCAACACAAGGCATTAAATTTTCATTACATGGAGTGGTGCCTGCTTGTCTGTGGACAGATTATCACAAGGATCAAGTGAAAATAAAGTACATTTTAAATAATGGTTGCATGTGCTGATATATTTAACATTCAAGTTTAAGAGCTCTTGATCAAACATTCATTTTTTGTGTTGTTTACTATTGGATATATTTAGTAATGAAAGTTTTTGGTATGTGTTGTTGTACAAAAGGGATAAATAGAAGAAAAGGGACTCAGAACTTTTAGGTTACCCCTTTTTGCCTGATGTATCGTTACAACATTTATTTTTGTTGTCTTAAATAATTTCTAGGTCTCACAGTCACAAGTGGGATTCATCAGCGATTCGGTATTTCAAAGAGCTTGTTTCTCTCGGTAGGCATTTGCTTTTTCAGCTATTTTGTCTGTATTGAATGTTCGAATTTTTAAATAGGCAGTTCTCAAGGTTCGGTGGACATCATATCTATTGACAAAAACCAAGGTCATGATGTTTACTTGTACCTTTCCTTCAGTGGTG
The DNA here is from genome assembly GCF_965637545.1 of Phallusia mammillata. Classification (NCBI taxonomy): domain Eukaryota; kingdom Metazoa; phylum Chordata; class Ascidiacea; order Phlebobranchia; family Ascidiidae; genus Phallusia; species Phallusia mammillata. Next base: position 29,846,849 of record NC_137252.1, on the reverse strand, counting down.
TAAGTACATACAATGCTTGTACTTGTACTGCATAAACCTATCCAATTTGAACTGTTACTAACTTTAGTTTTGGCATTCCAGTGGCTTATTGCAGTGGTTTTCAACCTTAAACTGATCGTGTACCACCTAAACCCTGTTCAAACAAGTAGACCAAGAGATACATTTTTCCGGCTACCATATTTCTGAAGTTTTTTTCCGGCTACAATATTTCTGGGTTGAGAACCACTAGCTTTTGTAAAGTCAGAATGAGTGTAAACCATTCAAACATTGTTTTTCTTGTGTGGGATAAAATATATCTGTATATTGTTGTAATATTGTCTGCAGTGTGACCCTATCTCAGCTGCTGATATGTTGATCAACAAAAAATTTGCCCTTCCTTTGTGTGAAGCAAGTCCGGTTGACCATCCAGAACCTGCCATTGAAATGTAAGAGAAATTTAACTTACATAACTAAGCTGTATGTTAACAGATGAAGATAATGTTTTTTATTGAATGTCGCTGCATTGTTTGGTTGCCCATGTTGCATCTGTGCAACTTTTTTATTTCAGTGTCAAACCTGACATTTCTCAGCAATCACTGGAAATGCGAACAAGCCTGGATGAAGTTATGAAAGAGGTTTGGACAAAGAAATAAGCACACATACATATTTCTTTATCAAGCAAGCATTTTTTTAAACCATAGTACTACAATTTTAGGGAAATTCTACATTTGCGTGTGTAAGCGAAATAAACACATTCTTGAAAGATTGTAGGATGACCCAAACCATTAACACTGATTTAATTATATTTCAAAGGTAGCTGAATGCTTGAACAACAGCTCTAGCAGCAGCAGTGCCTCGTGCCATAGCTCACCAAGGCGACAATCAAAAGCCCAAAGCGCCCTTTGCTCTTCAGCAGTCCACAATCCTTGTGAAAAATCCTGTAATGGCAAATCGCTTTTCGATCTAAGTGTCTCAACGATCAGTGAAAATCGTGTAAATGACTTAAGCAGTGCTTGGCCAGAAGGTTGTGTGGCCAGAAGTCACCAATTCAGCAATGCTGATAGTAAAATCAGTGTGGAAAGCAGCCAATTGTCAAGAAGTATCGGCCGTGGAGCAAAACTGAACTCGCTTCTTTGTGAAATTGGAGAAACACAACCAGTTGGTATGAACAGTGGCAACGTTTCTTCAAACTCCAATGGATCATTGCATAAGAATGTGGTGGATTCTCAGACTTCAACATCTTTAATTCCTGTGGAATTGCAGAAAAAGCTTGAAAAAATTGCATGCTTGACTAAGAGTGATGAACAGAGCAATGCAACATTGCATGATAAATCGACTGCCAGGGAAAATATTCTTTTAATGGAAAAACTGCTAACTGAAGCCAAGGATATGTTGAATCATGTTGATGAACCTGTTTCCACAGCCCTAGTGGATGACAAACAAAATAGTAAGGATAGTCTGGTGGACATTGGACCATTGGACAGGTATTTGCCATGATTAAACGTAGATATTATCAATCTGAACTAATAACCAATGGGTGTAAATGAAGTAAGATAACAACTTGGCTAAGTTGGTAGAGCGTGAGTCCCGGAAATGCTCTTATTGTGAGTTCTAATCCAACTGCAAGTTAGATTTTTCTAGCCTGTGCCTTGTGGTATATGTATGCTTGTTGGCCGAGTGATTCAGTAATATGTCTCTAATAGGCCTGGTGTATCATGATTTAAAAATAAGCTTTGATTGCTGCTCTGCATGAACCCTTTAGGGCTGATCCTAGTTATGAATTTATGTTTATCGTAACTAACTTTGAAATTGTGCTAATTGTTTCACTTTTCTCTACAGGTCCTCCTTTGATGTTGAAAACAAAAATCCTGTGTATAAAGCTGCTTTAAAGGAGACTAACAGGTTTGTTAATGTCTGATTTCAAATTTATTAATATATATCACTCATAGTTTAAATAATATTTTAGTGAATTGTTTGTAAGGCAGCAAGCTTATCCTATTTACAATGTTGTGAAGTAACACATAAATATACGCCCTAACTTGGTGTTGTTGTTTTTTGATGTGGGACAGAATATTGTGGTACGTTTTCATTATAATTAATATATTCACGGTGTATAATCCCAGACATATAAGGTAGTAGTAGAATAAAAAGCTATGTTATTTTTTTTGTTTATTATTTAGCACTAACAACAAAAAACACATTGATGGGCCTGTTTCAAAAAAGTCAGCCAGGTGAGTCATTTATTACATTAACTCAGTGGTTTGCAACCTCCGGGTCGTGGCCCTGTTTTCAGGTTAAATGCTTTAAAACATTTTGCCTGTTTATCCAGGAAATAATAAACTAATTTATGAACTTTCATTGATAAATAATTGTAGTTTTTTGAAGGCCGGTCCGCGCTAAATTTCAGTTTCATAAACGGTCCGCAGTACAAAAAAGGTTGCCGACCCCTGCATTAAGACTGAAACCTGTAATATATTCTCTGATGGCCATTTCATTTATATTCATCAAGTTTAAAATGAAATAAGTGTGTAAACATCTTAACAGCACTTCTCAAATCACTTCAAGTCCATTCCATGGCAAAAAAGAGTCATTCTTTACTGTCCAGCAACCTGCATCAAACTCTACTAACAAGCAATGCAGTATTTTGGTTAAAGGAATCAAGCCACCCAATCCTTACCCACTATTTTGCAAAACACCTTTTCCATCTTTTATCACCAGCTTGTTTGAGGTAGGCTATTGACCGTGTTACATATGTATATTACTGTGACAAAAATGTGTAACAGACCACTGAAAACTTTTGTTACAACAACATGAAGATCAACTGTTTTTTTACTAACACTAATTTTTTTTACTAATTTTTTTTTAACAGAAATTAAAAAAATAATTAGCAATAACTTGGTCTTCAGTTAAAATATGTTTTTTGGGGGATGGTTTGTGGCACAATGTTTTCTGCTGAATCTGTTACTACCAAGCATCTGCTAGGGTTGTTTTCTGTTATACATTATTTAACCCAGAAAAAACAATTGTTTGACAACAAATATGATTGACACCTTCGTATAATTGTTTTTACAAAAATCAGCTAATTCTTTGCAAACATTTTGCCAATAAAATGATATTTTTATGATAAAAGACAAACATGAAAAAAATTATCGAAGGGTCTGAAGTTTAGAGGTCCCACCCAAGTCCAAGCCTATGTGTGGCCAGCTATAATGGAAAAAAGGGATGTTGTAGCCCTTGCTCCATCTGGTGGGGGAAAAACTCTTGCTTATGTCACTCCCTTGGTGTCCATTTTGTATCAACAACACAAAACTGCACAAAAGAATGTAATTAACCATGCGGAAGGGGTGTTATCTAGTAGACAGAATCCTGTGATTATTGTTTTGTGTTCATCATGGAAAGACATACAGGTAATATTTTGTTCTTATAAATGTGTTGGCCTAATCGACATACTTTGTTATTCAAACATTTCGGTAAATACTCATGCCGTCATCAGTAGTATGAGGGGCCACAGCAGTTACTCCGTTTCTAGCCACTTTGGTCAAACATGAGGGCGTAACTGATGTGGCCCTCTTATCACTAATGATGACATAAGTATTTGCCGAAATGTTATATATTATAAGAATATAGTAAAGTATGTCGCCTTTTACATTTGTACCAACCTTTTGTAAGCACATTGTCGCCATACGGTTAACAGTACAACTATTTTAAGAAACTTGAACCTACCACATGGGACTGTGGTGTTTAATTATTGCAGATAATTATCTGTGTTTAATTAGTGATGTCAGCATTACTTATAGTCAGTGTTTTTTTTAAGGTGTTTTGTAAATTTCTCCAGTGGTTTCCCAAAATTTACTTTAACTAATAAATAATTCGTTTAAGCAAATATGGCTATTTTTTGGTATTTAAATGAAACACTTGCGGTCTCTTAAAACTACTTAGCGGTCACCCAAACCAAACCTTAAAAAAAACTGCTTATAGTATATATTGTGCAAACACACTATGCGGACCTTACTAAAAAAGTATCACATATATTTTTGACTGAAATCATTTTTCTAGCCAAATTTTTCCCATTTCCTCTGATTGTTGCAAAAATATCCAATTTTAATTAATTTGTGAAAAGTTTTATATGAATTGAAAACATTTTTTACAGAACATTACAGATTCTTTTAAATCCCTTTTGCATCAATCCAACTCCGAAGAAGAACAATACAAAGTGATAGGAATAAGTGGAGGTCCAGATGTGGAAAGTAAACGGGCAGTGGAACTTGTGGCCGGTTGTTCTGTGCTGGTTGCTTCTCTTCATACTCTCATCAGGATCTGCAAAGCTAAATATATCACACTGGACAGGTTTAACATTTTTTTTGTCTGTTTTCTGATAGAGAATTCACACATACCATTAAACAGGTTGCCAACTGTGACCAAAAACAGCTTTTCTATTGATCTTTAACATTTTATTGTTGTTGTTTTCAACAAAAATGACCATTAGTCAAGTTGCCAGAATTATTACTGCCCCAACAAAATTTTAAAAACTGACGCTGACTTTTTGACCATGCATTATAAACGACTCTTCACAAATAAAAGAAGGTCTTGTAATAGCCCTGGGAAAAAATTAACCCAGATAATAATGAAAATAATATCTTAATCAGGGATACAAATTGAAATAAAAAAGCTAGTTAATGGGCAGTTCCATTGTTTAAAGGTTGGAATATCTTGTATTGGACAATATACACATCCTTGTTGAGGAATTTACAACTGAAGTGAGAGAAATAATGAGTTTGTGGTCAGCGAGCCTTTGTGATAATGATCGAACTGTGCAGCAGAGATATAAACCCAAGGTAAACATAAACAAGCTAGTTAGTAAACGAAAAAGATTAAATACAATTAACTAGACAAAAACCAAAAATAATCTGAAACATGAGATTACCCAATATATTTTTTGGACTAAAGATTAGCTACTAGGGATGCGCCGAGCCGAACCAGGACCCGAGTACTCGGTACCGAGCATCGCTGTTTTTGATGCTCGGTGCTCGGCCGAGCAGTTGCGCAAACTGACCCGAGCATTAAATTTGCATATCCATGCCCTGCTAACATATGTAACTAGTGTTCTAAAGGGTGTCTATGAACAAAAACGAACGTTTTTTCAAATGCAGTAGATGCTGGAAAAACGCGTACTTTATGGGCATGTACAGCTTAATAAAACACCGCCGGTGATGTAAGAGGCCTTGTAGAGCTAAAACATACAAAGGGTTTTTTTTGTGACGTCATAATGGACCGAGCGTGCTCGGCCGAGCACCGAGCATCTCACTTTAATGCTCGGTGCTCGACCAAACAGAACATTTGCAGTTTTGGCACATCCCTATTAGCTACATTTTATAATTCAGTATATATACACATTGAAAACATAAATAACAAAAACTTTGTCAAGAATCATTTATGTTTTGATGTACTTTATGTGGCATTTTGAATCAAGAATTGCTTATTTTAATCACCCAAAAACTAGGAATATTTTACTTTGAATGTTGCCATTAACTTTTAGCATTTTTAAGATTTTAGGGTTTGGCATACAATGGACGAATGGAGTAAAGTCATTCATGGATGCTTACATGTCAAACCCTTTATTGTACATCAATCACCCACTGGAAGCTTCTGTGTTTGGACAGGTTGGTTTGTAGCATATATATACATGTAAATTAAATTTTGGGTACTAGATAATAGGGTCCTCCACTCTTCAACCAAAAACAAAGTAATTATGTTGGCCTTGCAAATTTTATTGTTCTTTTAACAAAAGTTGCCCAAAATATAAGGACTCACACTGAATAGAAACTATTTTACAGCACAAAATTGTTGATATCAGCATATTTTTGTATTACTCCTAGTAATGATCTTGATTGAAATGTGTGATGATTTCTTAATTAAAATGTGAGCAATGTAAAACCAATCAATCAAAATAATTTGGACTCACACCTGCAAATACAGTTTGTGTTTATTATTAGGTGAGGTGTTGCACGAAATATTTTGAAAATGCTGCAAGTGTATTTGACAGGGTCCTAGGCCACACATGTAATTGCAAAATGGCTGAACAGGATAATGTTTCAAAAAAATCCCTATAGCGCTAGGGTCACGAGTCACAAACAATTGTAATAAATTGGTTAGATTTGCAGACTGAAAATTTTGGGTAGCTCTATTATCATTTTCTGCTCAAGTGCTCCAATTGTCCAGGTACATCATGAAGTTCACATATGGAGCAGAAAAAACAGCTATGAATGTTTGATGGACGTCGTACAATCCACAAACTCTGAGCGCAGTGGAGGAATAGCTGTGTTTGTGGAATCTGCAGCTACAATGAAAAAAGTGGTTTCTGCCCTTACCTGTGCCAGCATATACTGTCTTGGAGGTATAATTGGTTTCTTGATAACTAATACACTGGTTTCTAACCATTTTATTAACGTTACCCCAAAAAACAACGAAATAATTTTTACTTAAAGCTGAAATGTTTTGTTACATTCGTCAGCCTCACCCCACAAATTTTGGCAAAGTTGTGAACAAGAGTAACTTTGTTCTAAGAATGTTTTAAGTGATCTTAGTAACACAAAGATTGCATTTGGTAGGTGACAGCCTCACGTCGGGTTTTACTGTAGGTGCAGGAGTGAAAAAGTTCAAGGAAGTTTACAGTAATCGTTGGCATAATTAAACAAAGAAACAATCTGATAAAACTGCTCAAAATTCAAACAAAAAAGTTTATGGATTTTGAAGTGAAGTGAAATGGCCCGATGTGACTTGGCTGATTTTGTTCTTGACCCGCTTTATGTGAAAGGTTGCCGACATCACATAAAAATGATGTCATAGACCTGAAAAATCATAATGTAATCACACCCTGAATAATTCCAAATAATCCCATTGGGGGTAAATAGCTGCAGGTTAAACCACTGACTCAATCAATCATAAAATTTGAACAAACTACAAAGTAGCCACTCATGTACATTATATAGATATTAGAAACTGTACTAGTGAATAAAAGTTTGTTTATTTTGTAGTTGAAGGAAGTATGATGAGTATTGAAATGCAGGAAGTTCAAAAGTTGTTTGATGATGATGCTATCTCTGCTCCAGTCCTTGTAATAACTGACAGTGCTCTAAAAATGCTCACAATCGACAATATTGAGGTAAAATAAATTTTATTTTTCAGTTTGGTGATATTCATAAACATTTTATCTTAATTAAATCATGTACAAGTTTCCAATGCCTTGTTTAAAGTCACTTTTTTATTACATTTTAGATGTCTGTTCATTTTGAGTTAGCCAAGGATAAATTCACATTTGGATCAAGATTGGGTTTTATGCAATATTATTATCAGATGGACTCGAAGGCAGCAAAACCATGGTCAGTACCTTTCAAGTATACAGTGATTGTAAGTTGTAAATTTTAAAAACAAAATCAGTAGGTTAAATGAGAGAGAACCAAGCTGTCTAGAAACTGCAGGTGTTCTCTTTATGTGTGCTTTTTAAATAAAGTGAAAAAGTTCGGAAAACAAAACTCAGATTTGTTCATCAGTGGAATGTGGAATATAATAGGGATGGGCCGAGCTGAGCCAGAACCCAAGTAATCAGGCACTATGCATTAAAAATAGCGATGCTTAGTGCTAGGCCAAGCAGAAAATTGCAATTTTGGCCCATCCCTACAATATAATTTCCTAAATGGATGTAAAAAATTCTTATCAGATGTTTCATAAAAAAAAGTTGGTTAAAAATCTTTTGTTTGATATTACTATCAATTTTTCCTATCAAGTTCTCACATATTTTTAACTGAGGAAAACATTGGTGAGGTTATGGGAGTGGTGAAATTGCTTCAACGCCTCTCACAACCAATTCCACAAAAATTGGAGCTTCTTGCATCACAAGCTGTCCAGGTAACTGGCACTAATTGAGAATAGCAAAGTTTAGCATTTTAGTTGCTAGTCGAAAGAGTTCAAATCGAATGCCCCTGATTACATGCGTTCTGTTTTGTCATGTATTTTGATGTTAACACTTCATAATAATGTGTTACCTTTTTTGTTAACAAAACACACTTACAGAGGTACAGATAAATTCGGTTGATCACACAATCAAATTGCAAAACCTTTTGTATGTGATTAACCTAATTATACAATTAACTTGCATGCAACTTGACTCATACGAGCTTTAGTGCCCATAACAGGTTATAGATTTGCGCACCTCAAAAACATTGGTGACCCCCTTGGTTGAGAAACTGATTGACATGCATGGAAAAATGAAATGATCATATTTTAGGTCATTGGAGTGGTATTTTTTGGTTCATGGCAGTGCTATATTTCAAGTAAATAGTCTTGTTTACCTAACTAACAGTATTGTATATTTCCAGAGTGTACAAATAGCGAGAGGCCAAAAGGCTTTATGTCCATACATGAAAGCTTATGGTAAATGCCGTGATTCTCAATCCTGCAGTCACCGTCACTTTGTCAGCAAGCATCTTGATTCACCCAACATGGACCCAAAATTTGCCAAGGTAGACATTATGACAAAATTCCTGAATCATTGTGATGATAAACAATTTTCCAGGTTCCCACGGATGGCTTTGTCAAAGTAAAAATTACATGTGTTGCCAATGCCACCCTCTTCTATGGCCATGTTATCAAATCTTCAAGCACTGTAATTAAAACTTGCTCTCAATTTGACACAATCTCAAGCAAACTGCAAGAACATTTTGTGTAAGTTCTTACCTGCTTGTTTTTCTTGTTTTTAAAAGTGATGCAAAGTTTTGTTGTTGTTTTTGTTTTTTCAATGGCAATGCTCATTTATGACCATATGGTTGTCTGTTTTTTATGCAAAAATTCTTATGATGTTTTTAGCAGATCTGAGAATAAACAAAGACTAGTTTCTCTTCCCAAATTTGGACAAACATTTGCTTTCCACAAAACCGAGAAATTTTACAGAGCAATCCTAAAGAGACCTCAAAACCAACACCATTCAGTGGTCAGTACTTTGTCACTCTGACAAACTTATGAGTAGTGATGTCTAAGCCACATGGTTGCATAGTTTGAATGTGCAAGATTTAACACCAATTCCCGTTATTATTAATACAAGGATAGCAATTTTATGCATTTTTTTTCGAGATGAATGTCTGTTGGACTTGTAAAGTCACTTTAGCTAAACGGTAAATATGTTACAGTGTTTAATAAAAAGCAAATTGCCAGCGACGTAGAGTAAAACGTATTCATTTTTATTAAAACAAACGTTTCGACAAAACTATTGTCATCATCAGTGTAAAATGTAATGCACAAGTGGAAACAAGCCGCTGGCAATTTGCTTTTTGTTAAAGCTATTATTCAAGTCCGTGTCTTGTGTACCTATGTTACAGTGTTCTTATGACATTCGGAAATGAACTTAAAGAAGTGTAGTTCGGATAAAAAAATCTGACCTAATTCGTAGTGATGGGACGATACCAGGTTTTGAAGCGAGTACCGATACCGAGTACGAGTACCACATGTATATACCTTCGATACCGAGTACGGTTACCGAGTACTTAAGTGTAGTGTTGTGCTTATGTATATCACTGTCTAATTTATCTGCCATGGTCGGGGTCATACGTGTAGACTATAGAGTTTTAAAAAATACCGGGGATGCGACTTTTGATCACCGACGCCGATACCTATATCATGTGCAGTATCTGTACCCGTATGGGACCAAACACCGATACCTTCGGGATTTAGCCTATCCCTATATAGTTTCTATCACATTGTTTGCAAATAGTCACTTGGCACAATTTCTTCGTGTGGTTTGGACGTTTGCTGTGCGTCTAATAACGTCTGATGTAAAGAAAGGACGATTTGCGGAATCAGCAACTTTAACGACGATTTAGTTCTCAAATAATGTGTTACGGCGGGCGATTCACGTTTTAAATATAGCCAACCATGTATTGTATACGCCTAAACTGAGGTCTATTCGGATCAAGTTTAGACCGTTGCAGTGCTTTGCAAACGGACATTACACTCGGCTTTTATATTTATTTTTTTGTAAACGTTAGTCTATAATATGTGATGTTTGTGTTGCATTAAAATGTCCGCTTATTGCGAAACACCGACGTCTGTTCGATCAATGGCATGAGTTCAAGCGCATTTGTTTAGCTGGAAACACGTTTCAAAACCGACGTAACTTGAACAAAGATGCGATTTTGGTGTTATACAAAGGTCAAGGGCGGGGGGTGCCGCGCACTCTACGCCAGTGGTCGAGGTACAGGCGTGCACGCACACATGCTGACAGCGAAAAAAATATACGTAAACTGGCGGAACTTTTTTCCAATTTTGTGCTGTCCGAAGCAAATATTGGCAAAAAGTTGCCCGTATTCTTACGGTGTAAATCGGCCATCGGTACTCGCACGTTGGTATCGAAAACTGAGACAAAATATTTCGATACCGAGTACGAGTATCGATACCACTGAAATCGTTCGATACCATCGATACCGAGTACCGAGTACCGGATACTCGTCCCATCACTACTAATTCGTTTGGATACCAAAAATCTAAGTGGTGTAGCTGAAGTGCGTTAGGTCATGATCTTCCAATTTTGCGCTTGACAGCGTATTAATAGTGGCAGTTATTTATGACCTAGTGATGTTTGTTTAACTCAACTGAAACTTTGTACAAATATAATTTTGTAGTGGCTAAAATACCTTGTTGTTGCTGATTCAGGCTTGGAAGTCCCCAGCTGGTGTGACAAAGTTACAAATTCATCTTGTGGATACTGGACAATCTTGTACAGCCACTCTTGATTCTTTGTATCATCTACCACCGATACTGGCTGCTTATCCATACCAGGTGCTTTTCTGTGGTTAAACTTATTGCTGGACAGCTTGACTTAAAAGTGAAGGGTATTCAATGCCCTTCTGCCATCTGCATTGATTGGTAACAATAAACATTGCTTCATTGATTAAATCAATTTGACAATTATTTGTCATACTAAAGCCCAACCTAATTTTTGCCTTTCCACTTTGTTATAAAGTTTATATCCATGTTACAAAACAATTCAAGTAGGGTAAGTCTGTATCTCTACAGCAGCATACCTTTTGACATAAAACAGTTGTAAGTTTACTGCAAGTCTCTTAAAGAACTTGATTTTAACAGATAAGCGAAAAAACTAATTATAACTTTGCCACAAGTCATTTTGACTTTCCATTTGCAAATAATCAAATGCAAATACTTGAAGGTTGCAAGACTACAATGCCTAGAATTTGTTGTGTTTAACATTATAAGTTTTGACTCGACCAGAAACGTTAGTAAATCTTTGTTTTTTTATTGCAGGCAATTAAAATACAAGCATGCAGTGTCAAGCCAATCGACAATGACACAGAATGGTCTGTTGAAGCCAGTGAAATGGTGCATGATAAGATATATGACCAGGTATTTTATAATTTAGTTGTTTGTTTATTAATTAAACTTGTTTTATTTGTTTGTTCAATCATTTTCTCTGTAGATTGTGGAAGGCAATGTAGTTCTGGCATTGGGCCACAATATTTGGTTGCAGCCAGTTTTGATACGTTCCAATTTGCCTATTACTGCTTTACGAGTAACTGATTGTGACATCACTGCTGAGCTTATACAGACTGGTCTTGCTGAAAAGAACTCTACTCATGTCAAAAAGTAATGCAATGTGGAATTTTGAAAGAATTTTTTTAAACAAATATGGTCTCTAAAGATTTTTATGATATTTTATGAGTTGTCTTATTACAAAGTCCCCATCACTAAAACATTTTTAGATGTTTTAATAAAAAGCAACACCAAAATCTGATCTATATTGCTGAATAGACAACTTTTGGAACAATTGGAATATTGATGGTATAATGTCAGACTGTTTAGAACCAATTCCTTCATAAACTTTGCTTCAAATTTAGTTTGCACAAAATCTGCTTTACTGGTTAATAGTTACAAAACAACTGTATTAAATGTTCTCTTCCTTTTACAGTCTCTTAGAAGAATGTAAGGACATTATTGATCAAATCGGAAGTAGCAAGACCTTCCCTGATGAATGTAAATCCAGCAAAAATGTAACTGCCAACATCAAAACCACAGAACAATCATCTAGCCAGGCATTCACAAAGAATGTACCATCAAGTACCCCTGCCTTCCTACAAAATGATTTGCTATCTTCCAAGTTGAAACATGCTTCTAACAGCAGTGGCGACCACAAAGAAGATCCAGTCAAAGTACTTGATAATATTTCAAATGGTTGCACATCGCGTAGTGATGAAACTCTATCAGTTTGCAGTAGTAAGATTCTAAAACAGGAAAACCTTTCAAATGGATACATTTCCCATGAAAAATTGATCCCTTCTCCACTGAAAGAAGGGGACTTAAAACAAGAAAATGAAAAATCAGACTCAGAGTGTGTAGCTCTCAGCAATAAAAACTCTTTAGAGATTCCAATCACAGATGACTCTTCTTTTGAAAGTTTTAGTTCCTGTACAGAGGTTGATCTTTGTGACATTCCAATGCAAAAGAACTGCTTTGAGATTCCTGCCCTTGTTGATTCCTGTGAAGATGATCATCATTCAATCCCAAGTACTCTGACCAGTTTAAAATCATCATCAAGTAAAAGTTGCACAGGTGGTTCAGTGCGGTTGGATCAAGTGAAAAACATTGAAAACAAAAAAGTCAACAGTAATGTCACAAAATCTACTCCACTAGGTTTAAATTATAACCCTGCATTTGGCAATCCCTCTGACATGCCTTCTGACTCACAGGGTGGTAAACCTGAACACAATGAATTTGTTAAGTCTGAATCAACCAGTGATTGTCACATTGATGATGATTTGTCTCCTATTAATTCTGCTACTGAAATAAGCAAACTTTCAGAAAATACCCAAGATGAGAAGTTGGTTGGTGAAGCAATTTCTTCTCACACAGAAAAGCAAAACACTTCGCCAAAAGCTCTTCCAATAGGACGTCTATCCCCTTCAAGAGCAGACAGTGTGAAACCTCGCTTAAACACAAGTCAAGTCAAAAATGCTTTGATATCTGGTTCACAACACCAATGCGCTCCAACTAACAAACATCCGAGTAACTCCCAATCAGACTTCTCTCAAAAAACAGACTACCTGAAAGAAAAAGATTCCAAACCATCAGTGAAGGAACTTAAAGATCTTGATGCCAACAAGGCTTGTGGATTGCTTCATCCTATTTGTGTGCAGTTGGCCAAGTCCAATGATTTTGTTGCAAGGCAGCAATTATGCCAGGATTTGTACATGACCACCCGAGAGAGGCCATTTGATGTCACTGAACGAGATCTGGATAGTCTAAACATGATATTGATGGATGTAAGATCCGATGATGAAAAAGTCCTGGTTAGTTCAGAATTATTGGTGCCTTATATAAAGGCCATATGAACCGTAGCCTACTAGTTTTAATCATTTGTAAACATTTCATGAAAGATTCAACTACCTTTTTATATTGACAAGAGATATTGGTAATTTCAAACCCTTGGTTCAGCCTCTGCTTTTCCTTGTATTATATTTATTCAAATTTAATAGAGCACTGTTGTTAAAGCTTACTTGAGCAAACATATCTAAAATGGCAATAGTTAGTTCAGCATTAAAAACATAAATTATGTTGCTTTTTGTGGGAGTCTGCTAGGTTTGATTCGTGACAAATTATAAATTGGTAAAAGTTTTGCTTTATCAGAAAAAAAAATTAAATATTATTCTTCCATTTATTTCTATTTTGCTTTTTTAGATCCTGGGAAGTTTTTTGTCATTGGCTACTGCAAATGTTCCGCTTTCAGATTGTTTAAGTTTAAAGCAACTTTCTCTTATATTGAAAAACATGAAAAATAACGAAAAAGTAATAAAACTGATTAAATCACTCGGAAAAATGATCATTCAAAATACAGAGAAGGTAAAACGTATATAAATTCTCAGTATGTTAACATAACTTTATTACAATGTTGTTCTTTTTTGTAGGATTTGCTGCAATCTGTAAAGGATCTTATTTTGTATGTTAATGACATGAGTTCTGATGTCACAGAGTCAAAGCAGTCAATTGTTTTTTCACTTGAAATGCTTGATGCTGCCCTGGAAGAAAATCCAAGTCAACTGAAAGACCTTGAAGAACTTGATTTAGCTGGATTGTTGATAAAGTATTTTTAGAACTCCAACTTTTTGTACTAGTGACGTTATGCAATGTATTTGGACCCGAGTTTTCCAACCTTTTTAGGTTGCAGGACTTATACAAAGTAAACTTTTGTTCTATATGTAACTAAGCTAAAAGCTTGCAAGTTCTTAGGAATTTTCTGGTATAGAAGGTGTTTTTTGATTGCCAAGAAGAGGTACAGAAGAATGGTCGAGAAAACTGGTCTAAACTAACACTTTTGTTTAAAACTTATTTTTTTACAAGTTTCTTTTCATCTAGAGTGCAGTGTGAAGAGCTTGAACTTGTAAAACGATCTCTATTTGTAAAAATTGTTAACTACAACGCTGAGCAGATGATGAAGCTAAAGGAAGGTTAGTTTCTTGTTAGTATATTTGCGTATTCAAATAGAATTACATTTTCACTAAAATTGTGTTTTTGAACTTTTGAAGTTCAACCTACAAGTTTCAACTAAATTTTCTTGTGTTTACACTTAAAAGAGTTTTTTTACACAAAGATTTTGGCTTGGATGCAGCTAAAATAGTATGTTAAGCAGAGGTCAAAATAATTTGTGTCAAACAAGTATTGAAATGTTTTTTCATTGCTTGATGACTTTTTCAATCTATATCCTGATGTGGTTTTAAAAATTATGTTTTACAGAACCAGATCAAACAAAGAAACCCATCCAGGCAGTTGAAAAACAAATTACCAACAAAGTTGTAAGGCATAGTTTGTTTGTTTCTTTCTTTTTAAAAATAATATTTCTCTCTTATGTGAAGGACTGCCTAAACTATGACCGATTCAACGATATTGACACTGATACTTTAAGTTTGCATTCGAATCGGCCTTACACACCTATCCCTGTGAAATTTGGTAAGGAATTCTAATTTTTCTGATTCGGTTTCAATTGAAGGACCTGCTGTAACATTACTTCTGTAACTGACATTTATTATTAAATATTGATTCTTACAAATGGACAATTTTCAACACAAGTTTTTCATGAATAGATACGGACACAGACGTTGAGTCGGCTGCGACTGAAACAGACTTTGATCCACACTTGTTTGGAATATAATCAGATTTTTCACCAAAAGTTAGGTCCACTTAACAGTCTAATTTGAGTGAGCAAAATTTCAATAGCAAATTTGCCTCAAAGTTTCGACAATTCAATTCAACTACAATAATTTTCTGCGAATTTTTTTAGCTGTATTTTTTATCATTCTGTATGACTTTTTCAGCAAATAATTGTTGCGTTTTTTTGCCACCGGGGTAAAACTGATACAAACTTCTGTTTTTATTGACAATTCTGTTTCAGCATCTGTGTAAATTGTTTTTGTGTTTTGCTGACTACAAGGCTGCTTGTGCTTTCTTGAGCAAGAAACTATTTGGTGGGGTGGGTAACATTAATAAATTAAAGTTCATGTACTGACCCAAGGGTAGACAATAGTTAACACACCGTATATCTGACTCCTTGAATAAACAAACTAATGAACATTTAAACCTATATGACGCCGAACAGTATAGTTAAGTTCCCAAGTCTATATTTCGACAAAGCATGGCACAACGGCGTTACTTGCGGTTTGAGCAAATAACACCAATACAGCGATCTACCGTAGTGACCAATGTACTATGAACTGAGTTATGCACTATGAGAAAACTCTCTGATTTATAAACTGATTTGAGTTTAAAAACGCTTGGCTTACATAACGTTCTGGTCACGATTAACATGTGAAAGTAGTTGTAAACACGTATACGCGAAAAAGTTAACTATGTTCTAAACCAGTGGTTCTTAAACTGGGGTTCGCGGTCCTTTAGGGATCCGTGAGGCAATTTTGGGGTACCGCGAAAAGTACTTCTATAATCTTATTTGGCGTTAGTTTGTGCACTGAATCAAAATGCAATTGTTCGCGCATAATCGTAATGTTTTTGTCTTGTCTGTGATGTCACAAGCTGTCTTTGGATCATCGTTATGCATAATTTTGCATAACTAGCTAAAATCCAGCAATCGACTTTTGTTTTTCTTTAATACACTTTCAGGACCGCAAGCCCTCGAAATACGAGCAAAGGACCGTTTAAAAAAAATTATGAAAAAGTTTGAGAACCACTATTCTAAACCGTAACACTTATACGCAAAAAGGCATGTGATAAAAGTGTTTGAGTTTAAAGTCCAAAGTCCGATACAGTTACATCACAGACAAAACACTTTTATTATGCGTGAACAGGTGCCTCTATCGTTACTTTATCATGTTTAATTAAGTATTGCTCGGCAGGGTCCGAGATTGGATTAGAACCCATGACCTTGTTAGCACAAGGTCTCCCTTTTTACCAACCAACTTAACTCTACATCTAATATTTTTTGACAAATGGTACAAACATTCACGACCATATACCGTTGTTAGACCCCAATTTGAATACACACATGTACACTAATCGTAGTTTGCATTTCTTAACACATCAAGTAAAACACAAACTATTGAATTTCGTTAATAAAACAATGTTCTTGAACAAAATGATAAATTATGTGGCCAATTTTATGATAAATTTCTACATTTTGAAATATGCGACTTTATTGGCGCTCTCTGCGAAAAATGGTTTCCGAGATCGGATCTAGAGCTTTAAACTTTTCGTTTTGTCATTGGCACTCAACCCGTTTCTGGCTATGGACCACCAGCCTAATTAAAAAAGTATCGTTTATTTTTGCATTACGGCTAAGTAAGCACCCACAACAAGCATTTTGACAAACATATTTCTTTAAAACAGAAATTCAAAATGGTTACAAAACAAGTGATAGATTATATGCGACCATTTGACGGTGTATAGCTACAGCGCGTTTAGCCCTCATCCACCAGTTGTGCCATCCACTTTTTGGCGCTCAATAACATTTTCAACGTTGCCACTTCCGACCTGGCGAATGTTTAGTGCCATTGTGCCGCTATATGTTCTTTCACCAAGCGAAATAAACATAGCTCATTTTAAGTTATTTTAGTAAATCCTGTTTTTTGGTCCTGTGCCCACACAAAGTGATGACTTGTCACAACCGTTTTGTTTATTGTGAGTTAATGTACGTGCTTTACTGCATGGCCTTGTTTGTTTGAAATATTCTGTTTGAGTAAAATGATGACTTTCATTTTCATCGTTCGTTGTGGGAGGTGGTAATGTAAATAAATACAATTTCTTTCTGCTCGAATTTGTTTTCAATTTGAGATCTATTTTTGAAACTTGTAACTAGATACGAAAAACGTATTTAGGCTATATCCCAAAAGAGAGTCTTTCAGCGAAAGCCGTAAGTTTAAAGATTGATTTTTTATTTGTTTGACGCCATACATGTACCAAAAGACATGGTATTGTACGAATATTAAAATCTCTTTGTACGAATATATACTTAGTATTGTACGAGTATTAAAGCGTATTCGACCAATGCTGGTTTGTTTAATTTTGTACCCAATATAACGGGGATATTTGTAGTTAATGCTGAACAAACGTTCCATATACACCAAGTATATTTAATAAAGTTTTTCGCCGTACCGGTGCAAAATTATACAAATTAGTCGTTTTGTACACATAGAACACGCAAGAGACTACAACGAAACAAAGTTTAACAGATTTGTACAGTCATATTAGGGAATTTTCGAATGTGCTACTGTATGGCCTGGAAATGTATTATAGTTTTAGTATCTACAATTTAGACATCAGGACTTACTATTAATTGTCGAAGAAGTCAGACTGATCTATACATTTTGAATGTTTTTTCCAACTATTCCTGATGGTTTTACAGTTCACCATAAATAAATTAATCCATTTGGTATGTCTAAACTCTACGCATGCATTATCTAACAGTCAAAAAAATATTTTTCAACGCAAATGGACAAAAAACATCAACTACAACTTTTCCATCAAATCTGCCACCAATACAACAAAGCAAGCAATGTAAAAATCTCCTTCGACAAGACCACCAAGTGTTGTGCCTGTGACGTAGTAGACGGCATTGTTGTCGTCTTGTGTGACATCATATTGACGTAAATGCCGCTGGAATCCCAGTAATCGCACAAATCACTTCTGTAGCTGGATTCAAGTATCGAATTTGGTGACTGGATCCGTATATTTGTCCACGGTTGAGCTGACATCTGCGTGAAAAATGATTGTATGTGATTTGCATCATAAAATATTTAGAAAATGGTTCTGTAATCACAATGCAGGTGCAGTAATTGACCTTTTTCGACATTTCTTAAACCTATTTCAAACAGTTTCTAAGTTTTTGATTTGACTCGTGATGCGCAAACATCCCACAACAGCGCTGTCGGCGTAAATTTTTCGACCAACTAAAACCAAGGTGCCCAACTCATCTTAAACCGCTTGCAGATATTTTTTATTTGCAACTTATTGGAGGTAGGCAAGTCAGTAGTCTACTTGGCCAACCAGGTCAGGTATAAAAAATAACTTTAGTAATAAATAAAGCCCGAATTTTACCGGAAAGTTGGATTTACTTAAACGAAATTCCGACACAAATGATGTCGGGTGTAAGGTCAAGTCCGAACCCACTTTCAAACCTCTTAGGTGTAATTTTGACCAGACCGCAGATTCAAATAGGTTCAAAAATAGTTTTAAGGTTGGGCCTACTATGGGCAAAGCTGGTTCAGCCTCGGGATCTAAAACGCAACTTACGTGTTGATAAGCAACATATGGCGGCCATTCCTCACTGTCTGATGGTATTCCATTATAAGCAAAACTGCTCCACCACAAACTGAACATGTCAGTCATGCACCTTGACGTCATCACTGGTGAGGTCATACCTGTGGAAAGTGTGTTTATGTGTTTTGTAGCGCATGTAAATACCACTTGACAAGTGGCTAGCCTGTACACAACTTCTTAATGCTGTGGCTAGCCTGTAAATACTGCGCGACCGCTGTGGCCAACCTGTATACTGCGTGACCGCTGTGACCAATTTTGTTTAACCCAAACGCTGACAGTTAGACTGTATAGCTATTTGGGTTGGGGTGAGGGTTGGTAATGGAAATAACACTTCAATCGGGTATCATTTACCTATTCAGGTTGGCCACTGCGGTCACGCGGTATTTACAGGTTGGCCACAGCGGTCAAGTGGTAAATACAGACACCCGTTTGTAGCACGATGAAGCAGTTTATTTTCATGTAATTCCAAACCCCATTGATGCCGCTGTTCTGAAGACAAAAGGAAGCTCCGCTGCGTGGATTGGAATTCCGCAGAATTCGGGAGATTGGATCGCACTGCAAGTTTCACCGCTGGGGGCGTGGGCGTTCATGTAGAAATATACCGGGGATTGTTGTTTGCTCGTCTCCGATATAAATCTGACAATATAATGGAAATTCTACTAACACCATAACTTACGTCAGCCGCACATTTGGCTATTTTTCAATAGGTGGCGCAAAGAGCACAAATCCCTATTGAAAACGGTATATCTCAAAATATGCTGACGGTTATAACCGCCCTATAGGGCTATTAGGGTTGGGGTTAGGTATTATCAATAAAAAATTAATGAATCTAACCCCAAAATTTAGTTCTTAATGTATTTTTTTTAAAAACTTACATCCCAACCCTACCCCTATTTCGCCGTTAAATAAATGATTCCTCTCCTGCGCCACCTATCAAAAATTAGCTAAATGTGTTGCTGACGTGAGTTGTGGTGTAAGAAGCTCTACCAAATATAATAGTGACATTTAATCGTTTCCTTCAAGCGTCAAGAATAATTCGTTATTTAAGAATAACGTTAATTTCAGTTTAACATTTATTTCACTGTTGGTTACTCAAAGCTAGCTTAAAGGCCAATATTGATATTATGAGCTGTATTACCTGGCCATTGCTCGAGAAGGACAATAAAACAAAAAATTGCCCATTTCGTCCTCCAGCACCTCCGTTTGATTTACCGGCACCCCTGTCGGTTCCTTAGAATACTCAAAATATTCTGCGGCACTTGGGGGCCCGAAGCTTTCTCCGAGAAGAATGTTGTTGACCGCCTAAAGTTATTAAGCAGTTGTGCCTTAAGCTTGTACAAGTGGATTTTAGTTTTCGAATAGCAGTGCTCAGAAAGCAGTTTTGCGGGGACCGCGAAAAGGTTGACGTACTTCTATAATCTAAGTTGGCGTCAGTTTGTGCCACTGGATATGTGTAAATCAAAGTGGAATGAAAGATCGACTGTCTCCATTACTAAACAATAGCCTTTATTGCGTGACAACTAACAAAAATGCAATTGTTCGCGCACAATCGTAATGTTGTTGTTTTTTTCTTCTCTGTGATGTCACAAACTGCTTTTGGATCATCATTGTTATGCTTAATTTTGCGTAACTAGCTAAATTTCTGTGAAAAGTCCAAGGTCCGATACATCACTCTCCGTCCCGTGAAATGTTTTCCGGAAGAGATTCTCCTGGATGATGTTTTCCGAATTTGTTTTGTCAACTTTTGTTTTGCTAAAATACACATTCAGGCTTAAGAACCGCGAGCTCTTGATATAATGGCAAAGGTACCGTTTTTCAAAAAAATAAAGAAAAAGTTTGAGAACCACAGTTTTAGACAAATTACCTTAAAATAGGGTTGCCATATTTTATGATACACAATCCCTGACAAAATTTATCTCGGTTGCGTTAACCCAGTCTTTCTCTTGCGTTAACCCAGTCTTTCTTTTTTAACCCAGTCTTGTTCTTTATTTTTTCTTTCTCCGTTGATTAAATTTCATAGTATTTGGATATTTCTTTCTTTAATTCCTGACTTTTAAGTACATACAGCAGTTTGGATCAGCACAAGGTGATGCTAAATAAAGTATCACATCGTCTTGTGTGAAGAAAATAGCCATTCTTGTTGGATTTGTGTCTTAAATATTAATAAATGCATGTAAACTACTTATATTGCACAATAAAACATTTATTACCACTTAATAATGATTTATTTCAACATTAACTGAATAATGTATTCCCAGTACACATACACTAATACACATCACAGTCAATCTACGCATATTTATTGGTTATTACACACTGGAATACATGCGTCCTATTAATCTACAAATCATATCTGCAAAAATCGATACACAAATGCCTAAAATAAAAATTATCGTCATTTTTCCACTCTCTCCCCATTGCCCGCAATGCATTTTTGGGGCTTCCTTTTCAGCCGCCATTACGCTTCAATTTGCTTCAAAAATCAGCCAACCGTTCAACGGAGTAGCGCAATCCAGTGTTTATAGAGATCAGTGGTTACTACATAGTAGAGGCTAAAAGCCTAAAACATACAAAGATCATTTTAAATTGGGTATTTTACTAACTTGGTGTCCACATAAAAATCAAGTAAATTCCTTCCCTCAAGTTTTAAAATCGGTTGGAAACCACTGTTATAGTATTGTAAGCCGCACAAACGGTAGGGTCAAAAACAAGTCGCGGCTTACAATCAAACAAATACGACAAGAGCTTTCCTATTTAACTGATCATCAAATTCAAACTCTTGTTTAGAAATCTTCATACACTGCCCTCATCCGATATTACTGTTTGCAGCTGGCATTGCTGCATGCTGCATTCGTTCCCAGCGGAATTGTAATCTTGTGCAAGCTTGACCAGTTGGACCAAACGGACGCTCTTGTTGAACCGTTCGTTTTCACTCTCTCAGTTGATGTTTAAGAAAATCAAGCATTATGTCTGACTTTGTGGATAAGTGTGTTTCTGTGCATAAAAATCTGGCCAAAATTCCCAGTTTGACTAATTTTATTGCAACCGAATGCAAAGGCGCTGCCTCAAGGGTGGAGTATGAAGCTGTTTGGGCCCAAAGAGATTTAAACAGAAATGCTAAATTTAGCTACAAGACAACTGGTTTAATTTGCAATTCAAGCATGAAAGTTTTTTCCAATCAAGCTTGTACTGAAACAAATGGAGAACTTATTGTAAGAGTTTCTAACAATGGTACACAGAGAGCAATTTTGCGCGAAGTCAAAATCAAAGAAGTGAGAACCCAGTTCATAGAAATCTGGCATGGACCAAAACGCATTTCTGCTACAAATTTGACAAGCGAAAACAAGCATGGAGTTGTCCACAGTAATGCTTCGTTCTGCTGTTTGGAATGGTCTCATAATGATGAAACATTATTGTATGTTGCTGAAAGAAAAAAGTCAAAAAGTGAATCTTATTTCAAGAATTCTGGAAATAATGATAATTGCGTCAAAAAAGGTGAGGAATATGTTTATCAAGAGGAATGGGGAGAACAACTTGTTGGTTGTTCACATCCAATTGTTGTTATGTTTGATGTTAAGTCTGAAGCCATAACCCCACTTGAAGAAAGCTTGCCTGATGAAATGTGTGCTGGGGAAGTCATTTGGGGCAAAGGTGACAAATCAATTGTGATCTTAGGATGGAAAGTTACCCCTTGGAGGCTTGGTTTGGTTTACTGCAAAAATCGACCGAGTGCTCTTTACAAGTTTGATTTAGAAAACAAGGAATCTGTCCCATTGACTGATGCAGAATCTTGTGTTTTCTCACCAAGGTTGACTCCAGATGGTTTATCTGTTATTTACTTGCAGAATAGAAACTTTGGCCCACATCAGCAGTGCGCAAAAATGCTGATTGTTGATCTTACAAACAAGGCTAAAAAGGTTGTTGTTGATGAAGTGCTAAATCCAGAAAGCAGCAATGACTTTCAAGGCTTATACATGGACAGCATGTCTAAAAACTGCTGGATTGGGAACAAAATAGTTCTGAGCAGTACCCACAGGAGCAATACTGCCCTACTTGCAATTGACATTAACAGTGGGAAAGTGCAAATTCTTGAGTCAAAAGAAAGCTGGCATATTTTATCCATTTGCAATTGTCTAATTTTTGCATGTCATTCTTCACCAAACTCGAGCGATTCTATAAAGTTTGGATTGGTTTCTGATGCACAGATACAGTGGAATACCCTTGAAGGCCCATCTTTTGAGTTTCCAGAAATGAAATGGGAAATTATTAAATACAAACCACGCTTGGAAAACAAGAAGTTCCCAGATCTTGATTTTGAGTCTGTTTTGATTAAACCAGCCCATGAAGAAGTAAAAGGCCTGATTGCTAATCCTCACAGTGGGCCACATATGTGTCACACTGCTTCTTTTAATATGTTTAGTGTAGGATTCTGTCAACTTGGTTATGCAGTGTTGCACATCAATTTCAGAGGCTCTCTTGGTTTTGGTCAAAACAATGTCAACTCTTTACCAACAAATATAAGTGTTCAGGATGTTAGTGATGTACAACAGTCGGTTGAGTCCACAATCGAATTGCTTAAAAATCCATCAATCGATGTCTTTATTCATGGCAGCTCTCACGGTGGTTCTTTGACAATACAAATGCTCGGACAGTTTCCTGATTTCTATTCAGCAGGTGTAACTTCAAACCCTGCAGCCAACATTGCATCAATGATAGGTGTTAGTGACATTCCTGATTGGTGTTTCTGTGAGGCTGGACTGCAGTTCTCATTTCAAACCATGTCAGCTGAGTATGACTACAGCAAGTGGATGGAATTCTCCCCTGTAAAGCATATTGCAAAGATTAAAGCACCTTTACTGATGTTAGTTGGAGGAGCTGATATAAGGGTTCCACCTTCTCAGTCCATTGAATCTTACAGATGTCGTAAAGCATTGGGTGGAGTGGTTAAAATGTTGTTTTATCCAAACAACGATCATCCAATAGCCGAAGTGCTTGCTGAAGCGGATAGCTTTGTCAACATGGCTATGTGGTTTTACCACAAAGGTGAAGCAAAGTAATGTCAAAGCATGTTTAAAGCAAAGCATTTTCATGTGTATATTTGTTGGGTATTGGTACAACCAATTTTTGTCACACCTTCGGACTAAGCTCAAATCACCAAACTATCTTTTGTCCACGTTTATCTTGATGACCTTGTGAAGGAATGCACTTGATTTAGGTAAAACGTTTTCTCCCAGTGTGCCATTTTAATTACAAACAGTGTTTGATTTGGCTGTGTAGCAATGTGTATTTTATATTTTTGTGTATTTTTATTTTAGCGGCACATCTGACACGTCAAGGCAATTTTGTATTTCCTTTCAAGTCTAGCGGCCTTATAGATTGCGTTTTCTGAAACCACACGCCCTAACACTTTCGCAATCATAAAAACGTTTTCTTGTAGCCGCCTTCCGCGCTACCTTTACCCCGAGTTACAATACCACGTTGTCGCTTACTATATATTTGCGTTTGCTAATCCAATAAAACAGACCGATTCACTTACTTACTCACTTTAGAAGAAGTTATCGCCAACGTTATACTTTACGTTCGTTGTAGTTTTTTATGTATTCTTTAATAAACCTTGTTTTACGTCCTAGTTGTAATTAGTCAGGTGTCGTTCAGAGTTATTTATTTTTGGAGTCAGATCGCGCATTTCCTTCTTTAACCTTAACGTTTGCATAAAACCGCATAAATCGGCCAAATTTCATTTCATTTGCAACAGCTGGGTAAAATACAAGCTCTAAGCGTTTTATTGTTTTATAATCAAATTTGTATACACTCTGTGCAAAATGTGAAAGATTTCACCAACACTTTTGAAGTGTTTAAATCGTTATCGGTTCAATGGCGTATTTCCGTGTGCCCTTTTGACTTCGCTATGACACAACATATATCATGTGTTCTTTACGTCACCACATTCACGTTTAGTGCATACACATAACTAACAAATTCAAAACCCTGTTGACAATCATTTTACCTTTTAATATCCATTCAACGGAATTAATATGTATATATTGGTTTACAATTTTGTTTTGTTGTACTGGTATCTGATATGCTTACAATATGAACAAGCCTTGGCCAGAAAAATGAATAACGGTTTGAAAATGGGGTCCAATTTTTTTTGGGTTCCTTAGGAAGCAGACGAAAATGCCAAACGTTTTTTTCAAAAGGATGGAGGTTCGGTAGGGGGCAGAAAAAAACGGAAAGGCTACAGCCTCGGGGTTTTCCAAAATCGGGTCAAAATTTTCGATTCCGGATCAAACCGGTTAGGAGGTTCGGTAGAAATCAGAAATCGATCAAAAACGTTTGAAACTGGAATATTCCGGCGAAAACCCACCGAAAACCTTTTTTTCATGGATTTTTTGAATCCCCCAAAAAAATCCCCCCCCAGTGCTTTTCCGAAATTCGGGTCAAAATATCTAGTTTTCGATTCCTGTTTAAACCGGTTGGGAGGTCGGTGGGAGCCTAAAACCGGTCAGAACCAGTTTGAAACTGCAATATCCCGGCGAAAACCCACCGAAAACCGGATTTTTGACCCGATTTTTGAAGCCTCTCCGTTTTTTTCGATTTTGGGGGTCAAAAAATTGAAAAAAAATCCGGTTTTGGGTGGGTTTTCGCCGGAAAATTCCAGTTTCAAACCGGTTTTGGCCGGTTTTAGCCTCCTACGGAACCAACAAACCGGTTTAAACCGGAATCGAAAAGCCGCAATTTTGACCCGATTTTCGAAAAAACCTAAGGCTATAGCTTTTCCCTTTTATCGTTTTTTGGGGGTCAAAAAATCGAAGAAAAATCCGGTTTTGGGTGGGTTTTCGCCGGAATATTCCAGTTTCAAACTGGTTCTGGCCGGTTTTAGCCTCCTACCGAACCACCAAACTGGTTTAAACTGGAATCGAAAACCCGAAATTTTGACCCGATTTTCGAAAAAACCCTAAGGCTATAGCCTTTCCCTTTTTTTGATTTTCGGGGGTCAAAAAATCGAAGAAAAATCCGGTTTTGGGCGGGTTTTCGCCGGAATATTCCAGTTTCAAACTGGTTCTGGCCGGTTTTAGCCTCCTACCGAACCACCAAACTGGTTTAAACCGGAATCGAAAACCCGAAATTTTGACCCGATTTACGAAAAAAACATTTTTTTCCACTTTCGGGGGTCAAAAAATCGAAGAAAAATCCGGTTTTGGGTGGGTTTTCGCCGGAATATTCCAGTTTCAAACTGGTTCTGGCCGGTTTTAGCCTCCTACCGAACCACCAAACCGGTTTAAACTGGAATCGAAAACCCGAAATTTTCACCCGATTTTCGAAAAAACCCGAAGGCTATAGCCTTTCCGTTTTTTTCGATTTTCGGGGGTCAAAAAATCGAAGAAAAATCCGGTTTTGGGTGGGTTTTCGCCGGAATATTCCAGTTTCAAACTGGTTCTGGCCGGTTTTAGCCTCCTACCGAATCGAAAAGCTGCAATTTTGACCCGATTTTCGAAAAAACCTAAGGCTATAGCTTTTCCCTTTTTTTGATTTTCGGGGGTCAAAAAATCGAAGAAAACTCCGGTTTTGGGCGGGTTTTCGCCGGAATATTCCAGTTTCAAACTGGTTCTGGCCGGTTTTAGCCTCCTACCGAACCACCAAACTGGTTTAAACTGGAATCGAAAACCCGAAATTTTGACCCGATTTTCGAAAAACCCTAAGGCTATAGCCTTTCCGTTTTTTCGATTTTCGGGGGTCAAAAAATCGAAGAAAAATCCGGTTTTGGGCGGGTTTTCGCCGGAATATTCCAGTTTCAAACTGGTTCTGGCCGGTTTTAGCCTCCTACGGAACCTACAAACCGGTTTAAACCGGAATCGAAAACCCAAAATTTTTACCCGATTTTCGAAAAAAACTTTTTTCGACTTTCGGGGGTCAAAAAATCGAAGAAAAATCCGGTTTTGGGCGGGTTTTCGCCGGAATATTCCAGTTTCAAACTGGTTCTGGCCGGTTTTAGCCTCCTACCGAACCACCAAACCGGTTTAAACCGGAATCGAAACTCCGAAATTTTGACCCGAGTTTCGAAAAAACCCTAAGGCTGCAGCCTTTCCCTTTTTTTGATTTTCGGGGGTCAAAAAAAATCGAAGAAAAATCCGGTTTTGGGTGGGTTTTCGCCGGAATATTCCAGTTTCAAACTGGTTCTGGTCGGCTTTAGCCTCCTACCGAACCAACAAACCGGTTTAAACCGGAATCGAAACTGCGAAATTTTGACCCGAGTTTCGAAAAGAACGCTAAGGCTACAGCCTTTCCCTTTTTCGATTTTCGGGGGTCATAAAATCGAAGAAAAATCCGGTTTTGGGTGGGTTTTCGCCGGAATATTCCAGTTTCAAACTGGTTCTGGCCGATTTTAGCCTCCTACGGAACCTACAAACCGGTTTAAACCGGAATCGAAAACCCGAAATTTTGACCCGATTTTCGAAAAAACCCTAAGGCTATAGCCTTTCCGTTTTTTCGATTTTCGGGGGTCAAAAAATCGAAGAAAAATCCGGTTTTGGGCGGGTTTTCGCCGGAATATTCCAGTTTCAAACTGGTTCTGGCCGGTTTTAGCCTCCTACGGAACCTACAAACCGGTTTAAACCGGAATCGAAAACCCAAAATTTTTACCCGATTTTCGAAAAAAACTTTTTTCGACTTTCGGGGGTCAAAAAATCGAAGAAAAATCCGGTTTTGGGCGGGTTTTCGCCGGAATATTCCAGTTTCAAACTGGTTCTGGCCGGTTTTAGCCTCCTACCGAACCACCAAACCGGTTTAAACCGGAATCGAAACTCCGAAATTTTGACCCGAGTTTCGAAAAAACCCTAAGGCTGCAGCCTTTCCCTTTTTTTGATTTTCGGGGGTCAAAAAAAATCGAAGAAAAATCCGGTTTTGGGTGGGTTTTCGCCGGAATATTCCAGTTTCAAACTGGTTCTGGTCGGCTTTAGCCTCCTACCGAACCAACAAACCGGTTTAAACCGGAATCGAAACTGCGAAATTTTGACCCGAGTTTCGAAAAGAACGCTAAGGCTACAGCCTTTCCCTTTTTCGATTTTCGGGGGTCATAAAATCGAAGAAAAATCCGGTTTTGGGTGGGTTTTCGCCGGAATATTCCAGTTTCAAACTGGTTCTGGCCGGTTTTAGCCTCCTACCGAACCACCAAAACCGGTTTAAACCGGAATCGAAAAGCTGCAATTTTGACCCGATTTTCGAAAAACCTAAGCCTATAGCTTTTCCCTTTTTTTGATTTTCGGGGGTCAAAAAAAATCGAAGAAAAATCCGGTTTTGGGTGGGTTTTCGCCGGAATATTCCAGTTTCAAACTGGTTCTGGTCGGCTTTAGCCTCCTACCGAACCAACAAACCGGTTTAAACCGGAATCGAAACTGCGAAATTTTGACCCGAGTTTCGAAAAGAACGCTAAGGCTACAGCCTTTCCTTTTTTTTGATTTTCGGGGGTCAAAAAATCGAAGAAAAATCCGGTTTTGTGCGGGTTTTCGCCGGAATATTCCAGTTTCAAACTGGTTCTGGCCGGTTTTAGCCTCCTACCGAACCACCAAATCGGTTTAAACTGGAATCGAAACTCCGAAATTTTGACCCGATTTTCGAAAAAACTCTAAGGCTGCAGCCTTTCCCTTTTTTTGATTTTCGGGGGTCATAAAATCGAAGAAAAATCCGGTTTTGGGTGGGTTTTCGCCGGAATATTCCAGTTTCAAACTGGTTCTGGCCGGTTTTAGCCCCCTACCGAACCACCAAAACCGGTTTAAACCGGAATCGAAAAGCCGCAATTTTGACCCGATTTTCGAAAAAACCTAAGGCTGCAGCCTTTCCCTTTTTCGATTTTCGGGGGTCATAAAATCGAAGAAAAATCCGGTTTTGGGTGGGTTTTCGCCGGAATATTCCAGTTTCAAACTGGTTCTGGCCGGTTTTAGCCTCCTACCGAACCACCAAAACCGGTTTAAACCGGAATCGAAAAGCCGCAATTTTGACCCGATTTTCGAAAAAACCTAAGGCTATAGCTTTTCCCTTTTTTTGATTTTCGGGGGTCAAAAAATCGAAGAAAACTCCGGTTTTGGGCGGGTTTTCGCCGGAATATTCCAGTTTCAAACTGGTTCTGGCCGGTTTTAGCCTCCTACCGAACCACCAAACCGGTTTAAACTGGAATCGAAAACCCGAAATTTTCACCCGATTTTCGAAAAAACCCGAAGGCTATAGCCTTTCCCTTTTTTTGATTTTCGGGGGTCAAAAAATCGAAGAAAAATCCGGTTTTGGGCGGGTTTTCGCCGGAATATTCCAGTTTCAAACTGGTTCTGGCCGGTTTTAGCCTCCTACCGAACCACCAAACCGGTTTAAACCGGAATCGAAACTCCGAAATTTTGACCCGAGTTTCGAAAAAACCCTAAGGCTGCAGCCTTTCCCTTTTTTTGATTTTCGGGGGTCAAAAAAAATCGAAGAAAAATCCGGTTTTGGGTGGGTTTTCGCCGGAATATTCCAGTTTCAAACTGGTTCTGGTCGGCTTTAGCCTCCTACCGAACCAACAAACCGGTTTAAACCGGAATCGAAACTGCGAAATTTTGACCCGATTTTCGAAAAAACCCTAAGGCTATAGCCTTTCCCTTTTTTCGATTTTCGGGGGTCATAAAATCGAAGAAAAATCCGGTTTTGGGTGGGTTTTCGCCGGAATATTCCAGTTTCAAACTGGTTCTGGCCGATTTTAGCCTCCTACGGAACCTACAAACCGGTTTAAACCGGAATCGAAAACCCGAAATTTTGACCCGATTTTCGAAAAAACCCTAAGGCTATAGCCTTTCCGTTTTTTCGATTTTCGGGGGTCAAAAAATCGAAGAAAAATCCGGTTTTGGGCGGGTTTTCGCCGGAATATTCCAGTTTCAAACTGGTTCTGGCCGGTTTTAGCCTCCTACGGAACCTACAAACCGGTTTAAACCGGAATCGAAAACCCAAAATTTTTACCCGATTTTCGAAAAAAACTTTTTTCGACTTTCGGGGGTCAAAAAATCGAAGAAAAATCCGGTTTTGGGCGGGTTTTCGCCGGAATATTCCAGTTTCAAACTGGTTCTGGCCGGTTTTAGCCTCCTACCGAACCACCAAACCGGTTTAAACCGGAATCGAAACTCCGAAATTTTGACCCGAGTTTCGAAAAAACCCTAAGGCTGCAGCCTTTCCCTTTTTTTGATTTTCGGGGGTCAAAAAAAATCGAAGAAAAATCCGGTTTTGGGTGGGTTTTCGCCGGAATATTCCAGTTTCAAACTGGTTCTGGTCGGCTTTAGCCTCCTACCGAACCAACAAACCGGTTTAAACCGGAATCGAAACTGCGAAATTTTGACCCGAGTTTCGAAAAGAACGCTAAGGCTACAGCCTTTCCCTTTTTCGATTTTCGGGGGTCATAAAATCGAAGAAAAATCCGGTTTTGGGCGGGTTTTCGCCGGAATATTCCAGTTTCAAACTGGTTCTGGCCGGTTTTAGCCTCCTACGGAACCTACAAACCGGTTTAAACCGGAATCGAAAACCCAAAATTTTTACCCGATTTTCGAAAAAAACTTTTTTCGACTTTCGGGGGTCAAAAAATCGAAGAAAAATCCGGTTTTGGGCGGGTTTTCGCCGGAATATTCCAGTTTCAAACTGGTTCTGGCCGGTTTTAGCCTCCTACCGAACCACCAAACCGGTTTAAACCGGAATCGAAACTCCGAAATTTTGACCCGAGTTTCGAAAAAACCCTAAGGCTGCAGCCTTTCCCTTTTTTTGATTTTCGGGGGTCAAAAAAAATCGAAGAAAAATCCGGTTTTGGGTGGGTTTTCGCCGGAATATTCCAGTTTCAAACTGGTTCTGGTCGGCTTTAGCCTCCTACCGAACCAACAAACCGGTTTAAACCGGAATCGAAACTGCGAAATTTTGACCCGAGTTTCGAAAAGAACGCTAAGGCTACAGCCTTTCCCTTTTTCGATTTTCGGGGGTCATAAAATCGAAGAAAAATCCGGTTTTGGGCGGGTTTTCGCCGGAATATTCCAGTTTCAAACTGGTTCTGGCCGGTTTTAGCCTCCTACGGAACCTACAAACCGGTTTAAACCGGAATCGAAAACCCAAAATTTTTACCCGATTTTCGAAAAAAACTTTTTTCGACTTTCGGGGGTCAAAAAATCGAAGAAAAATCCGGTTTTGGGCGGGTTTTCGCCGGAATATTCCAGTTTCAAACTGGTTCTGGCCGGTTTTAGCCTCCTACCGAACCACCAAACCGGTTTAAACCGGAATCGAAACTCCGAAATTTTGACCCGAGTTTCGAAAAAACCCTAAGGCTGCAGCCTTTCCCTTTTTTTGATTTTCGGGGGTCAAAAAAAATCGAAGAAAAATCCGGTTTTGGGTGGGTTTTCGCCGGAATATTCCAGTTTCAAACTGGTTCTGGTCGGCTTTAGCCTCCTACCGAACCAACAAACCGGTTTAAACCGGAATCGAAACTGCGAAATTTTGACCCGATTTTCGAAAAAACCCTAAGGCTATAGCCTTTCCCTTTTTTCGATTTTCGGGGGTCATAAAATCGAAGAAAAATCCGGTTTTGGGTGGGTTTTCGCCGGAATATTCCAGTTTCAAACTGGTTCTGGCCGATTTTAGCCTCCTACGGAACCTACAAACCGGTTTAAACCGGAATCGAAAACCCGAAATTTTGACCCGATTTTCGAAAAAACCCTAAGGCTATAGCCTTTCCGTTTTTTCGATTTTCGGGGGTCAAAAAATCGAAGAAAAATCCGGTTTTGAGCGGGTTTTCGCCGGAATATTCCAGTTTCAAACTGGTTCTGGCCGGTTTTAGCCTCCTACGGAACCTACAAACCGGTTTAAACCGGAATCGAAAACCCAAAATTTTTACCCGATTTTCGAAAAAAACTTTTTTCGACTTTCGGGGGTCAAAAAATCGAAGAAAAATCCGGTTTTGGGCGGGTTTTCGCCGGAATATTCCAGTTTCAAACTGGTTCTGGCCGGTTTTAGCCTCCTACCGAACCACCAAACCGGTTTAAACCGGAATCGAAACTCCGAAATTTTGACCCGAGTTTCGAAAAAACCCTAAGGCTGCAGCCTTTCCCTTTTTTTGATTTTCGGGGGTCAAAAAAAATCGAAGAAAAATCCGGTTTTGGGTGGGTTTTCGCCGGAATATTCCAGTTTCAAACTGGTTCTGGTCGGCTTTAGCCTCCTACCGAACCAACAAACCGGTTTAAACCGGAATCGAAACTGCGAAATTTTGACCCGAGTTTCGAAAAGAACGCTAAGGCTACAGCCTTTCCCTTTTTCGATTTTCGGGGGTCATAAAATCGAAGAAAAATCCGGTTTTGGGTGGGTTTTCGCCGGAATATTCCAGTTTCAAACTGGTTCTGGCCGGTTTTAGCCTCCTACCGAACCACCAAAACCGGTTTAAACCGGAATCGAAAAGCCGCAATTTTGACCCGATTTTCGAAAAAACCTAAGGCTATAGCTTTTCCCTTTTTTTGATTTTCGGGGGTCAAAAAATCGAAGAAAACTCCGGTTTTGGGCGGGTTTTCGCCGGAATATTCCAGTTTCAAACTGGTTCTGGCCGGTTTTAGCCTCCTACCGAACCACCAAAACCGGTTTAAACCGGAATCGAAAAGCTGCAATTTTCACCCGATTTTCGAAAAAACCTAAGGCTATAGCTTTTCCCTTTTTTTGATTTTCGGGGGTCAAAAAATCGAAGAAAAATCCGGTTTTGGGCGGGTTTTCGCCGGAATATTCCAGTTTCAAACTGGTTCTGGCCGGTTTTAGCCTCCTACCGAACCACCAAACTGGTTTAAACTGGAATCGAAAACCCGAAATTTTGACCCGAGTTTCGAAAAAAACTTTTTTCGACTTTCGGGGGTCAAAAAATCGAAGAAAAATCCGGTTTTGGGCGGGTTTTCGCCGGAATATTCCAGTTTCAAACTGGTTCTGGCCGGTTTTAGCCTCCTACCGAACCACCAAACCGGTTTAAACCGGAATCGAAACTCCGAAATTTTGACCCGAGTTTCGAAAAAACCCTAAGGCTGCAGCCTTTCCCTTTTTTTGATTTTCGGGGGTCAAAAAAAATCGAAGAAAAATCCGGTTTTGGGTGGGTTTTCGCCGGAATATTCCAGTTTCAAACTGGTTCTGGTCGGCTTTAGCCTCCTACCGAACCAACAAACCGGTTTAAACCGGAATCGAAACTGCGAAATTTTGACCCGAGTTTCGAAAAGAACGCTAAGGCTACAGCCTTTCCCTTTTTCGATTTTCGGGGGTCATAAAATCGAAGAAAAATCCGGTTTTGGGTGGGTTTTCGCCGGAATATTCCAGTTTCAAACTGGTTCTGGCCGGTTTTAGCCTCCTACCGAACCACCAAAACCGGTTTAAACCGGAATCGAAAAGCCGCAATTTTGACCCGATTTTCGAAAAACCCGAAGGGTTTAGCCCAGTGGTTCTTAACCTTTTTTCCTTGCTGCACCCCTTTCAAATCACTAACCAATTTTCGCACCCCCTTTCAAATCACTAACCAATTTTCGCTCCCCCTTCTGTAATTGCTTAAATAGAATAGACCTAACCAACCTTAATGATTCAGCATCCCCGCACCCCCTAGGAACAGTTCTCGCACCCCTTGGGGGTGCGTGCACCCCAGGTTAAGAACCACTGGTTTAGCCTTTCCCTTTTTTCGGTTTTGGGGTTTCAAAAAATCGAATAAAAAAACGGTAGCCCTAGGGTTTTTTCAAGAGTCGGGTCAAAATTGTCTATTTTTGAATACGGTTTGAATCGACAAACTTTTTGGTTTAACTTGGTTTTTCAACGTTTTCACGTTTGAACCCTATTTGGTAAATTTTGACCTGCTTGCGCATTACCCTGTATTGGTTTAGCACTTTCGTAGCACACGTATTAACGGTGCAGCTGCAACGCGTCTAGTCTATCCACCAATTTTGCCCCCAACTTTGTCGCGCTTTTTAACGTCTTAACCGCAGCTATTTCCGGCTTGGTAAATATTTTAGGACAATCGTGTTGCTACGATTTTGCCCAGTGAAATAAACTCAACTTAAAAATTCAGCATTTACAAAAGTCTCTTAGATCAAATTATTATTGTAGATATTTCAACTTTACTTTGCTAACATACATACAGAATTAAAACTTTTTTAAATATTATTGTCAAAGCAGTGTTTAACAAAAACTCGCACAATTTTGCAAAACACCAATAAATAAAGGGCAGTCATTCAATAAATGTAAGCTAACATATATCTTCATTTCATCAATCATTGCATGACAACAGCTAAAAAGATTAATGGCACATTTGATCCAAATATAATGGCTTAAAGTGCAAAAGTGAATATTCACAAAATAATAAAAAAGAAACGAGTAGAGCACAGAAATGTTAAATAGTCACCTGAAAACAGTAAAAGGCACCGCAACATTCTACATAGATGAAACTGCATAGTACAAAAATTGTTAAATTTGTTTTTTGTTAAAAAACATTTGCTCAAAACTTGTTTTCTGGCTATGAAATAGAAAAATCAACAGTATTGCCATGAAAAAAACAGTAACAACTGATTGAGTGTCTAACGATCAAGGGAAAACTATATTGATTTTGATTAACTTCTACAAAAATACCTGCATTTACACTCGAGTACACTATCTATTGCTTTAATTAATCTGACTTTTATCATTAGGCAATGGGCATTGGGCAGCCAGAGGTGGGAAATTAGTTATTTATGAATGTATTAGGCAAGGGGTGTAACCTTATAAACAAATTGTGGGGCCAAATACAATTGCCAAGATTAGATAGCGGGCTGCACCTTTATATAACACAAGGTGATTTTACTCTGTTGCATACCAAATATACATAACTACAAGTAAATTCGCATTCGATTCCAGCCGCATATTGCCAGGTCGCAGAAAAATAGCACTGGGTGCATTAATCTGCTCAAAAATATGTAATAGTTGGACTCGTTTGCCAGTACATTTGAAATCGAAGCGTCTCTGTGGGCCGCACACCTTTAACCAACAGGACGCATTCGGCCCGTGGGCCGCAGGTTGCACAACAATATGTTTTTAACCACCCAACCATATTGAAAGAGAAGCTACAGCAGCACATCACAATCCTGAAAATAAAACAAAAGTTCAAAATATGGTGCAACCTAACCAACCATAAATTTGTTTTAAAAGGGCAAAGAGATCTAAAACTATGTGTAGTCGGTGTGCAAAATTTAATACAATTAGAAAAAAGCAAAGGCAAACTATGACTGATTTTCATTGATATTTAGAAAGTCACTGAAGCCACACTTGTACAAAGTAAATTCACACAATAGGTTGCACAAAACATAACCTCCTGATTGAGCCCTATTGGCATAACAATCCTTAGGAGATCATTACTAAAACAGTGTGCTGTCACTAACTCTAAGCAATGGGTAAAAGAGATTAAATACCAGAACAAATTGAACAAAAAACATTGGTCTGTGGTATTATTTGAGCAAAACTTGAACAATTCCAAAAACTGGTAAAAAATACTTACAGAAAGGTTGAGATGCTTTATTGAGTGCAATATTTCAGATTTTTTCGCTTGGCTGATGTCACATTGGTGAATGCGCAACCACTTAACGTTGTGCAAGCATCTCATGAGGTTTTGAGCACCAGTATCACCCAATGCATTTCTCCCCAAGTCCAAAAGCTCAAGCTGTGTTTACAAAAGGTTACAGATTAAATTTACACAGACCAGCAAATCTTTAACATAGTGTTAAGTTGTGTCAACTTTGTAAGCTCACAGACTTGCTAAAAGCTTTAAAATATAATCTGTACAAAGTGTTTGACAAAGAAAAAAGAAAAGTCCAACATGCTAAATCAGATTTATGTTTTAGTTTATTTAATGCTCAGCACAAATGATTATTGTGCATGTCCTACCGATATAGTTTAGACAAATTGATTTCCTTTTTTCTTTAATGCCATACATTACTAACAAGATTTTTTTATCTTTACACAGTTTTAAGAATACTCTTGTTTGGGTCTTAAAAAGGGTTTCTCAATTGTTTGTTTTAAGTCACATCATATCAAGCTTTGTACCTTTAAACCAGTGGTGTGCAACCTTTTTCGGCGGTGGGCCATATAACCAATTTCGGACATCAAGCCAGGGCCACACAATTTTTTTCATGTACCGTATTTACACTTTTTTACACTACTGTTTGTGCGGCTTGCATTATAATATCATGTCGATATTATTTCCACACCCCTGCGTTTTGTTTTATTTTGCATTTAAAATCAACTTTAAAATGTTAGGTGCAAGTAAGTTTCTTCGCAACACTGCCTTTCACGACAAAGTAATTGTTTACTAGACATAGAGGTATATTACGTCACATTTGGTATAGATACGCAACAAGCACCTAGTGCGAATAGAAGACCATAGGTCTAGGTGAATTAAGTTCCATGTGCTGGTTTAGTTTAGTCTTGTTACATATAGCAACGATTTACCGAAAACTAATCAGAGTGTTGTTCAGGGCCACACTAAATGTCTTGGCGGACCGGATAGTGGCCCGCCGGCTGCGGGTTGCACACCCCTGCTTTAAACCATATGTTCTCAACAATAGGTGAATTTTACCATGCTTTAATAGTAAATACAACAAATTTTGGCAAAGAAACTAAAAACTTTTATTGTATTCAGAATCAGTGTGAAATTATGGGGAAAATTGTAACCTATGCCCCTGATTTAAAAACAAGAGACACAGACCTTTAGAACTCTCAAGCAAATGTTTTCAGTGAGTGCATGAACATCTGTTATTCCACAGTCCTCAACATACAGCTGCTTAAGAATTCCAATTGACTGAGCAAGTGCATTAATGCCACAGTTGCCAATGTTGTTCCCACTCAGATACAACATCTTCATCTATAAAAAGGAAAACACCATAAAACACACTTCTCGAAAGGGATGACCTGAGCCGAGCCAGAAACCCACTCGGTACCAAGCATCCACATTTTTTATGCTCGGTACTCGGCCAAGTGGGTGCCCAAACTGACCCGAGTATTAAATTTGCATATTTATGCCCTGCTAACATAAGATACTAGTGTTTAAGAGGGTATGTAGGAACAAAAAGGACTGTTTTTTTAAATGCGTGGAAAGTTAACAAAAAAATGTTTGTTACATTACTATACACCGTGCATGCTCAGTGTTCGACCAAACAAAACATTTGCAGTTTTGGCCTATTCCTACTTCTCCATCATCAAAAGTGTCTCAAAAGGAGGCGATAACAAAACTTAACATATTATTACAACCACTTTACAGTACATCATTAACACTTAAGAAAACAACCCTACTTCATTTCTTCTAAAGAGTAGTTTTTTAGTAAGTCCAAAAACGCTTGTGATTCCACATTCCCCAACATCAAGCTCATCGATGTACTCAATGCATGAAGCCAAACATTCCAAACCATCGTTACCGATTGGATTGCGAGACAGCTGTAGCTTTTTCAGCTGTCAAAAAATGTTGTAAGGGGTTAAAAATTGACCAATGAATGATACTTGAATGTTTTGTTACAAAACTGAATTCTTGTCACTTGAAAGTTGGTAACCGTTCCCGCAACTATTTTGAGCTTGAGGCATACCGGCAAACTACAGATACTCTATTGCTATGACCCTTGAAACATACAACTTTAATTCCATTTCTACAACTTTAATGCCATTGTTGAGACTGCTATTGGTAACAAGCAAGCATACATGTCAGTTATTTACATGCTATGTGCGCCCATGGTGTGACTGTTGTAGACACCCTATTTCTATGAATAATCCTCATTTTGATCTTAAAAAAACAAATAAAATGTTAAAAAAAATCTTAAAAAAATCTTATTGTGCTTGTTTCAAACATACTGTTATATTTTTTACTTAGTAGCCTTTCGTTATTTTTAGAAAGCTGAGTATCTTTTTCAACCTAGACACCTAGTGCACTACCTTGTTAGATTAGTTAGTAAGATTTATGTTTTTGGAATTTAGGCACTCATACAGTGGTTCTCAACTGGTGGCCCATGATGACTTTTTGGTAGTTGGTAGTTTATTTTAAAATAAAATAAAAACCTAATTATATTTGATGATAAACGGGAAATAGTTGCATATAAGTTATATATTGAATATTCTTTCAGTATGAAAAGCTAATTAAAGTTATTGGCTATTTATTGTTAGTTGTCATTTTTTTAATGTCACTCCTCGAAATTCTGTATTGAAGGAATATATTTCAAGTCAAAATGCTTGTTTTTAAAGCTTTCATTATGTTTGTACTTAATAATCAACCGGTCCACAATAATAATTTACTTAAACTGGTGGTCTATGGCTTGAAACATGTCGAGAATCACTGCACTAGTAAAAGAAACTATGACTTTCAGTATGCAATAAAATTAGCAACTTAGATATATATACCTGTATCTGATGTGTTCTTATTTCATCGCAGAGACATTGTATGCTGGTAATCCCACAATTTCTAGCATCAAGATGGGTTATGTTGTGAACCGACAAAGCCAGGCCTTCAATGTTGTGCCCAACCATGTTTGATGTCATGATGAGCTCTTTGACCTTGAAAGTTTACATAAAACATTTGAACAAGAAATTAATGCTTCAGTAACATTTATGCAGTTTCAACTGTACTTGTCATTTAATAGTACACTAAGAATATTGTGCAGTGACACTGTTTGAATATAGGTTCATACTGAGTTGAGAATTTTTTAAATATTATGTGCTCTAAAATCAAATCACGGTACGCCAGGCCCATTGAAGGCACTACACCAATTAGCCGATCACCAAGCATTCACCACCATATGGGAAGGCGTAGGCTAAAAACATTTTTTAAAATCTATTTATGTTCGTCTTAGCTCTAAAATAAAAGTTTGAAAAATAAAAGAGTACTAAAAATTTGAAAAAGAAAAAGGGCATATAAGTGTCTTGTGAGAAATTTAAAGGTGTCATCTTTATTATTTTTATAGGTTTGTGAACCAAATTGACTGCTTGTCCTAGCTACAATCTTGCATTCAGGTGAACCTACCCCGTGTTTCATGTGTTGCACACCATGTAAGACATGTTTCATGGAAACTGGTTCCAGGTTGCAATTGAGAAGGTCTATCTTTTCAACAGGCTGTTTCATTTTCGGAAGCAGCTGACCAAGAGCATATGCAGCACTGGATGATAATGGCATTCCACTAAACCAGTATTCTTTAGGACACCAAGCAGCAAAGGTTTCTTTAACATGGTCTTTGCATTCTTGCAAATCAATAAACAGTTCCAAAAGCTCTAGGATAAAAAAATGTTGTTGATTTCTGTCACAGTTTTAAATTCTTTCATAAGTTACATGGGCATTACTAGTAAAAAATGCCAACCTTTCTACTTGGTATAAACAACAAGACAAATACAAATGACGTAGTTCAATTGACATGTAATGCATCAAAAATGAAAATTTATCATTAAAATAAATAACTTTGTTCAGCAATAAG
This sequence comes from Phallusia mammillata, assembly GCF_965637545.1. Taxonomy (NCBI): domain Eukaryota; kingdom Metazoa; phylum Chordata; class Ascidiacea; order Phlebobranchia; family Ascidiidae; genus Phallusia; species Phallusia mammillata. Next base: position 29,807,577 of record NC_137252.1, on the reverse strand, counting down.
TGTGTAAGTCAAGTGCTAGTATATGAAATCGCAAATCAATTCATATTAAGAAGTCTTGTTGTAGTTTAATTACAAAGACTTGTTGTTTTGTTTGTTTGCTTACCTCGGCTGCTATGGGGCTGGTGTCCCCAGGATTTAAAGCTCTTGAGAAGTTCAGTGCAAAAATCTTTGGCTTTATCTATAAAAATAAAACACAGGATTTTGAGTTTGCAAATGATACCTTTGCTCATTAACAACAACATCACTTACCAGAACTGCAATCATCACCAAGCAGAAGACCACACAAAAATCGTCGTACCATCATCCAGTGGCTATCAGAAACTACTTGGCTGAGAATCTGCTGAAACTCTTGATAAGGCATAAAAAGGGCAATGAACATGGCTGCGAAAATCTCTTGTAGCATCTGGTGAATGAAGTAAAACTGTTTGTCACCTCCATCGAATAGCATCTGCACAAAATCAACCACTCCATTGACCACAATCACAAAATCCTGGACATCAATATCTTTAAGGTTTTCTCTTTCCAAATCGAGAAGAGAAAACATGGTAGTGTGTCGCATCATTCCCAAGTAGGCCATTCTGCCTAGTGGTTCACACAAAGTATTGAGATCTCGCCCTCTGGTAAACCTGGAAAGTGTAAGACGCAGAAGAACTTGCTTGAAGACCTCAGTGACTGTGTGTGGCATTACATTGGCGTTGGAACCTTCGTTAGCCGTTAAACAGGCACATAAGACAAACTGCAACAGGACTGGTGTATGGCAAAGGTCGAGTAACTGTGGAGCCTTAATGCTCAGCATATTCCACAGCTCCTCTGCCTTTTCACCAGCAAGGGCAAAAAACAATTTCTTCATATCTTCAGTGGCGAGGTCATGAACAAAGATGGTGGCGTCTTGACGATAGTCAGCTGGAATTGAATGCAAAGAGTGAGGCCTTGTGGTGAATATTACCAGTGAATTGGGAAAGAATACACCACTGCATAAATTGGCAACAAGTCGGTCGACTGTCATGGGTGTAAAAAAGTTTTCATTTAGTGGTACCACATTTTTTAGGGACCATCCAGCCTGGTCATAACCATCCAAGACATAAACACACTTATTAGAATTTTTGCAAACCCACTGAAAAGCATGGTGCCTGGTTGCTTCATCTAATTCTGGAAAAGTATTATCAATTAAAAGCTGCTTTAGAGTGAGTGTTTGATTTCCATAATTGATATCCATAAAGCGAATGTAAAGAACAACCAAATCTGTTTGGTCAATTTTGGCCAACCTTTTGGAACAAGTGGTTTTGCCAGAACCAGGGGGACCAACAATGGCCAAAAAGTGTTTTTCTTTGGAATTTTCAAGGATTTCGCCAAACTGAATTTTTTTCTGGTGCTCAATGATTTGTTCAATTATTTCCCCTCGGACAGATGATTTTGGACGTTGCCTTCTAGGAGGAACCAGTCCTTGATAGAAATCGGACAGCACAAAGACAGGAAAGACAATAGGAATTGCATTTTGGTTAACGTTGAGTCCATGAAGGACAACTTCACCATGTAGTTTCAGTTTCATACTTGCAGTAACTTTGGCTATTGCTTCACTCTCTGATACTTCTGTAAAACAAAACACCAAAATTTATTCTCATTTTTCCTACTTCTAGATGCTATATACTTTTCACTAATCTTTCAATTTCTATTAAATGTGGTTTGAACAAAAACATGCTCAAAAGTAAGTTAATTTTTTATATCTTGTTCTCACCTGAATCAATATGTGATGACTGTTCAGCCATGTGGTTATGTTCCTCCATTTCCACATCTTGTGGTTCAGTGGCAACATGGTAGTGATGTTCATGATGGTGGTGGTGCTCATGGTGATGATGGTGTGTGTCTCCGATATGTAGATTCTATAAATTAAAAACTCACTTTCACTGATATATCTTACTAAAATTTACGATCACTTGCCAGACAAAGATCTGGATAATAAGCAGAAACAAATAATAATTCCTAGATGTTTTTACTCCTACACTACCCAAGACCCCAGCAGTATCAACCTTGTTGTAGATAAATTAGATTGCTCAGTGCAAAAAAGGTATATCTGCATTATGAGCTATCACTATCGGAATATGTATACTCTTGATAGTGTTAGTTTGTTGTCTGTGGGATGTCATAAAAACTTTTGGTGAACTGTATCATAGACAGTTTTGTTTACATATGCTTTGGCCACAGAAATATCCATTCTATACATAGTAGCTAAATATTACTGGTATATTTACTACACATAAGTGACTATTTCACAGAAACAATGACCAAACCATTTACAACTAAAGCTTTTAGTCACAGAACTTTTAAATATCTTGGATAGCCAAGTATAAAACTCAAGTTTAATAAGACAATTACAAATGCTACTCGTGAATACCTCGACTCTTTCAAGGACGTTTTGGCCCAGCTGTTCTTCTGTTCCAGGTTGTTCTTGGTCACTCATTCTTCTGCTGACTGATGTTTTAGAAAAATCTATATAATCTGTAAGTTACATACAGTACTTTGTTTTGTAGAGAAAACAGGAACTGTATCTAAAACTCTTAATTTAGCTCAAAATTTATTTTACCAACCAAATTGCAAAATCTACGCCAGGATTTTGGGGAATTCCCTTTTTCTTTCTGCAAATTCGGTCCCCAATAAAAAAATAAAACTTTTTTCCCAATGTAGTCTGGATTTTTTCTAAATGTCTAAAAAACAGTTTTTAGTAATGCAGTAAACGGTAATAACAAAGTTTATTTGTAGCACCTTTATTCCACGCGAAACCGACAGAAAACAGAAAAAGCGAATGAACGGTATTAAAATACGAAAACAGAGCGGGCAAGAAAACAATAAACTAGAAGGGCGATAATTTGAAATAAACGAGCGGAAAAAGAGAGAAAGTGAACGAATGAGAAAACTGGCCACAAAGTACAGTGATAGACACTCTAAATGCGAAACTGGGCCAATATTGGCTCAAAGTGCCACGTACAAAAGCAAAAAAACTGGTAAAACCGGAAACGATAAACAACACTACCCTTGGAACTTAACATAACGACCAAGAAAAAGCTCGAAATCAATGGAGAAATTAAATAAACAAATGTCTTTTTAGGGTTTCAAATAATCGACTCAGTCTCAATTCTGTCCAGTCAAGATGGTGACGTCAGATTTCCTCTTCATGACGTCATCAGGCACTTGGTGTCAGTCTAACGCAGTGCGGTGAGGTATTGCCGCGTCTTGGTTGCAGAACAACTGTTTTTTCGTCAAGAGCTGTTAGATTGTTCCGATTCGCAATCACTGTAAGTATGTTACAGAAAAAGGTATAAAAAAACAATCTTTGCAATAAAAAACTTTGTTACTCTAAAATAGCAGCCCGATAAGCTGGATTAAACAAAAATGCGGGATGGGCCAGTAAATCGGTTTAAAACGTTTTTTTACCCATTACATGACTCGATCAATACCCTTAGTACCCTGGCTAAGCTATAGGCTAGCCTAGCTATTAGATGTTGAATTTTAATTGTATTTTCGATTTATAAAAGTCTTCTAACTAGGAACTTGGCTTTCGGAGCCCATCTTATATACAGTTGCGTAAATTGCCATTTTTCTATTATGTATTCAATTACTAAAAATACCCAAATCTTTACCTTAGATTGTCTTACCTTGCTTGGTCGCAACTCGCATCATCGTAACCTCCACTTCCTCCACTGTCATCGCTATCTTCGTTTTGCGATGAACTGTAAATGTCATCATTTTCTCTGTCAGTTGACCAATCATCGTCACTTGGAACATTTCGACTCCTGAAAATGGGAAACATTGTTAATGAGCGAAACCAATTTTACTCACAGCCATTTCGAAACTTACAGACTCAATTAATAATTTAAATAATTTCTACTTTTTTAATCTTAATTGAAAACTAACCCAAGCAAATTGAGGGAAACAAGCCTTCGTAAAACCTAGGTCTTCAGGGTGGCCGCTTGGTAATGGTAACCGTTTGGCGTTTACGAATTAGTGGGTATTAAAATCAGATTTAGTTTTTTTATGTTTTCCCGGGCAATGAACTTGAGCGGGTGCTCAACCTCCAACAATATAAATCCAACAGGTTGAACTTAACATTACGTCAATAACTTCAATTTATGAAACTCTTTTGTTCCCAGGTTTACAAACAGGCTGAATTTACTCCTAAGTAGAAAACTGCAATGCTTTGGCATCAACTACATGCAAGGCACTTTTTATGATATGCGGCGTTAAACATTTCTGCGTTAAAAAAACTTGGTAGATAATTTAATAAGTGCAAAAACGAGACTCATCATGAAAAAAAAACACTTATTGCTTTGTCAGTAAGGTTAAGAAATAAACTAACCGTTTTCGACGGAACGCTCTCTGTAGCGTAATCGTAGCTTTAAGCAAAATAGTAAAATCGGCAGCGTCCATCGTTTCCATGGTTTCCAGATTTTCCTTCGTCCGACACTTTAACATGAACGACTGCAGCATATCGTCTTTCAGGTTGTTCAATTCCGGGGAATCACCCAAAACCTAAAAAGTTTTTCCATACTTTGCTTCTCTGGCAATTTTAACAACGAAAACGACGATAAGTCTCTTTAGATTAGTGGATGAATTTTAGTTTGTGATCTTTTTCTCCTGGATATGTCAGTTTTTATTAGGCTTAGCAACTTTTGGCATTAAAAAAAATACTTTAAATTCAACTTTACTTTTGAATTCTGGGCATTTACTAGTAAAAAATTTACTTTTAAGAGTGATTTTAGTAAGCGTTAACCTAAAGTCTAATTGGCATAATGTTTGTTGTACATGTATACGCCTGTACAAAAATACTTTATGTCAAAACATTAAGATACGTTTTAAGTCAGTGATTTCCAAACTTTATCGACGAATTCCACCCTTCACAATTTAAAACATTTTCATTCCTCCCTAATATACTACAAAGTAGATGCTAAACCATAAGTGTCTATTTACAAACTATATGTAAAAAGTAAATTCCTCCGCTCACGATGACAAAAATGAGAACCACTGGTTTATAATTAATCAATCAAAATAGTAATAAAATCAATCTATTTAAGTTTAAGTAATTAATAGAATCAATCAAACTCCTATCATCATATTTTTACTTTTTTGATCAGGGCAATGATGACTTCGAGACAATGCACTCTCCCATCATAAGTAATCCTCATATTGGAAGTAGCGATGAACACGTTGTTGGGCATCGGAACTCGCAAGGGAAAGTCGAGGTGATGGAGAAGTTGTTTCAGTTGATCAAATGTGATGTACTGAGAGAGCCGGTCATCGTAACGTTGCCAAACCTGAAGCAATTGCACACTTGATAACTACGAAATATTGACATTGTTTCTTGTATACTTCCGTATGGTCGGATTTTACTACCTTTAATTTCGTCAGTTTTTCACGAAGTTTTGTTTGTTTATCTCTGCTGATTTCAATCGCAAAATTTACCCATAAGTTGCTTTATCCTAATTTCGCATGCGTAACAAAAATTGTTTCACGGTTATTTAACGCCAAAGGGTGTCAAATTTACCCCTGGTTGTATTTGATGTGTGACAAAGCAAAATTGTTTGAGTCAAATCAAACGTCAGATTAAGGGTATTGTGACGTCATAAAATCGAGTCTAACTATTGTTCCATCATTACAGCTTATACATTTAAGTTAAAAAAAATACAAATTACAAAAATAAATTACATGTGAAAACTAAACAATAAATTGCACCAAGCTTCCTACCTCAAAGAATTGCTCGAAATCGTCGGCGGTCAATGGCTCAGCACTTTCCCGTGTGGCCACCACGAAGTTCTCGAGGATAATCGCGATGTACATGTTCACAACGATTAGGAACGTTATCATAACGTACGTGACAAAGTAGATGACGCCTGAAATGCATTTACTGCCAATTACAAAAAATGTTCCTTGCAACCATGAATTAAAGAACGTGATGACGAAACGATTAATGAATTAAGATTTAAACCGTGAACATACAAAAACAAGGAAAGACTAACGATTTAGGTTATGGTTTCATATTAAAATCTTTACTAAAGCAAAAATTTAAGACCATATGAAACCTTAGCTGGGGTCGTATGTGTTTTTGGAAGGTTAACTTACCCATTGTAGCATTTCCGCAGTTGCTAGGCGACCCGTCGGCAGGATTTTCATCACAAAACGGAGCCTCGTCTCTCAAAATCGGCTCTATGAATCGGTCCCAACCCTCGGACGTCGAAACCTGTGCATAGATTACAAGATTAAAAACATGTCACGAGATGGTTTATCAAAGTATATCTTGCACTTAAAAACAGCTTTTTGATGGCCAAACAAATTTCTTGTTAGTGTACTTAAACCTATTGTTAATTTAATAGAAATGCTTTAGTGTCATACAAGTATGACGAAAGCAGTGACCATAATATTCCCATTTTGAAAGATACTCATAACCAAAATACCTAATCACAAGACTATGCATAATCCTGGCATCGTATATTTTTAAATTTTGCTCATTAGCAGTACGATTTTCGGTAACTGAAGCCCGAGTACCGAGTATAGAAGATGTTAGCCATGTCAATCGATCGGGTATTTGGTCAGACCATTTTAATTGGTTAGAATATATCAGAGGTAAGAACAACAAACCTGAAATAGGACAAGAAAGGCATTGGGAAATGTTTCAAAGTTTAACATGTCGTCTATGCCGGCGATCTTTTGCACATAGGGAAACTGTGACATGCCGATGATGGCGTAGATGAACATGAACAAAAAGAGAAGACAGCCGATGTTGAAGAGAGCTGGTAAAGACATCATAAGAGCAAACAGCAGCGTCCGTATTCCCTGGATAAGCGAAAACAAGGTTTTGAAAAATTCTAAGCTAATAAGATTTGCAATAAAAATTCACTCTGGATTAAAATCAGTTTGAAAAGTTTGCCCCAATGCTAAAAGATTGACAATGATTTTAAAGGCTGCAACATTTAGTTCTACTAAACCAGTGGTTTCCAACCGGGAAGGAATTTCGTTGAAGTAAGGAATTTTAAAACTAAAGAGGCTGAGAAATTTATTTAAAACTGAGAATTTACTTAATTTTTACGTGTGATTTGTAAATATACACTTTAGCTCTGGAAATTTTACCTGTGAATTTGATAAAAGATCAAATTTTAACTGATCTTTGCACGTTTGAGCATCTACTATGTATATTAGGAATAAATGAAAATGTATTGAATGGTTAAGAGAGGAATTCGTCGAAAAAGGTTGGGAACCACTGTATACTATAAACTAACTAAAAAGTAAAAAAAAAAATTGTCGCCTTTGGACCGCTAGTACTTTTCAAACTGATTGTAATTTCCACGCAATGTTTACATTGCAAAATGAAATTCATTCACGTTTTCTATAAAACGTGCAGTACTGATCCTTCAGTTCAGTTTAGTATCACTAAGTTTTTAACAACCACCATCTGATGGTAAAACAAAGCTGCTATTGTTTACCTCTAAATCCAAAATATCAGCTCAAAAAACTCACCTTGGCTTCTCGGATCAGTCGCAGGATTCTGGTGACCCGGAAAAGTCTGATGATCCGGAACAAGGTGGGCTGGACGAAATACTGGGACATGACGTCATTGAGTCCGGTCGCTGTGGACAGGACGTTCACTGTGTCGTCATTTTGAGAATTGTTGTGAGTGGAAAAAAGGTTGGGCGAAAGTGGCAGCCGTGCAGGGAATTAAGTAAATGACTAAATGCGCAAGCATATTAAGGCCAGTCAGTCGCATTGAGTGGTTAGTTCCGTGGTTCCCAAACTTTTTTATTGTATGTATCCCTTTGCCCCAATTATTAGGCTTAGCCCCCCCCCCCCCCAAGTGAAATATGCGATTAAGTGAACTATGCGATTAAATGAAATATGTGATTATGTGAAATATGCGATTAAGTGAACTATGCGATTATGTGAAATATACGATTAAGTGAACTATGCGATTAAGTGAATTATGCGTTTAAGTGAACTATGCGATTAAGTGAATTATGCGTTTAAGTGAACTATGCGATTAAGTGAACTATGCGATTAAGTGAATTATGCGTTTAAGTGAACTATGCAATTAAGTGAACTATGCGATTAAGTGAATTACGCGATTAAGTGAATTACGCGATTAAGTGAACTATGCGATTAAGTGAATTATGCGATTATGTGAAGTATGCGATTAAGTGAATTATGCGATTAAGTGAACTATGCGATTAAGTGAACTATGCGATTATGTGAAATATACGATTAGGTGAATTATGCGATTAAGTGAACTATGCGATTAAGTGAACTATGCGATTAAGTGAATTATGCGTTTAAGTAAACTATGCGATTAAGCGAACTATGCGATTAAGTGAATTATGCGATTAAGTGAACTATGCGATTAAGTGAATTATGCGATTAAGTGAACTATGCGATTATGTGAACTATACGATTAAGTGAACTATACGATTAAGTGAAATATGCGTTTAAGTGAACTATGCGATTAAGTGAACTATGCGATTATGTGAAATATACGATTAAGTGAACTATGCGATTAACTGAAATATCAATTAAGTGATTTACCCGATTAAGTGAAATATGCGATTAAGCAAATGATTCGATCTAGTGAAATATGCCATTAACTCAATTATGCGATTAAGTGAACTATGCAATTAAGTGGATTATGCGATTAACTGAGTAACACAGTCATATAGTTTGTGTTTTACAACTGTTAGGGAGAATCCACACACACAAAATACCCACACAATATTGATGCAAGCGCATGTAAAAATGCTCGGCAAATTTATTTTAGCGACGAGCGCTTTTGCAAAATGAACAACCAATATTTGATGTAAACTCACCTACGAGCGATATAACCACCACGAGAAAATCAAACACGTTCCATGGCACCGTGAAATAGTAAAGGCGCAATCCGATCAACTTCAGTGTAGCCTCGATCACAAATATAGCTGCAAATATAAAAAGTTTGTTTGAAACAAGAATACATAAATATATACACACATAGAACAGTTAATTGGGCCCCTATCAGGGGTAATGGCGGTGTGTGTGTGTGTGTGTGTGGGGGGGGGGGGGGATGGCTGTAACCCACATCAATGCTAACTTTGTGTAGTTATAGACAGAAAAAAATGACATCGTGTTCACAAACTAACTTATAAATCCGAGGTTAAAATATTGGAGCCATTCCGACATTTCCTTCGACATGTTGTTGTGTTCGATCGCCATGACAACCAGATTGAGCATGATCATCGCCATGACGGCCACCTCAAACTTCCGTGACGTCACAATGTCGTAGATCTATTGTCACGTAACAATAAGATTATAAGAAAAACTTATGAGATGAACAAGAATATGGCTTAAATTAAATTATGCAACTATCTGAATTATGCTATTAAGAGAATTTTGCGTTTAACTTAAAATTGCGGTTACCTGAATTATGCAATTGGGCCAATTATGCGATTAAGTGATTCATGCGACTGAAATAATTTGGCAAAAAACAAACAAATTTACGCTGACCTTGTTTGCAAACTTGCTTTGTGGTCTCGGAATCGGTTTCTTGGGTGTTTTCGATGCCATCTTCTTCATAGCGTCGTAATATCTCTGCTGTTCATCGGTAAGAAGAAACGCAGCGTCTTTACCTCCTGATAAATTACGGAATATATGAGACTAAGACTTTCACACCTTAGTAAATGCTAAATCGATGCTGTTTTCTCAAACCTAATGTGTAAGCATTTAGGCTCGAAATCAGTGATTTTTCAAACTGTGTGTCGCAAAATATTTTTAAATGACAAAATAGGTGTGTTGACAATGCTAAGATCTAGTTTTTGTCTTATTGGTTACCAAAAAAGTTATAATGAATTACACTCAAGTTGCAAAAAAATCAACAATTTGCTGCTTTTTGGTCAACAAAGTGTGCCAAAATACGGCATGTTAGCTCAAAGCAGTGGTTCCCACCAGGCAGGAATTTACATTCATTTTTAATGACCTGCGCAAAGACCAAATTTTAAATTATCATTGTATGGTTTAGCACTATGTGGTGTGTTAGGGAGGAATAAAAATGTTTTGAATTGTTAAGGGAGGAATACGTCGAAACATGTAGGAGACCGCTGTATTAGCTTGTAAAGTTAGAGAAGCACTGCTTAACATATTTGCCGTCATTCAAACCTGAACTAAAATATAAAAACACTTACCACCCCCCGATTGTGACTTGCTTTTCTGTTGATTAAAGTTGTCGATAATGACTCCAATGAACAGGTTAAGACTAAAGAATGCCCCAAAAACAATAAAAACTCCGAAGTAGGCGTAACTGTAGAAACTGGCTTCATATGAAGGTTGTTGTTCTTTTCCTGTTATGTCAATGGCGCTTTCCATAATTTCGAGCCAGCCGTTAAAAGTTGCAACCTGGAAGTCAATTAATAGTAGTTGTTAATATTTACAGCATGCATGAAGTGGGTTTATGAAACAGCATCGTGCCACCAGCGTGACGCTATAGAAGCTGTTTTCTTCTAAAGTTCGATTATATGCATTTTTATTCTGAAGTAAAATTATATATTTGTGATGCATATTTTTTTACATATATTTGGTTTCCTTTTTAAAGTTTCGAAGGAGAGTGTAAAAATTATTTTTCAGTAGTTTAAATGGCAGCTTTTTTACAGTAAATTTATATTAATAATCATTAAACAAAAAGGTTCACCTGCATTAGAACGAGATATCCACGAATAACGCTGTCGAAATTAACACTTGGGACTTGCCAGGCGATGTCAGTAGTGTTCAGCCTGCAAAGTAAATTGTTTCCGCTTTACACGAATTGTTCCTTTGGATCAAACAACAAAAAACGTTTTTGATAAAAATTACATAGACTAAAACACGTTGTGCGTTTGTTAACTGAAGAGTCAAATAGTTTAGCATAGAGTTAGTTTAGCATGAGAAATTTTGGTTTAATGCATTAACTTTCTTATTTCAGCAGTTTTCCGCAGCTTAATATTTTATACATATTGCGAATCTAACATAACGAATCTTTTCTTAACTTTGGCAACGGACAGTAAAACAAGGTGTATCCAAAATTGAAAAGGATCTAAAACTCAAGTCTTCCCTTATTAGATGAAATAAAACCGAACCTTACCATTGGCTACATTGCAAGCATTCCTTTTTATCCGTCACAGCGGGCAGAATGTTCTTTGTTGCAAGTTGCGCGGGAATCTCGCCACTGAGATACCGCAGCAGTTCCGTGTTATTGGGGTTGCATTGCTCCCACAAGGTGGCGTTCACGAACCGGGAGTCGGCGGGGTCCGAAAAGCGGCGGGGTAAGATATCACTCGTGGGCATGGCAACGCAACGACCGAACTGACCCCCGAAAAGGTTGACTCCGAGTATGCTGAAAAGTTTAACAAACGTTACGTCAAAAGTAACCTGATAAATGACGTCAACGAAGTTAAAACACAAAATTGGCGGTAATGATGACGTCATATGCATTTTAAAAAAAAATCCCGTAACATTTTCACACCATTAAATAACGTTTTATACAACCTTATGCGGTAACATACCAAATAAATTTTTAAATGCCATCGAAAAGGTAAAAAAAGATTTTTAAATCTAAAAATTTTTAAAAAAATTAAAAATTACAATTTTTTACCAACCTGAATATCAACCAAAACATGACGCACACCATGAACACGTGACCTATAGATGGAACAGCTCGAATTAACGCGTCGACGACGATCTGCATGACAACGTAAAATTGCAAAGTTTGAATTATGAAACATCAGGCTAGCGATCCTACCTTCATTCCTTCAAATCTGGACAAAGCACGCAGAGGACGCAAGGCACGGAAAGTCCTCAGCACTCTCAATGCGCTCAAGTTGATGTGCTCGTTTGACACAAGAGTCAAGTTCATGATTGAAATCTAAAGAACATTTTTCATCCAGTATCGCTTAATACATTGTAGGCTACCGCATATCGTTTACCATAAAGGCACCAGGAGCACACAATTCTCACAAAAGTAAAAACCAAACGGCCACAAATATCACTTTACATAGTACGCCAGGTCTATTGAAGGCGTTGCACTGAATCTGCCGGTCACCAAACATTTCCTATAGGGCAAGGCGTGGGCTAAAAATCTAGCCTGCAGTGGCATTCGAACCCCCCGACAGGAGTCTTTTAGGGACTCGCGCTCTGCCAACTGAGATTCGCAGGCTCAGTGGTGAACCCGCCGAAGTCGAATCACAAGCACCGTTAAAGCAACATAAATTTATCCAAAAAACTACTGACATAGAGTGTAAAGTCTGGCCCGAATCAGGCCCGCTTTTTTCAAAAGACTTAAGCCCGAGCCCGGCCCGACTTACAATCTGATTCATTATAATTGTGCACTTCCTTTTAAAAAGTATTAAATCGCGCTTAAAAATGTTATATTCCGAATATGTAGCGCTGGGATTCGAATCTACGACTGCTGCCTTTATTTTACAACTAACAATGTACATTTGACCCAAGTGTCTGTTTACTTACCAGCACTATGAGGAAATCCAGTATGCACCAGGGATTCGTGAAGTAAAATTTGAAGCCGTAACCGAGCCATTTCATCACCATTTCCACAGTAAAGAACACACAACAGAATATGTCGATACCTCGCACAACACGTAACATAGCTGGTCGTGTCTCAAGATAAACGTCCTCCAGCGCCTAAGCGTCACATGTTGTTATTGTTTAAATATTCATACGAGGGGAATTTTGTAAAAAATCGATTTGTTGAAAGCTTAATGACCAGAGAGCTTGTACATAGCAAATATGAGTATTAATAAGCTGGTCCTTGACTACTTGAATTTTTTTTCAAACTTAGGTATTAGCGAAAAAAAGTGTTTGTACATTAAGCAAGATATTTTTATTTGTGCAATTGCAATGTATTAAACCACCAAAAAGACTTTTTTGTGGCATTTCTTATTTTTCATTTATTTTAACTTGAAATAAATACCAGGGTTGCACTGCTGAGCAGGATGCAGAAAATCACGACGTTGTCGAAATGTCGATGGACGACAATCGCGTGCGACACCTTGCGGATGCATCCCCACACGCCGCGTGAAAGTGGTTCGTTCGGGAAACAGGGAAGACAAGGTTCGATCTGGTGTTTCTGGGAATATTTGAAATGATTAACTTACGAAAAATATGGGTACTGCAAGCAACTGAAGGAATAAAGGATAAAAATAGATATAGGTGACAAACTTAAGAAGAACATTAATTCATAAATGGGATCAGGCCTGAAGCGTATATGCAGACCAGCGATCACGGCACATTCAAATTTAAATCACAGTACGCCAGGCCTATTGAAAGTATCAAACTGTTTGAATTGACAAAAAAACAACCAACAACTTAGATTTAAACACTCAATTTAAAAAATATTTGTTTGTAAAAACAATTTCATAAATTTTTTTTAAAATTGAGCTTACAAGTGAATTGGCCAGAAACACCGAATATTTACCTTGCTCTCATGATCTTCACTCTCTTCTTCCGGAGCTTTTTCATTCTCCTCATCCTTTCTAGCTGCTTCTGCCTCGATTTCCGCTTTCAGTTGCTGCATCTGAAATTCGCAATGCAAGACACAAGCGTAAAAGCAAATGTAATTTTGTCACCAATTTTCTACAACAAAAGTCACAACTCACTTTCTCTTTATCAGATACCGCCCTTCGCACTTTAGCCCACCTTCGTGGCTGTCCGTCAATCACACCACCCTCCGCAAGTGGCCGCTCATGCACAGTTCCGGTATCCGTAATATTCAAAGACGACGCTCTTTGTCTAGAATCACGGCCTTTTTTGCTCAGCTCCACCTCAGACATTGACGTCACACCGACCGTGACGTCATCAGGATCGCTTGAGCGAGTGATGTAACCATTTGTGGAGCGAGGATGGTGTTTGTGGTGGTGTTTATGATGGTGCGAGTGATGGTGCCTGTGGTGTCGGCGATGGTCGCTTTTATGGTGATGTTCCTTATTGTTGTTTTCGTGATTCTCGCCGCTGTCACCATTTTCCAATGCCATATGGTTCGTGATCAGTTGGTCGTCCTCTTTGGGTTCTGCACAATAAATGATTATTAAAGACAAATGATACCGGTAAGAGAGCGTGGCCTCTTTTCAAGCAATTGCATTTTAAAAAGTATATTTTCATGATAGAATCTTAAAACAGTGTTTCCCAACTTATATGAATTCGTGAGTTCCATTCACGAAATGTAACCATGCAGCCCGACAACAAGATAATTTAGAAACTATTTGTAAATTAAAACGGTTAAACAGCAACGTTTCCGACTTTTTACTTCATGAAAGCCGCAATGCAACACTATACCTGCAGCATCATTAGCGTGACAGTCGCCACAGGACGATCGGATTTTGTGAGATTTTGTTCCGTTTTCCATATTTTTCATCTCCACCATAGCTGGTAAGCTGTCAATGATCTTCTTCGGTGATCCACGAACACCGAGTTTAAGAAGGCGACAACAATACGACTGTAAAAAATCAATACGGCAAATTGTTATCAAGCAATCAATTCAGAAAGAAGCAAAAAGGGCTTCAAGATTATATTGTTGGTCTCTAGAAATAAAATTCTCGAACGTTATTCGAAATTTAGATTTAAAATTGAAATTAGAAAAAAAATGGACGTAAAAGCTTGTATGTATTGTGAGCACGTTTTTTAGCAATCGGTTACTAGGCCGCTACTTTTATCATACAACAATTTTGCAGGGTTAATGTTTTATTTTGCTTATTCATTTTTAAGTGCAATTTTTAGCTTTAGGGCGACGATGTGATTTGGATCCCAACAAATCTCTTACGTTGATGGAAATCTTGGAAAGCCGTTCCCTTCGTTTTCTTCCCCACTCGACAAAATGTTCAAAAGCTTCAGTAATGCTGCTCCCCTCATGTTTGCTGTCAAGCTGTCCACTGAACGAGTTGAGGAGAAGAGCAAGAAAGAGATTGAGAATCTGCAATGAAATAGAGTTAGGTGTTGTACTTGCATTTAAACCGATTTAGTTCTCAACGGTGACTCAAGTTGAGACATTGTTCTAAGTACCTCAATTCAAATCCAAAAGAAATTACACACTGCTAATCAATTGAACAATATTAAACTTATAGTTTAGTAAATATTAGTGCTCGGTTTAAAGTTAGCTTACTCGTGGTACGAGTTAACGGTCAGGATTTTGTACAGGAAATTGAACCGATAAAATCGTATGGATATATTTTTGTTTTAACTGTTTTGAAACGAAACTACTTCCATTAGATCAGTGGTTTTTAACTGGTGGTCCACGAACAACTAGTTATCAATGATAACTTTGTATGTGGTGCACAAGACGTCCACCTTTTTTTGATGATAAAATGAATGCAGCATATTATTGATTTTTGTTGGTTAAAATGTTAGATATCAAGAATTTTATTTCCATTCTTGAAAATAGCTTGTGGTGCATGCTGACTTTGCACAGAACTCGAAAAAATGAATCGGGTTTTTCACTACATTCTGGTTTGGTGCTCCATGAGGAGTTGTGAACCACTGTACTAGATCTTGCTCAAACACCCAATATGTTCTCAGGTTAATGTGACCAAAACCAATGTAGCTTGGGAAAACTAAACTATTTTTGCATGCAACAATCATAACTGATAAATTCGCCATCATAACTTACCACCAAGTTTCCAATAACGTAGACAAGTATGAACAACGGAATGCATATCTCCGGTGAACTTATATGAAGGCAGTTGAACATGTTCTCCACCCATTCACCACATTGTATGCGAAACACAACCATTACTGCATGTGGAAAATCCACAAAGTTCCAACGAGGTTGGTTGTCCTGCAAAAATAAATGGATTTGTGTTGTGGTTTTGCACATCCTGAATTTTTTTTCATGGATTTTCTTAAGTTTTTACTTTTAAAAAAAATCGTGTTTGGTGTATGTTGAACTAACAAGAGGTGTAATACCTCTTAAGCATTTATGCTATAGGCTACAAAGGCATAACCTAATGGCATGGTTTGGATTTGGTAGACTAATGCAGACTACTTAAACATTGGTGTTCTTTAAATACTTGATTTCATGCGCTAAATTTAGCCAGTTGGTAAGTACAGTGGCATATGGGAAAATTAATTGGGATTTAGTTTTACATGTATAAAAAATGCACATTTTAACTTACACAGCAACATTAAAAAACATATCAATACCTGATACTTATCGACGTAATCCTGGCGCAGAAGTTGCATTCCAATCAGCGCAAAGATGAAAAGTACGAGCATAAAGACAATGGTGAGATGCCACAACTTTCCCACTGTTTTACCGATGGTGCCCAGCAGTTTGTTCAATACAGGCCACTGCTTCGCCAGTTTCAAGATGCGCATCTGCAACACATTGTTATATTGGACAGCGACCTCACACAGTATATGATCTAATCACTGTGACGTCACATTATTTTCCATGATGATTGTAGTGATAAATTAGGAGTTTTCTGAGTTTGGTCGCAGTGGTTTTCGCTGTTAACATAAAATTTGTCCCCAACTAGACTTAAAATTTGTTTTTTTTATTTATGCTTTTTGCCATGTTTCAAGTGGCAACTTGCATGACCTTGCACTCAGTCTGTTCATTACCAGTTGGTGTACAGTTGCAGTTAACATGATATCCAAAATGCGGTATGTATGTTTCATGATTTCTTATTGCCATCAGTTATGATTGTATTTGAATAAGGCAACAATATAAGTTTATTTTCGAAACTTAACCTTCAACTTTCCAACTACGAAACTTTGGGAGCAAAAATAAAACACTTAAATAAACTTAAATGTAAATTCAAAAGATGCCATCTTACCAGTCTAAATGCCCGAAGGACAGAAAGTCCGTTCATTGACTGTAAAAGAAGTTCCATGCAACTGAAGAAAACCACCACAGCGTCAAATACATTCCAACGTTCACGAAAGTATGTGAAAGGAGTCAGGCCGATTATCTTCGTCACCATTTCAACCGTAAATACGACAGTGAAAAACTGAAAAAAAATAAGGGATAAAATGTTTAAAATAATTCGTCTTTTACGCAATGCAAACATTTTTCTGCAAAGTGCGTTTGTTTGTGTTTTGCATTTTTTGTCGTAAAGATTTTTATTGTTTTGCTTTACCGAACAGTGGCAATAATATTTGAATAAAGCAAAAATGAAGGCAGAATTATCGCCAAAGTTAATTTTATGAAAAAGTATGCAATGGGAATACGTACAGACAAAAATGTAAACAACTTATGGAAACCGATTTATTTTTTAATTTTCGGCATGTGGCGTTTATGCCGCAACCAGTACATTTGCTATAAAACCTCCACTTAAAAATAGTCCATTCACCTTAAGTTTAATAAAGTCTAGTTTATTGGCACAAAAAGAGTGGAAGACACTTACAATGTTGGCTCTCTCGAGCATTGTAGCATAACCTTCCTCCATCGGGTGATACTCAATGCACATGAAGAAAGTGTTGAGTGCGATACAAAGGGTGATAAGTAGATCGGTGAATGGATTTAAAACCACGTTCTCAATCTTGTGCTGGATTCTCTGTTGGATTGCAAAAAAATAGTATATTGCGTACTACGGCTCGAATTCATTAGGTTTTTATGAAAGAGTTTAGTTTTAAATAGACTTTTTTCATTTTGCCTACTTGATTAAATGTAATTCTCCAGGTAAAAGGCGTTAAAATGTTGCCACTTTTACGGTATTCAGCAATTTTTATTTCAAAAGGTCATTTGAATAGAGCTTATATAAGCCAAATAAAAAACTACTGCAATATAGTTTTCACCACATTGTAATTAATCATATCTTAGAAGTTTAGCGTATTTCTATCATGACGTCACAAAAATAGATTTGTCGCCCTAATTTGTTCAAAATCATAGTCTTTGGTGTCGACCTTGCCAATACGTAACTTTAACTGCCACTAAAAATTTGGGATTTTGTATTTGTAAATTAAGAATCTGTTCGTAACGAAGAACTTCTCCCTTTTTCTTTGCGTGATTGCAGCAGAAAGAAATACTAGTTCGGTCCTTATGCTCTATTTGAATAAGGACAAATGCTCTATTTGAATAAGGATAAATGCTCTATTTGAATAAGGATGCCATTTCGGCAACACGTGGTTGTTTATATTTACTGATTCTAATTCTTGAAAACGTTATCAACTCGAAGTAACTGTATTTCATCTTACCACCCATGCATCAGGACAACATCTCCACATTCCAACATTCTCTTTAAACAGAACTCCGAATCTTCGTAACCTCCGCACAAAAGTCTGACGCTTCGGTTTTCGCCTCCTGTAGTTATGCTCTGCGAGGTCACAACCTCATTAATCACAGACGCAAAAAACAAACAAATATAAGACCGGTTAGGCTTACCAGAGGCGTCCAATATTTCATCGTCAAAAAACGAGTAGTCAATCGAGTCCTGAAATAGTGGAAAACATAGTTTTAACTAAAAATAATTCAATCAGAATCAATAGTGGGCTGCAGACAGTACACACTATTTTGACCTATACGATCTCATCAGTGCAGCTGGTGACAAGATATTGGCCGTATGAGTTAATTTAGCCACCTTACGGCACTCCAATTTGTGGGGAATAAATTGAAAAGCCATACCTCACTAAACCTGTTCGATAGTGTTTTAGTTTTTGGCAGTATATAACAATAGGTTTGTGTTATTTTAAGTGAGATTTTTGGTAGTGGGTTCGAATCCCATTGTAGGCAAAGTTTTTCTGGACTAACTCTTAAGTGCCTGCATTGGTGTCAGCACCATACGATTTATATATAAGTAGCAAGCAATGCTCTGTTTACATTTTCTTTGATCAAAGATAGCGAAGCGCAGTCATTACGAAGTGTTATGAACATTTTTCACAAAATTACCAACACAAATGTAAGTTAATAAGCGTATGTACCTGCAAGTAATCGCGCGACCTGCTTTCCATAGCCATTGACGATTTTCGCTTGTACATGCGGGAAGGACGGTTGACAAACGCCGCCGATTCCCCGAAGTCGTCCCTGGGGGATGTTGGGGTTGATGGTGGCAGCGATCTGTCGTCGGTAAAGGCACTTGCTGGCAGCCATTCTACAAAAATACCGAAAATGTCAACTTTGAAACCAATATTTGGTTGTGTTTAAGTTTGGTTAAGTCGCCTTTTTTGATGTGAAAATGTAATTTTTAACGTTAACCAACAAAAAAATACGAAAAACGTTGCAAAAAAGGTACATAAGGTGAAATGTATTGTCAGCAGCGTCTTGTGCACGGTTATGCTTCAAAGTTATAACTTATGTGTTGTTTATCTGACATACTTGTTCACAAATTTCGAAAAAAGTTTTTTTGTGATTTTAGTTCACTCAAATAAACTTACTGTTCTTCCCGTCAGTCATACGAACATCCGGGAGGTTTAGTCGCTCCAGTGACGTATCTCTGTGACGCGACATTGATGAACGACCCGAATGGTTGGTATGGTAGGGGGGCGGAGAGTTCGGGGGTCGGATTTTTTCCCTTCGGGACGATGGGGGTGAATAGGGAACCGACAAAATTGATTTGCTGACGTCACCGTCGCTCACCGGAAGATTCACATCCGCTTCTACAATCTAAAATAACAAAATGTTTGTTTGTTTTTCGCGACAAGTTTTTTGTTAAAAAACTTGAAATTGAAAACTTTCACGAGGCCTATTTTGTAGGTGATTTATTTAGGTAAAGAGTACAAACTAGTCATAACTTACGATATGAATGAAGCGCTCGTCTTTACACCAGTGCGTGTTTCTGATGTATCATCAGAGAAATGTGGTGCATTTTAGGCGAATTATATTTTCCTTTACTTGAAAATGACTGATTTTTTTTCTACCAAGAAACTTTTATTGCTTTCACTGTTTACGATACATCAAATTACGGTTGTGGAGGAATTAATTTTTCAAAATAGTGCAAAAGTAGGCAGCGGAAACAGGAATTAATCGCACGTAAAACTGCGCACGTGAAAAGTTAAACTACTTGGGGTCGATATAGGCATTTTTTGTCGTGAAGTACAGGTTTGAATATCTCTAAGTGCACTCCCATATTACCAACCTGTTGTGACACTGTACCATCACCAATAGACGAGGAGTCGCTAAGTCTACGGACCGGTTGGAAAATAGGCACCTGAAGGTTTGTATTGCTAATCGTGTCTGCAACAACAACAACATAACAATTGCAACATCTCTGGCGTCTCGAACAAGAAGAAAGTTTATGAAAAATGCCTGGCAACAACACTACATGTATTTTTCTGAAAGCTATGTAGAGTATTGCTTTCATTATAACTAATGAGTTTAACGGTAGGTGTTCAAAAAACAGTATTTAAAGTCCAACCTAACTTGAAACCTACCCGCTGAAATGCGCCTGACTTCATCAGAGCGACATGAACATGCAGATTCACAAGCGCTGCACGAATAATCCGAAAAAGTATCTGCTGATACCACTGACTGGCTGCGCAACGCAGAATTTACTGACAACAAGTTTTTGGCATCGAGAGGCTGCGGTGTTACACCTCCATCTGGGACTTCAGGAGATTCTCCATCTGCCGCGGTGATTACGAGCTGGATTTGGGGCGAAGGTGCTCGTTTCGAGTCGGGGTTTGAAGTTTTGGAGCTGAGACTCGGATGTGCCTTTTTGCGTCTGTGTGAATGCCGACTCCGACGTGTGCTCCTTCGTTGACACGGGTGCTGGTGCTGAGGAGGATGGTGAGGATGGGAACTACCGTCATCCGAACAGGAACAGCAATCAGAGCTTACTTGAAGAGAGCTGTAGAAGAGTAAAAAATGAGTACATTCCATTCGCTAAATGCCATCATACAGCGCAAAATGTTAATCTTTACAAATCTCCAAATAGTCTGTACTGTATCTTTCCCTCCTGTAGTAAAAACTTATGTCCATGATAGCTAGGTAAACCTTTTGCAGTAAACTAATAATAAAGCAGCAGGGCTACTCTCTGAGAATCAGTCAACACAAAACCGACATAAAAACAAAATATATACCGTAGACATCATAAGTGTCTGATTCAAATAGAATCTCTATAAATCATAAAACAAAGTTCTACAAAATTCAAAATCTTCATTTTTGTGCTGTAACACGGCTGTAATATCATTATGAATGTATTTAAATCACTAAACATCAATAATTTGAGGCAGAAACACAATAATTTTACAACCTAGGTGAAGGTGCTCTTCGACGCCTCGAACTCATCTTTCGTGACATCACACTGCTTCGTCGCCTTATGTCTGTGTCGTCATCATCAAACACCGAATTGCGTGACGCCGTCATTCTGGACCTTCGTGACGCCATACGACGCCGGCGTCTCGACTCCCGGCCCGACGCGTCACCGATGGAGGCCCGAGTCTCGTGTGATGTCAGTGAAGTGGTGATGAGACCCTTTCGAGGTTTTCCAGCCCTCTCTACGTCACTTTCGCTGCTGTCCATCTCCCCATTGTTACCGCACAATATGCTATGGACGTCATTGTCCAGCTCGACCTAAATGGTCAAGTTTGCAAATAATTGTGTTTTTAACAGATTTTTTTATACTTTATTGATGGTTGCTAACATAGGTTAGAGGTGGAAGTTATTGAAAAAACATTTAAAATTGCACGCGTACAACTGTAGGTTCAACACATCCAAAAACAAAGACCACAAAAAGGGACAAACATATTGAAATTAGGGTTTTTTACCTCATGCTTGTCGGCTTCTCGTTCTTTTGCTTCCTAAAAAGGAAAAAGAAAGAAAATCCTCACTGTTTTATACTAACGTTAGTCAAATGACTGTCAAACTCTAACTTCTCGAAATTCGACGCAAAAAGGATAAATAGAGTACAGTTCATTTTTTGTACGTACAGAGACAATAAACCAAAAATTATCGATCCATATTACGTAACCATGAACAAACGCTGACTCACCATTTCCTCGACTTCTACTGCGGCATGTTGTTCTTCATAAGACATATAAACCACGGCAAGGATGAGGTTGACCAAATAATATGATCCCAACAGTACGACGACTACATAAAATATCGCGTACGTTTTTCCGATTGTGTGAAGTGTCTGTAATAAGGATTCAATATATGTGACCACGTTATGTTTTTTATGTGTTCTGTATGCTAAAATGACTTGCTTTTTGGACAAACATTATTGTATCTTTACGTTCTTTAAAGCTTTCCGATTTTTTTGATATGAATTAGAGCAGTTTTGGACAGCATGTTTTCTCAGAACCTCGGGCTATTTTTATTTTGAATTTTTTTTATCACACTTACCAAATAGTAGAGTCGACCCCATGCGTCTAGTGCCACCAAGCGGAATGAAGTGAGAAAGGCGAGGAAAAAATGATCGAAACTCGTGTAACCAAAGTCTGGGTTGTCGCCTGCCATCATACACTTGTATCCCATCGGACACACGTCGCTTAAAAATAAAACACAAACTTAAATGTGCTGTGTTGGAAAAACAGCTACAAATTTTGAGTCGTAATATTATTTTCTTCGTTTTGATTTACACTTTTTAGTAAGAGAGGCACAAATTAATTTGTAAATGGGTTTTCGTTTAAAATTACAAAAAGATTTAAACACTTGATAGTCAAAACGTGAAAAGGTTTCTTTTGATATTACGGCACGAAGTCATTACAAGATAAGTAGGCTATTGACGACGGTGCGCACTGTTTCGACCTTTGTTTCTTTGAATCGAAATGACAATTTGCTAGTATCTTACATATTAAAAGAAAAAAATCATGCTTTGGTAACCTACATTCAAATTATGAAATGCAATATCTTATTTGGAATGTTTTATGTAACAGCGAATTTTGTTGGATATATTTCACCAGCTTTGTATAAACGCTCACAGTTAAACTTACTTTTCCTCGATTGCGCAATAAATTGGTTCAGCTATAGGTCGGTTCGGTGATCCAACGTAGTAGAAACCTCCAGTGGTTGGCTCAATCATGCAGTAAGTTGAATTGTCGTTTCTCCATTCGTCATCCAGCTCCAACGATAGCTTCTTACGCTCAGATAAGTACACGAAGCTCCTCGTGACGTCATTTGATGACGTAGCCAGATGGAAGGCCACGAGTTGATCGCGATACTTCCAATTCGGTACTGTTGTTTTCCAATGGAGGAGAAGCCGTTGAAAATAATCCAGTCCTGCGGTGGTTTCGTTAAAGTGCCATTCCTTGCCCAGAGACAGTTTCGTTTTTGTGTCACCTTCAGCGACCGATAAGACACACTGTAGCGCGGCAACGTCATAATGGATCGTGACGTTGGTTGAATTTGAATGATGCGTTTTGGAAGCATTGACCAATAGCGACGCCAACGGTGCAGCTTTTAAAGTTAAGCTTCCGTTTGCAAAACAATCGCTGTAATTAGTTGGGACTCGGGTATTGTTTGACACCGTAGCGTTAGTCGCACTTAAAATGGCTGAAAGGAGTCTGGCATCCTCGGCGCTCCACGCTACGCCATCTGGTGGCGGAAAAGTCTGCATCCCAGCGCAGTAGGGATCAGGCTTTAAGGCACTTGCATTCAATGTTGCGTAAACAGGTAAAAAATTCGCGTGCGAGTCAAATGAACTCGCATTGTTAGTAGTTCTAAAATCTCGAAACATGTCTTGAAATGGCAGCCCCGCCGTGGCGTTTCTAGGCCCCACGAATTGAAACATGGCGTTTGGCGGCAATTCTAGCGTCCCGGGTTCCTGGACGCACTTCTGCCGCAAGGTGCCGTGAAAGAGCTGGTATCCGACCAGCGCGAAAACAGAAACCACGAAGGCTGTGAGTAAAACTGCATCTTTGAGCGCTCGTATCGAATGGAGAAGCGCCTTGACAATGGCACGTAGATCTAAAGAAACATTACCGGTAATGGACAACTTGGTTTAGTATAATCTCAGAGCTGTTATATTGGTATAGTTTGGTAGAAGGAATTATGTGATACTTTAATCATTATTAGTCTGCCAGTCAAATAAAAAGGATTGCAAATATTAGTTACATCAAAGTAGATTTTTGTGCCCCAAATTATTCAAGTTCCTTAATGGACCAAAAATATTGCCAGAGAACGTAGAAAAACAATATTCTACCAGAATTTGGAGAAGATTTATTAAAAGACCACGCCCCCAAGCTAGTTGGAAACGCCCACTTTATAACATTCAACCGATATTTTGTTGAACTTGCATCGTAAAATGCGTCTTTGTACTATAAATTAAGTTATAAATTTGCTGATGTGCGCTTTGAATGTTCACAATTTTATAAGGTAATAAAATGTTATAGCGTTGTAAACAAAACTTCAAATATTCGCTGTGTCAAAAAATCGAAACGGAACAGTCTTCATTGGAAAAGTACCGATATGTAAATCAGGCACCAAGAAAATGCATCTAAATTATGGATTATTTTGAAATGAAACCACCAGCAAATAATGGTGCTATCCCAAACTACCAATTTGTTTTAAACTATCAATATTTTGATTCAAATCCAATCAACCGAAACCTCGAACGTGAGCTAACTCAAGGGCTCGACTACATTGATCAACACAAATCAATCCATCACCCCACATGTTTGCTGAAGCAGGCCAAGGACATTTGCCGGTTTAGGGCTGTCAATTTCCCGCCGTAATTTCGATGGGAAACTTGGTCATGACGAATTTTTGGCAAATGTTCTCGAAGACATTCTGATTATAATGTCTGGCATTTTTCATTATCGTTTCTATAAAACAGTGGTTCTTAACCTTATACTGTTTGAATTGGTAGACCAAGAGATGTTTTAGAAACTGGCATATTTGGCGCTTTCTAAAGAACATTCAAGAAACTGGCGAAACCAGGGTTGATTAGCTGGGTCAGTTCAGTTCAATTCTTGATTTTACTTGAATTAAGTAGCCTATAACAGAGAACCAACCACGGACCACCTGAAAATTCCCACCGTACGAGTCGTAATACGTGTACCACAGGTTGAGAACAACTGGTGTAGAGTAAGACAGATTGGTTTCGCAAAAAAACTGTGTGCAAAATTGGTGAAGTTTTGTATCGCTAGGCCTGACTTACCTGGAATCACAGACATGGTTTTGAGTGCTCGGAGAACCCGAAAAGCGCGCAACATCGCCACCTGCTGGCCACCGATGTGGTCACTTGATACAATCGCTTTTAACGATGTGGAAATGACTCTAAAAACAGAAAAATGTACACCATTTGAATTTCCAATGACACTATAATAGCCCAAAATATGTTTTTTCGCTAATTTAAATTGGCCCAAAAAGTTTTAGAAGTTTGAGAGATCAATCAAATTCTATTTGAATAAGATTGTTAATGTTGATTTTTAGGCAAAATTTATAAATTTTATTGTATGAGGCCAGAACACTTAGAAAATGGTGTGTATCTAATACGCAACTAATAGTTATAATCTAATCTAATAGTAATTCCGTGTTTTACGATATAATTCAGCTACTACAAACATCATACACCAATCACCCAAGAAGATTCGATAAATAAGACATAAAGCGTTGTATAAAACCTACTCAGCCATTATGACTATAAAATCCAACCAATTCCACGGATCTCTGAGATACGAAAACTGATGAAGAGCGAATCCACGGGTGATGATCTTTATGGCGGCTTCGATAACGTAAATGGCGGTAAACACGTGTCTGTTAAAAAACGAAAGGTCGTGAGTTCGAGCCCCGCTAAAGGGAGGAGTATGTATTTTTTTAATGTGTAATCTCTTTCTTTAAATATTTTTACCTAAAGACCCTTTTTTTAATGAAACAAAACAAGTTAATTAAAGAAAACTTCGGATTGGGTTTTTAATTAAAAAACCATTTATCGATTAATTTTAAAATAAGTATCAAACAGTATGGCTTTATATACAAGTTTTATCTTTCTAAATCAGTTGCTTTGTTTCGTCAAAATGCTCGTTTTAATTCATAGTAACCATAAATCAACAATATTCATTTATGATTATGTTCTTTAAAGATACATGTAGTATCTTACTCTAAGTAGTTTTCGATCCACCACACCGGCTCTGCCGGCACCATACAAGCGCAGTTGCATATAATGACAAACATAATGAAGTGGGCAAACATCGGGCGAATGTAGAGGTCGGCCGCGGCAGATCGAAGCCTATTCGTCGGATCGAAGAGGAATAACGACCGGGCTTTGCTGAAACGGAAGATGGACCCTTGCTTGTTGACCATCACGTATGTCTAAAAAAAGAAAAACTAATTTTAGGCTGTTTTAGCACAGAAAAATGAATAAGCTGGTCGTTTATAGAAGTGAAGCGCTGCAAAATTCAAATTTTGTGAAAATATCCTCAATCCTTGATTAAAATTATTCAACACTTAATTTAATTATTAATCTAAAATTATGGGATAGTCCCAACTTGCATCTGTTATTTCTTGGATAAGGCGATAATTGGGTGCTTTTCCTTTTAAGGTTGAGATGATTATAGTCTAATAAAAAAATCTTTGTCTCTGCTAAACTATCGCCTGAATTTGTTTGTTTCGTTTTGTTTTTGCAGTGGGGACGATTACTTTATTTGATGGGGTATTGAACTACAGTTTAAGGTCAATTCAAGTAAAGTTGAACAATATCACATTGTGTTATATACGTCTGCGTTGCGTTATATGTTTACGTGTTAGTTTTAGTGAAACCGACACAAACTCAGCCAATTGTAGTATGTAACATATTAACGGATTGTAGCTAATCTTGGCGGATGGAAAAAAGTTGTAAATCCAGACTTTATAGATGAAAATAGAGACCAACGAAATATTTCCCTTTCCTATGGGCAAATCTGTTTCACCTCTTCTGCAAAGTGGTCTTGTAAAATATGCACAATTCCGCCAATTAGGTCAAAAGTTCGTGAAATTGCTTCTCGACCATTCCATTTTCCCCTGTGTCCCTGAACAAAACGCTCTCCAAAGCTTCTAGGTTCATTCTTTGGCGCCAAAGACACGCCATGGCTTGGTTCTTGACCCGTGCGTTTTTGTCCCAACTTATTTGATGACATTGCGCGGCGATACGATCGTCGGTTTCTCGCCGTTCGTTCTGACTCCGGTCCTTGTGTTTGTCTGCATGCTGATTCCACAATATCAGCGAAATGCACGCTATGCTGGCTCGTGGCACCTGGGCTCTTCAGGGCGCTGTTTGGACTTCGCGGGCCTTCAGGGACACATAACCCCGCCACAGGCAAAAGTAATTGTGGTTTATTTTGAGTTTGGTTTGTAGCGGAAAGAAGCGTGGACCTGCTTCCAACTGAATAAGACATCGTTCCAGCGTTGGCATCAGTCAGATCTGCCCCCTTTTGTCAGTGGGGGCAGCAAAGTTTGAAAGCAAGGGTAAAAATGCTTGTTTTTTCCTGCAGACTGCGTGTTAAGCATAGGAACTGCGACCTAAGACACTAGCTCACGCTGCAAAAAACATTACATGAAACCTATTGATCATGTTGCACGTATGCTGGCAAAAATATAAAGCAAAACTGCAGCAGCTTGCAAATGTTTCAATAAACGTTCAAGGCAAAAATACCTTTGACCTCGAAACTCTTACCGTACACAGCAAGTGAGGAAAACATATGCATATGTCAGTGTTTGACACCGTGTTCTCGCGACGAAAAAATACATAAACTGATCCCATGAACATACACAGGGTATATTACACCTTGGAAGATTAAAAAACTTTACACAAAACGATTCATGAATCCCTTGATGTTTGTTCTTAAGGACGCGCTTTCAAGTTTAGCTTTAATACTACAAGCAACCACATGCAAGCGTTAGATAGATCAGAGCGATCGACAGGATAAACCTTATTACCCTGGGAAGCCTAAGAGACAAAGATTGTCCCCTTTGTTGTTGAATGTAAACAAGCTCTTTAGCGGCACCTGGAGGAACAATATAGCTGTACAGGCACACAAGAGCTTTGATCATTGACAGAAGAAACTTATCAAAACAGATGTCTTGAAATAGCACTACCTTCAATTGTTTAATAAAACGCTGAACCGTATGAATTGGCACAATATTAAGCCAATTTGAGATAGTTGCTTTCAGTATGTGATAACAAAAAAATTCGACAGACAACGAAAAACAAATATGCGGGTAAAGAACTTTAGTATAATCAAATGAAAATGCAAGTAAAAATGCTTACATAACATTTCAGGTTTTGGAGATGAAATGCATAGAACCTCACCAGGTCGCATTGTGTCATGTAAATAAATAATTCATAAGCACGATTTCGTTTATAACTGGTGAATAGGAAGTTAATTGCGTAATTATGTGACCTTTTGAACTCGAGAAAAAAATGTGCAGCCTGTATACAATAATCTTAAACATTAGTTTAGGCAAATAATTAGGAATTATAAGTTTGTTTTTGTACAGTGCGAAAGCCGGCAATTATGGCTAGAAATTTTTAGGAACATATTTCATAAAACCATGCCACGTAGGCTGTGTTTTTTTTTTATCGAAATGAAGCATCGAACTTAAATAATGTTCATTTTTATTAGGTTTAGATCGACAAAACAGAGACTTTTCTTTTTTAGGCAATGTAACGAAAAAACACAACGTTTTTGGGGGATAAAATCCGCACTTAAACATCATGATATGATTCCATACGATTATTTTAATTGAGTAGCAAATGATTTGCGTTTGATACATATAGCCATGTTTAAAACCCAAGTAGTCATTTTTGCGACGTCGAATATGGGAGGGGTTTCTATAATATTTGTTCCCAAACTGATATTGAATATGATTAAGTATTTCCAAACACAAAACTTTCTGTCGAATTCATTTGAGCCAAGGGCAAATAGAAAGCAAGCGTGCCAGCAAACCAAGCCGACAGACGCGTAATTTATCTAATACCCGTGCGGATGTGGTAACACATGTGAGAGCCAGACTGCTGGTAACGCTAGAACACAATGCATTAGAGTTGCTTGATTGCTTGCAGTATTTCAACTGACGTTCGTCTATGTTAAGGATTTTGGTCTTTGCTGGGGCGCCGAAACCGCTGTTAAATTTATTAAGACTTTCCTTTTAGACGTTTGGTTCGCTTGTAAATTCAGTTCCGACGGTTTTAAGTGGGGATATTTTTGGATTATGGCGTATATAAGCTTAAAGAGCAAAATTTATCTATAAAATAAAAAGCCTTCCCGCAGATCAACCCTTTCATACTTGGACAATGGTTGAAAAAACAACCTAAATATACTAACATGCGAAATTCCCTCCATAAAACTAACTTGGTCGTAGTGCGTAACTTTATTGCCTTAAAATCATGTTTAAAGCACCTTTAACAAAGTACATTAAAAATAAAACGTTCATTTTAATAATTCAACACAAAACTTCTTGATTAAAGCGTATTTTTTAAGCCGCAGTCACAAAACGTTATACAATACTGTATATAGCTGCAGCGCGTACAGCCATTGTCCACCAGTTGCATCATTCACTATTTTGCGCTCCATAACGTTTAACGTTGCGCAGCTATTTCCGGCTTGGTAACTGTTTTAGTGCAATTTTGTTGATAGGTTGTCTATCACTAAGCGAAATAAGCTCAACTCAAACCTTGCTCGATTATTTACATCAACGTCAAAAACAATTTATCAAACATCCACATTTTAACTCTGGCTGCAAGAAGTGAAAAAATTCAACACTTTTACTCTTTTTTTTAGTCATAAACAGATCAGACTCATAAACTGGTCATTTTTGGCCAACTTGGTCTGCTTTTCTCGGGCAAATTATGACGGAGAAAACGTACACTCGCACTTAGCTTGTTTACAACAGTTGCAACAACAACAAAAACGTTAAACAGCTTCTGCCTCGTTAAACTTGGCTATGTGGTATAGCAAAATATCATTGGAGCAATCTCTAAACACGAGAAAGGCCATCCTGAACACCCTTACGATCTTTCTTTTTGACTCATCTAGCACAAAAATGTCGACTGCTGTGTTAAATCGTAAAACCGAGGCAAAGTACCGTCTTGACCCAAAACAACAAATAGCACAAGCACTGCGACTTGCCTGCGCTAAATTGAAAAGCTAACACTTAGTCTGTTCTGTATGCAAACATTAAGACGTAGAGGAAATAGGAAACTGTGAAAAGACACCAATTTAGGTTTTCCGTCACTGCCAAAGCCAAGTGGTGGGTCGGTTGGATAAAAAGAGCAAGGCCGCTTGGCTGGGAGCTATCCTTTTTCATCGTTACGTAAACAGTCGTAACAATGCTATTTCGTGGTCTGTGGCATTGGCGGCGGCGATATACGTCTGGAGTACTTCGTGCACAGAACTTTTTTGCCTAAGAAAATGAAAAACTAACACTATTGGCCCATGACAAGTTGTCTAAAAATATTCAAAAATCAGGTATATTTTAAGAATTTACACTCGAATGACTGGTTCTGTCCTTAATAGCGCACTTACGTGACAAAAATACTGCATTCTTACTTTGCACTTGTAATTAAGCAAGTTTAGACGAAGTCATTACACGCAAAAAGTTGACTCGGCCGAAGGCTGTCACTAACCTTTGATTTTGCGGTATTTGAAACCCAAATTATTGCCTGAAAGGATGTTAACAAACTCAAAAAACACCGTGGAATGCTGCATCGCGGTTTGAAATGTGGTACCAACGTGTCATTTGGGTCCACTGTTAATTTGTTTGGAGAGGCGCGAAACTGACTTGTCTTCGTGGATAATTACAGCGCAATAATATACACATTTTTTTTAGCAACACCAAGTTTTTCATTGCAGAGTTGCAAGTCGGGCCTGGCTTTTTAGGCCGGGTTCCGGTTTAAGTTTAAATAAAATGGACTTGATTTGGGCGTGACTTCAGGATGCATTTGTGCCGCAATTTCACCAATTTTCGGGTCTAAAACAGACTCTGCTTGAAAAAAGGGGTTCGGGCGCCAGTTTCAGGCAAGATTATTACTTTGCTATATTGATCGCCTGCAACTTCTCAAAAAAAATTGTATTTACAAATTTTAAACTGCAGTTTAAGCAAATTTATAAAACGATTTGTTATTAAATTCGGTTTCAAGCTATAAACAGCGCGAAGCCGGACCCTAATATTTTTATAGTTCGACCTTGGCCCAAAAGTTGGATTTATCGACATGAAATAACGACGTTCAAAATCAGTCCCAACTTAATCCTGTTTTATTCAAACTTAGGGCAGGACTTTTTCAACGATTTGGACAAAACGTTACAAAAAATCAGTCTGGTGAGTCGAAAGGTTCGTGGACGGAACCGATGAATCAATAATGCGTTTACTTATGCAACATCCTCAGGTCATAATTCGATTTGTGACAGTTTGCATGAGTATCCTCTGCGTGAACTCGAAATATTGTCACAACAACAAAGACGTAAACCCATTATGATTATACTGTACGGTTCGTGTGTGTCCATTTTTTAGAACAGCGAGATGCACTTTTTTTTCTAAAAAGTTGAAACTTGCGTAGGAAAGTATACTAAGCAATACTAAATACTAATTGAAATACTAAATACACCGTCTTTGAAAAATATAATAAAAAAAAACTGTATTCGGTAGTAGATTTTAAATTGGCGTTCGAAGTCCACAAACGCAGTAACTCGTAAAATTAAACAATGCTCTTATCATTTTACATCTGTTATTTTCTAAATAACTTAATTATTATTATTATTATTATTTTTTTTTTTTTTTTTATTTCTTGCTTAGAACTGAGGATGCCATTAAATCGGCAAAATCCATGTTATTTACAATACATTGCAAAACGAAAATACAGACTGATTTAGGTCTACTGAAAGCTACCGTTTACTATAAACCTCTTGCAGTTTTTTTTTTTAAATATAATACTGAATCAAACTAGCATAAGTTGAAATTGACGATTCATTTCCCCTGAACCACATCAATCTTACTTAAAAAAAATTCCGGAGAATTAGGTTCACGGCCGATAGCAAAGATGCAATCATATGCGAATAAACCGGAAATAAGTAAAAAAATAAGTTCTCCACGCCTGCATATATATCGTGACTCCTGCGAAACCGACCAAACTTAGGCGTATAACCTGGCGGGGATCATTACGCATTCGTATTTAAGTGTAAATTTTGGTCCTTGAGAGATAAGTTTAGCACATTTTTGAAAATGGAAAAGTCTCTCCCAGTCTTTTCATCGGCAATCAGGTGTTAAAAACTTTTCGCAAAAAATTATGACGGTTTTTGGAAGTAAAAGTCAACAGCAGACAAATGACGCCACTACTGTGGGATTCTCACAAGAACCCATGCGATATATTGGAAAGGGTGCGTGAAAGCGTGTGAAATTTAGCAACGACCATCAAAATGGAATATAATGGGTGGCCTCAAAGTTTATAAAACATACATTGATTGGCATACACCATGACGTTGAGTCATGACTATCATAAATGTAAAAGGGTGGAGGACTTCGGACTGACGTCACACGCATTAAAAAGATGACGTCATTTCGGTCAAAGTGCAAATTTATTTTCGAAATACTGGGCCTTACAAAACAAAAAAATTGTAAAAGTCCAAAGAAAAACGTGATTGTGTTCATCGAAAATTAGATTCGTTCGTTAAATTGTGTGAGAAAAGGCTTTTGAAAGCTAGCATAGCGAATTTGCACGCAAAGACGTTTAACTGCGTAAGTTTCCCGGCCAAACTGTGGCGAAAAAAAGGGAGGTAAGTTTATAAACTGCCCACGGTCGGTCGTCAACGCACGGTCAAATGATTCGCACAATTACCTACACTCGTAACAAGCGTGAAAGACTCATGAGCGAAAACAACACGTTTTGTGGCTGTAGCCGAATTCGAGTTGTAACTTTAGCTTATGACACCACTTCTGATGCAAAAAAAATCTTTTAGTTTTGTGAAATTTGAGACAACATGGGCCGCTTACCTATTTGCAAAAAAACTAATACTTTCCCAAATAAAGTCATGGATTTTTCTTTGGTATTTTACGCACAATTTAGTTATTGCGGTCAAAGCAGCTGTAGTCGATAAAAACTGAAAAGTTCGTTTAAGGTACATTCCACTTCACTCCACGAAACGTTTTTACCCTTTTGAAAATTACCACCCCAGTTTCAGAATTTCACATACTAAACGTTTTGGCAAATCATTTAACAAAATTCAGTGCATAAAAACAACTCAACGTTCCAAAACACGCGAAAGAAACACATGGGTTCAACCTATTTTGTCGCGACAGAAAATCCCAGAATTAAAACAGCGACGGAGCGAATAAAGTTTACGATGTGCGGTGTGACACAGAGAGCCCACCTTGTAGAGTTATTCGAGTCAAATTCAATTATCTGGCTTCGGCTGAAGAACATGAAAAGCTAAATCCTTGTTTGTGGCAGAAGAAGCCAGTTTACCGTTTATCCAGGCCGAAGCAGTTTTCCGACGACTTAACAGGATAAAATAAATTTTCTCACAAGAATGTTTTTGTAGCTAAGTCGAGCGTAGCCAATAAACGCCATGACACGACCGGTAGCGGCACAGGCGTAATTTAACGGAACCGACAGGGATTGGTTTGTTTTAAAAAAATGGGAGAGAAAATTGTTTTTTTCGCGATTTGTGTCGTGGGAGGCTAAAATAATTTGCCTGGATAGTTTGTTTGGTTGTGTTACGCTACCTTAGTGGAATTGTTTTGTGTTTGTTTTGAGTTGTAAGTCGGATTGGAATCGGTAGCAAGGGCGCTCATTGCATACAGTTTGTTGGAACAGGTGCTGCGTGTTGGTCAAGGCGGAAATTTTTTAAGGCGTAATTTGGTTCGCACTTGAACCCATTTTAAACAAGGCAATTACACAGAATATATTAAAGAGAAAATGACTCAAAAAGCACACAAAATTTGCGCTTAGTACATGAAAAACGTTGTAGCCAAAGTCTATGCGTTATACACACTACTTAATAGTCCACCCGGATCACTCAACGACAAACAAAAATACTTTCCAATTTTATGTTATTTTTTCTAATTAATTTGTTTTCTGCAAAAAATAAGCCAAAACCTAAAAATAAGGAAAAAAATAAATAAAAATCTTTAACAGAAACTGCCTAGCCCAATATTTACCACCAAACCTTTCGGTAAACACAAAATGCTAACCGAAGCCAAACTTTTAGAAGTAGCTACATTTTTAGCGCATAAAGTGGTCAAATAAGTTCGCCTAAGGTTAATTATTTCAGCTTCACGGTCTAAATCATTTCTCAGTATAAACAAATCGGATAATAGAAAAAAAATTAGACGCAAAACGTACACGCTCAGCGTAAACACATTCTTGTGAGTTTACTCCAAATCGGAAAACACGTTTCCTTTTTGCTATTTGGATTTTCTCCAACGGTGTATGTTTTTGCACGACTGCCTTATCAGCTTTTCTGATCAGCAACAATCGGACTAAAAACGAAATTGTCATTAAACCAACAAA
This sequence comes from Phallusia mammillata, assembly GCF_965637545.1. Taxonomy (NCBI): domain Eukaryota; kingdom Metazoa; phylum Chordata; class Ascidiacea; order Phlebobranchia; family Ascidiidae; genus Phallusia; species Phallusia mammillata. Next base: position 29,773,240 of record NC_137252.1, on the reverse strand, counting down.
ACGCACCCTTTTCGCGGTGAACTTCCTTAAATGGCTTTAGCTCCGCCTTTACTGGTAACAAACACACCCAATGAACAGAAAACCAACTAAATTGTCCAGACTGATAAGCTCTAGCCGGACGGAAGACATTAATATCACCGGGGCGCAAAAGTTTATTTATCCCCCACCCCCTATTTAGTGCGTGTCTCATATTTCCGCTGGGTTTGGGGGCAAGGGTTTATTTATGCTCTGCCCCAACGACTATTGGCGTAACGATTATGTTACGCAATTGGAATTTCGTCACAACAAATTTTCCCAACGGTTTGTTCGCAAAGAAAACACATTGGTTAAATTGTATGGCAGTGTTATTCGTTTTATGCGATATCCATAAGGGCCCAAAGCTTACGCGCAGAAACGGAGTTATTTTCTTAATTGCAAACCCAAAAGTTAGAAACAAAATTATCTTTCAACAAACCTGGTAAATTTAATGCCGAAAAAGGGTACTAACAAACTGAAAAAACAAAACAAATTACCACCAGATAGCCGTATTTCATTAGCCTACACATGCATGTGATGTAGTTTAAGTGGCAAATTGGCTCCAAACAAAAAAAAACTCCTTTTCTCCATTGCTTTTTGCTATTCATAACACCATCCAGAAGCCAAGTCCATGATTAGGTCAACTAGTACGCACTCAAAAACGCAAAGTTTGACATGACTTCCGTATCAAGTTGCAGACGAATTGGCCTTGGTTCACGGAATAGCGACGATATGTAGAAGCGTCCGTTTGTAAAGTTTTCTTTGCAGTGTATACTGATACGCAATCATGGTCAGTTGTTTTAACCATTAAATGGAGTTTGGTATTACCTTTCTATTTTGGCTGCAAATGCAGGGTTTGTGCGGTAGGAACAGATTGGCTGGGCTAACGAAAAACGTGCCATCGGCTGTGTTTTGATAATTTTTCGTGATATTTTTTCGTAATTTTACGTGTTATTGAAAAGGCCGAAATGGGACAAAACGAGTTGAGGCAGTTTCCAAAAAAATTGGGTACCTAAATAATGCCTATAACGGTAGTTGACCAAGTTACTTTTAATACTAGTGTGACCGCAATGCTGATAGCTTCAGTCGGTAAGGATTTTTCATTGTAATTTTATTCTGTTGTGGTCATTCTTAAGTGGGATTTAAGTCTAACACGTTCGTGTGTCCAGACCAAATGCGAGTTTGTACGGGGCTCAGAATACCAGGCGCTTAATTCACCATGAAACTCGTCTGTTCGGAAGACGGATGGACTTGCATGCGTCTGCAGGTCTTAGAAGATAAACAGAAGACAAAATGCGATGAACTGATTTACGAAAGAGCTTTGTACAGTAATTTGTGATCAAAAACTGTCTACATAAAGCAAGAGCAAAATTATATGACAAAGTAGGTTCATATTTTAGTTACATAAATTGTTTCTTATTAAATATTCTGCTGTAACTGTATAAAGTCTAATCTACGAAGAAATCTATGCAGTCTTATAAACCCATGATTCTTAACCCTTTGGGTACTCTTACCCCTTGAGCTTTGGCGAAATTTATTAGCACCTCTGGTCTACAATAACATATTTTTTTTCGTATTCACTGGTTCTTGATATACGTTATTCGAAAAGTATTTTAAACCACACTTAAACTTTACTCTTTCATAAAAAAAGTGTTGGTGTTCTTATACTCCCAATTGAGAATCCCTACATGTTTCACAGTTCTAACTGGGATACACTGAACAACATCCTTTTTTAACTGAATCATAAAAACATCTGGCACACAACGACTGGTGCTGACGTTGTGGCTGCAAACGGTGTCCACTGTTTTTAATTTTTTCTGCCACCACTGCGGCCGTATCTGGGATTTTGTGACTATTTACAGTTTATTATTTTTCCTTTACTAATTTTCTATGATTCGCTTGATGTAACCTAAATAAGTTGATATTTACAAATGAAGAATTCAACCGTTCGTTTTTTGTACAAATCACTGAAGTACTGGATTTTACCCTGATTTAAACTGCAGATAGGGGTTGTCGAGGACCATGCAAGGAAAAATGCTAAAATATTCGTGTACCGTATCCATAATGTACAAGGGTATCATGTTACACGACTCGGGCAAGTGGACTAAGGCTTTGCGATGGGCATAAAGAGGTGTAAACGGCATTTACTGGCCTGAACAAAATCAAACCCGGGCATGGTGTATATTAAGGCACTACCTTTCCAGTAGGATGCAAGTAGCATTTTGTAAGTCTGTCTTGACAGTTAAGTCCAATTTAAAACAGTGATCTAAAAACTCTGTTGCGCAAGTTCCTTTTGTTTTCTCTCTTAGCTGCAAGATGTTGGTCACATTGCTTACTTTAAAATTGTTATCTCATGACAGATTTACCTATACCACTGCACGTTATCGCTTTACCTTAAAAAGTTTCCCTCAAAAGAAAACCTACGCAAATAATGGCTTTACAGAACAAATGTATATCCCTACAGTATCTTGTTAAGACATAGATGAATTGCTGGGATCAGCCCCGAAGCGTCGATGCAGGACTGGCGTAGTACCAGGCACTTTAACATGCATTCTGTACAGACCTGGAAAGACGGTCTAAACATCACAGTCACAGTCTTATAACTTTCGCTCGACAAGGCGTTAAACCACAAGAGGGCATCCATCTCGCAGCTCCCGCGTTTAGACCTATCGCATTACATCTCCAGTAGCCTTTGCCTAAGCTAATCTTTCACGTAACTTCACTGGCTCGTGGAAGCCAGGGTCAGCCATGCTGCTGACGAGGAGTTGTTAGTCATAGACGTTTCGTCATAGTTACTGGGATTCTTTCAGTTGTGGTGCGCAGGCCAAGTTGCCCCTCTCCCGAATTAGCAAGGATGTTTTTCATTCAGCAAACGGAACTGGCCACAATCGGTATAGCGTTGCGCCGTGTGTTGGAGAATTGGGTTTAGAAGGATTTCAAAACGCTGTTTGCACGGTAACTGACTGGGCTCCGATTTCAAAACAAATGTTCAGAACACGCTTGCATATTTTGCTGCAACTTCTGTATTGATGACCCATGTGTTTTTTCTCAGAACTATGTTCCGTTGTTTTTTCAAAGCCTTCACACAAGCTAGGAGTTGAACAAAAGTAAGATTCTTTGTTTCGTCTATTGTTGATATAATTTGAATCTTACACTAGGCCACATTTCCAACTTTATCTGTTTTATTCTTGTATTTTTATCTACAAAACATTATGTTCCAGGCGCCCAAAATGTGCTATTTTTATGTCAGGACATTTTTATGACGAGTCTTCACAAGATTTTACTTAAATATTCAATTAAATATTCACCAAAGCAGTGAGTAAGCTTCAGCATAAAAACAAACACGTTCGCCTGAGAGCTACAAAGTTAAAACATTCTACACGAAGCACCTGCTACTCTTCCAAATGACAATTTGCAACAACGACGGCAGTCTTGCAGCGAATATTGCTTTACTATGTACAACACAAATAGCGGTCGTATTCCAAAACCAATTCACTCCCTACTTGGTATTGACACTAGTTCTAAACTTTTTTACTTTCACTCTTTGCGAAAGTCTCACAGTTTCACATGAGTTCAACTTGGGTCTGATCTATTTACCCAATGCCGAAGGTCAGCCCTGGCCATGCTCTTAAAGTTCTTAATCCAACAAATCAAGACCTATAATGCCTAACCGTGAAGTTATTACAACATAATTTTTCAAACAAAAGTGTGTCAAAGAAACAAAGGAACTTACAAAAAACTAAGACGCAATCACAAAACCTTCTTTGCTACATCTTTAAATTACTGATCTTTAAGAGCAAGCGCCCTATGTCCAAAAATGCTGTCAGTGTAATTCTTTCAAAAAACAATAAAACATTTGCTTGATTTAGAAGACCGTTTGTTAAAAAACTTGTAAAACAATAATCCCTAAGAAAAGTTTTCAAGTAAAAAAGTTACTTTCGCCGTGCTATCAACGTGCTCAAAGAATACTGTACCTACTCTTGCTGTACCATTTTTTTCAATTGCAGGCGCTGCCTTCTGCAAGTTATCAGATGTTTTTATCGCGATGGCGAAATGACTAATGACAATTAACCCAAGGGTACTTGTATGACGAACTCGTTTTCTGTCGACAAAGACATGGTCGAGATAGTAGTGGCGGCAGTCGCAATACATTAGCAACATACCATTGTGACGATGCATTGATAACAAGCATGAATATTCCAAACGCGACTGCCAAGGCGTCTATTTGTATGGGTCATACAAATTTTATAGTGAACAGCCACAAAAGTGACTCATACAGCGGCTTGGTTTGCAAAAACCTGCAAACTACACGAAACAAAAACTGCCAAGCTGTATTTTAACTGAAACCTCGATCTCCAAACAGCGTAAGTTTGTGAGTAAAGTGTACCCTTTAGTGTTTAGTATCAAACGTTTGACAACAGTAAAACAATGGAAGTATAGGTTTAGCTTCCCGTAAGGTCGTAAAGTAAAAAAGGAACTCCCTAAAACCGTTTGTTCTGCGAAAACAAACTTCACAAAAAGAAGAGAAAGCACAAAATAATGTTTCAAGAATACCATAGTTTGTTCGAAAAAGTTGCATATATTTTCTGTGCTTGCAATATTGTACACATATTTTTTTGACCAACAACAGCCAAGCAAGCAGCGAACGGCCGTACTGATTCGTTACCACCAGACAAGGTAACTAATTTCAATTCTTTAAAAATATTTGCAACAGACTAATCTTTCAAGCGCACTGTGCAATATTCATCGGACCCAACCAGACTTTTCTGACACCACCTATGACGTGCAGACTTTCGTCATACGAGACAACGCTGGTCGGTTCACCTTATCACCCAGACAAGCGAGAGACGAGACTTTTAACTGAGCCAAGCGGCCTCGCTAGTGAACTGCCGCACGCTTTTCTGTCGCCTATCTTTCGTCGCTGTTTCCTTCCAATTTGTGACACACTCGAAACGCCACGCTAGCCTTTATAAATGTGGGCCTGTTTCAGTGCCACGGAGGGAGTGATTTCCAAATAGAAGCCAAATGTGGAAGAAAGTCAAACGGGGTTGCCCACTGAAACTATTGCCAAGCACTGGGGCTGCCATTGATGTAGTGCCAATTTAGAGTTGCCCTTCCGTAGAAAACGTGTGTGGGTATTCGTAAGTACCGGTTAAAATAAGGCAACATACAAATGCACGACGAAGTTATCCGTTGTACATGACCATCACTCATATATTGAAGTCGCATTTGGGTTGCCAACACGAAAAACGTCTTTTTTTCAAACAGATCACGAAATATGTCAAAAAATATTGTCTTTCAGACGTATGTTAGAAGGTGTTAACATTTTTGTTAAAAGCATCTAACGTTTTTAACCAAAGCCGTGATAAAGAATAATAAGCAGTGGCGTTGCGACTTTTGAACTGTATAGGGCCCAGTAAGGTATCAAAAGTTATTTACAAGCCCAATAACCGCGGAAATGTTTCTTTCGCAGCCCATCACGGATTTTCCTCGATTACGAAGAGGTACAAGAACAACATTCTTATCCAACAACATCAGCAAAAATAATGGTTTGCCATAAACTTGTGAATAGCCAGCTACTTGAGTTTTGACGCGAAAAGATGACAAATCTTTCCGTAAAGCAAAGATCTAAATCCAGACCACTAAAATCTTAAGGGGTTGGGTGATATTTTATCAAATAGTTTCAAAGGTGTTTCTTAAGGCCAACAATGCTTAGATATATAGGTTCAAAGCTCGCCTATGTATAAGCCAGGTGTGTTTTACGCCCCTCGCAATATAACTGAAGGAGAAACAACAATACGAATATGATGCTCCCTTTCCCACGATCCACCAACCTGCGATGAAATCCTAAAAGTAAAAGGGTTTGGGTAGAGGAAATACAAAAGAGTCACAAAAAAGGCTCGGTACAAATCCTTAACACTTACTATCCGAGCGAGTAGACAATAACACCATGCCGCCGTTATTGGTTTAAACCACACCAATCGAGATGTTGGTATAATTTCTGACACGCACGGGTAATATTCTTTACATGAACTCATGCCGCACCCCAAATGGGTCCATTAGCAGCCCCTTAATGGCGTTCCACAAGCAGGGTGTTGTATGTTATGGAGCCTGGGCAATCCGGCCCCAAAGTCACCCACGTCATGTCATCGTTGCGGGATCCATAGGGGAAGATTGGGGTGGGACGCGGAAAAATGCGGGCGCCCACTTTCTCTGTGTACTGCTGGTGAGTGATTGGCGTGTTGCAGACAAAAGCGCAGTTGGCAGGCGGAGTTAGGATCTGCTAGCAAGTGCGATGGTGCGGTTATTTATGATCCAAGTCACACCAGTGACAAATGACGTGGTTGCTCAACTCTCGTGGAAAAATATTTAGCTTGCAGTGCGCTATGTAAAAATACATTTTTCAAAGTGTTAGTTGCACGACGTTAGAAACATTCCCACAAACGTCTCTAATATTCCAAGCCTGCAATCTATCACACCAAATTACCTAACTTGCAAAACAAATCACTAGGCCAATTGCAAAACACTGGGCAAAATCAGCTAAACACAAAAGTCGTAACTGCTGGTAGTCAACCTTTCTTTTGCTTTACGACAATTGCAACGATTTATATATTTTTCTGTACATCTCTTACTATAGAACACGTAACAATAGCCTACCGCTGGCTTGACTTCCGCATTCGGAAAACGAAACAAAAACCGAGTAACTTTTGCGGCTTTTCAAGACCGCGAAATCCAGATTATCGGCATTGTACAAGTGGGCGGTCGACTCGGCGGGCGAATTGGGTCCAAAAGCGAAAAGCAGAAGTAGAGGCATTTAGCTTTATCGGCTGATTGATCAAATCCCAGCAGCTCTAAGTGGTTACTCTTATCAGCAAGCCCCATCTGTTCGTACAGCCTTCACCTTTGCTTACAGATGGGTTTCGACACATTCGTCAGAAATCAAAAATATAAAAGTACCTTACCGATTTTTTTGCATCGCCGGTAGTGTATTTGTTTTTGTGTACATAATTTTATCTAACTGTTTTTATAAGTTAACACTGACGATTAATAACAGGGCTGTAGTTACTTATAGGCTACTTTCAATTGTTGTTCATTTATGGTAACTTAAAATGTTGGTGCACTTCTGTGAATAATTCCATTTGCAAAAGCTAGTTTTTGTTGTTTATGTTTGGTTGATATGGATTAAACTGTGTCAGCAACATTTGCGAAAAATGTCATCAATAGGATGAAACAGAATAGCGACTAAACTTTTTTGGAATTTACCCCAAAAGTCAAACACACGCGTCCGAAAAAAAACACCACTTGTAAATCACTAAATATACTAAACTGACATCAGAAGTATCCGCTTTTGTTTGATTGTTCCCAAAACAGATTGTCGAGCTATTTATATCCCGTATACCAACACGTCTCAATTAGCATTGAAGTAAACCACAAAATACCAAACCGGTTAAGGGTTTGCAGAAACACCACAAACCAACCCCACCCAAACCCCTATAAATGGGGCCCCTTGTGTAGTTGGGTGTGGTTGGAGCCTCGTCTTCTGTTAGTCAACAAGTCGCCAAAGGCGTATTGTTTGAGTAGTTACAATTTTACAACTCTACGGTGACGTTAGCTGGGCAAATTCCACCACGAACTCCGAGTTTAAGTGTGTGTTCGATGCCCAGTGATGGTTTTGCGAAAGTTGTAAAGACAACAAGCATTTGTGTACACTGTGTTGGCTAAAAGGTTGTTGCGTGGAAAATGTTTGAAACTTGTTTTTCATCTGTAATATGTTTTGATGCGATTTATGATTCATAATAATGTTACTTAGACACAATTCCAGGACATTGGAATCTATTTACTTCTTCGGTAATAAAGTTGTGTTGGTGAATTGCTTGAGTAAACTCGAAAAAATTATCATGCACCAAGTTGTGTTGATTATCATGCACCAAGTTGTGTTGTAACTTTCACCTTGGTATATTTGTGTTTGTAACTATATATTGATATGATATGTTTCTCTTCCGTCAGAATCTTTCTGTGTGTATTTCCTACATTCATTTCCCCCCCTTGTCTTCTAAAACAGTGATTAATTATGGAAAAGGCCTAAACTGTTTTAGGTGAATCTTGTTTCAAAGAAAAGAGCTTAAAACCTATGACAGAAACACCATTATTCAAATACACAGAACCACAACTACGAAACTACACTGACTCATGAACTAGCGCACATGTAATGAATTCTACTTTCCAAATCACTCAACAGTATCTTGGGGGTCGAGGGGTCAGATATTTTAAGAGCGTTCAGGGGCTGGTGGTAGGGACGTAACGCAATATACCTGACGCACGAACTAAAGGCGTTTTCTCCCTGTCCTAAGTAATTTAGCGTTTCGCAATGCTGAAACCCAAGCTACAAGTAAAACAAAAACAGCACAGTTCAAACGATTATCCAGGGTACCACCAGAGGCACTAGAACTACGTTCGCGTGGTGTAGAAACGCAACTCTATGATCTGAGGCTGTTTGACAAATGTACAGATACTAAAAGAACCTGGAGCGTTCTGAGTTCGAACACCGGCTCGTATTCCCCAATATATAAGGTAACCTAATGCAGTTTGTGGTTGGAATACTCTCTGGAAGGTAGCACAAATGCAAATAAACCTAACACAAATGTCAGAGTTTTGTCAAACGTTTATTTGCCTATAAACCTAATAAAACTGCTTAGTAGCCTTCTTTAATAGTTTTCTGCGATACATTTCACAAAACTTTTTGCATGCTTTTTCGAAGAGTAAACATTCTCAACACAAAATATATGCTGCCCAATAGAATAGATCTTATACCACTTATCACCATTCCCTACCAGAAGCACAATTTGTCACTAAAACATTACGGACTAAACTATGCAGTTCTGCTGCTGCCAACATCGTAACATCGAACAATTACAATCCTTTGAGGTTCTTATAACCAACTAATAAATTGGCTTCATAAATATTATGCACTAATACGCACCATGTTCCTTTATCCTCACACACGCCAGCGCCGTCTCTTGGGAAATACCAAGACGTCAGATGTCGTGTGATTCAATCGTTGTCGACATAAACGCAAAAGTCACTGCCAGGCCACATACATATCAAAAGGCCTGATTCTAGTGCCTAACTCCGTCACATATACGACCAGTTAGTTTTGAGAAAGTTAGTTACACACGCGTCTTTTTGGTTGCACCCGCGAAAGGTTACACCTTTTGAGACTTTAGGGCTGTAGGTAATAAAGTTTTGACGCCTCTGTGGTTAAACTGAGAAAGTTTGTCAGTATGGGTGATAAGTTGAAAGTGGGAGGACCCAGGGTCTTACGTCGCTTAATGAAGATTCGAGATTGGCTTGCAATTAAAGCAGATATTGCGGCTGAGGAGAAAACGATTTTAAGCCAATATATACAGAATAGCGTCGACTGATTGAAGTCCTGAATGTCCTTGGAACGGGTTTAATGACAAACACAAACCGATGTAATATCATGAAACCAAATGTTTTCCATTACTTGGCCAACAGCGGCCGTTTTGCTGGAACTAAAGTAATGCAAAGGAGCAAAAATATCGCTTGGCCTCAACGGTAGCAAGGTTAAAATCACAAACGCTTTTGTTTTGATTCCAAGCACTTAATCTTCCAACCTCAACAACTCATTCTTCGAAAAAATACAGGTATCGAGTTTTTAACGTCTCGAACTTAGATATCGACTAAAACAACAGTAGTCGACCGAACTAAAATAACAGTAGTCGACCGCATAATGTAACCCAATGTGAAAACTCATTCATCACTTATTATAGTAATTGCATTTGACAGTTGCCTTTCTATTGAAAACTGGCTTTGACGACAATTTGTTGACCTCTTTTCTAGGAATTGGTAACGAAGTGTGTAACATCTATGGGAAAAACATCACCAAATGTGGAACAGACTTATAAAGGCCAATCACTTGCCACTTTGTCAGCAATTGTCGAATTTGGTAGAAACTGCCACCATGGGTTCTTAGGTTAAATTGAGCTTTTGGTATATAACTTATTAAACGTAAATGAATAGAGGGTGTACTTTCGGGCGTTGTAACTCGTTTTTGGCATGTACCATTGCCACTTCTCAAGCAAGTTATCGGAGGTTTGTGTATTATGACACCACATAAGGTATAAAAACGTAAACTGTCCTGTTTATTTCCACTAACCATATGTAAGTCTGTCGATATAAAAGCCGAACAGTCAGCAAAAATATCAATCTTAACTGTTGCACCAAACTTAAACATTACATAACATTTTGGAAAAACTTACTTTTTTCTGATAAAAATCATCGGGGTCCTTTAGAACTTTATGTGCGCACTCGGGAAATTCGTATTCCTTGTTTTTCTCGCCGAGATACTCCGGTAGGTGCTTTCCCTCTTTGAGTTCCGACGAGGGGGGTTTCCCTCCGCCTCCCGCCACGCTGAGGATGCCCTGCATGAGGGACTTGCGATGCGCCGAACGTCCGAGGGCATTTCGCCGGTCGGCCACTGTTGACAACGAAAATTAAAACATGTAAAATTGGGACAAAAGCTGTTTGATTGTATCAGGACCAGGTTTGGGAATTTTTTTCAGGGTTCGAACCTAGGACGCTCCCGGGGACGAATCTCGATCAGTTTTTTTTTATGTCTGTACATGGGTCAGGCGCGCCGGACCATTCGGCCAAGCTCCTGCCCGGGTTTGGGAGTTGATGCTACAGTTTTAAGTAGCATGTAGATATTTTGTGTGGTGAATATAGTTAAGCACAACCTAGAGTATTTTACCATATAATGTACACACAAGCACTTTGTGGATGTAAAGCATTTGTGTTAGTATTCACGTATTTTTTAAGCAAAGACCTACGAATAACAGCAAAGACGTAGAGACGTTAAGAGATTTCCGATATTTACACTTTGAAGTGTCATTTTACGATCTGCCAAAATTCTTAGCTGTTTTTTTTCAAACAGTCGTTAGCACACAATTAAACACAAACAATTTAAAGCGGTTGTCACAAGTACGCACGTATAAATTACAGCTGTGAACCCAGCTCATAAACCTTGCACTGCGTTTTCAGTTGCTTATTTTAGCTGCAACGCGTAAGGAGGGACCAGTTTGGCTCTCGCGTTCCATCTAGTGGTTGTAAATTTTTGGGCTTGTTAAGGGTTTAAATTATTTGCTTTGCGTTGTGGTTATTCGGTTCTGTTGCACAAACAAATAGTTTCGGTAGAACTGTTGGGTGGAATTTAGGCTTTTCCACATGTTCTCTCATTGCTTTGCTAAATTGTATATTGATAGAAAAACTATTCATTGTGTCCTATTACAGTACATGTCGTCAATGTGTCCATGCGTTGCAATTGTTTTACAGATGTGGTCCGAAAACGAGGTCTGCTGGTTCATACAGCTTTGTAAATAGATTTTTCGGGAGCTTTAAAACTTGAACAACTTTAGCGAAGCTTTAAATCACCTTCTTGGCACAGATTTGATTCATAATAGCATCTTATAACGTAAACCTTTTATAATATTAAAGACACACCAAACACCTAATGTAGTGGTTCCCAACCAGGGGGGAATTTGTGTCAAAATATTAATCTCTTACTGGTTGTCTGTGCTATGTGTTATTGCTGCATTTGCCATAAATAAGCAAACTAAATTTGTAGGGGGGAATTAGATTTGAATATCGACTAAAAGGGTGCTAAGGACAAAAAAGGTTGGGAACCACTGACCTAATGTGTGAATAACTGTTTTAAAAAACTTCCTGTGCTAAGTAAATTTCGTTTGATGTACCATGTAGTGTAGCTGGTTCTTCAAGATAAAACCCACCGAAAATGTAATTAATTAGCAAATCTAGCTTCCATAAAGGATACTCTCTTCTTATTTCGTGAATTGGCATCTCGCTCTCGTCCAGTCAAATAATCCTCGACTGCAGAATCACGATTACATAAAACCGCTTAGCTCCAGATTAAACATTGTCGAATCATGCTGGCTTGTTGTACGGATTTTCAACGCCTTGTTGCCACTTAAAGCCGGCGGACGTGTCCACGGAAAATTGCAATCGATTTTAATATTCCACAGACCTTATAAGACTGTAAATCAGAAGCAAGAAAATGAAAATGTAGGGCTCTTAATATAATTGCCAGACTTCGGGTTTCTGTGAAACATGTTTCCGTTCGATAAGGTCAACACAGTGACCTTGCTTGAAAAGTATCTAGAACCCTTGCTAACCACAATTGAGTACTTTGCTAACCACCCCATACTTTTTAAGAGTTCTAGCTATAAATGTTGGGTCAAGACTAAAGCAATTTACCACCAGAAAACAATAACTGATGTATTTGCTCTCACATCTACCTTTACAAATACAATGTATAACTAGACTGTTTGTTGACATTGAACTTGTATTATACTCAACCGATATGACACAATAAAAAAGATGCTGGAACCAAGTTTTATAGAAAATTATTCCCAATTAGTTAACTAGCTGACTAGTCAACATTGAAAAGTTAACTTTGGTAACTGTAAAACATAGTTCGCTATTTTTCGCGCAAAACCATAGGAAATATTTGTCAGCTGTGACCAACAGTCAAACATAACTATCAGATTATACATTTGAACAGTTACTGACATCAACACATTCACTGCCTATTTCCCTATGATACATCATTTGAGTAGTTTTCAAATATATAAAAACCAAAATTTTGTTTCGTTGTCAATATTAAAAATCGATGCTCCCTCTTTTTCACAGTATCTGCGATCGCTTACACGGAGCAGAAATAAATAAATGATAGGTAGAACAATGACAGGTAATATTAGGTGCGTGAAATCAATTTTCCAATTTCAAGCATCAAGTGTCTGCATCCGGAATACTACTTAGGCGCTGTGTTTGGTTATTAAATATTTAGAAGACGATCAACCATGTCTGCTTAACGAACATGCTGTTGAAATTATTTGAATCCAAAGATATGATATAATACATAGCATAGGTATTTGAGTTAGAGGATGTTTTTCTTGCCTAGAACGCTTGATGTAAAAAGGTGTTAAATCATGCTAAATGATCATAAAAACTCACAACGAACAACTCAACTTATGAGTTTTAATATTATTGAAGACAGTTAGAGTGCTTAAAGGTAATAAAATTGTTGCTTTTACCAAATACACATTTCGAAAAACATGGGCACCGCCACGTAGGGGCAAGAGGGGGCACTTTAATCAATGTACTTTTAGTTTACCCCGTATGTTTGTTCATGTGTATATTCAGAATGTCAAAATTTTAACTTTTTACGATGAGCACGTACAGCTATATTGATTAGGCCCCTGTTAAGCCAAGGATGTGTTATTGTAGTAGACATTAGCGCATATCGTTCAGCAAATTAGGAAAGCAATAAACCGATAAGAATCAATACTATTCATGCTTGCATCTGGTACCAAAAACGCAGCACTACAAACCAAACAAAAATCAAATTCAGTTGAATTGTCAACATTTTCTCTTCTCAAAAATCTACCTTATCACAAGAATATATTACTTAATAATAATGTTATCGTTCCGTACCGCCATATACATGGGTTTCATGGTTGAATGGTGTAGCAGAAGCGCGTTTACCATCTTCTACTGTTTGAATGTTTCACTTTGCGGTGTTTTATGACGTATCAACGCTGCGCAGCTATTTCCGGCTTCGTGAATATTTTACACACAATCACAATCTACGGCTAGCAATGTTCTATCACTGCTTACCTTAGACTTATGTGAACGCAATCTTTCCAACAGTCTACTCTACAACATGCAATAGTGCATTACAAACGTAGCGCCCTTGGTTATAGTGGATTGCTTATTTCACAGTAGGCTAAATTGATTGCGTATTTTCAAATATTTTTAGTCATTAAAAATAACTAATTCAGTGTTTGGAATAAACTGCGTTTGCATGGCCATTCCAAAAATTGCGCATTTTGTAATAATATTCCTTGAATGGCTGAATGGCGTGGTTATGGTATATTACTTGTTTTAGTTTGTGTAGATGTCTTACATTGGGGTTGACCGCTGTGAAACTAACAAAAAACAAACAAGAAAATAAAAATTTAAAAAAATCTTTCAGTTCAAACGGACAGCTTACTAAACGTAAACACAACAATCCCATCTCTACGTACATGTCTAAGATTTCTTACGTCATTATTCTTCTATAATTCACAGACGGACTAACACTTCATAGAGCATCAGTGTTAAAGTAACGCTGTAGCATTAACGCATCAAAGACCTAGAAATCGGCAAAAACGCCACCGATACGTAACGAACATCAACAGTGCCACATGGCTGCTTTTCGGAACTACCTTTACTGAACTGTGACCACAAAATACTTTCCACTGTCGAACGTTTGTTTAAAACTAATTCTATACTTGGAACCAACGTTCTGAACAACAAATAATAACATGTTTGTTCTTCTTAGGTTTTATCATGGCATAAACCGTTTTAATTTAGCTTCATTTCAAAAATCAGAACATGCGATAACATTATCCAAACCCCTTCCTTAATATGCGTGGGGAAACAGATTTAAATTTAGCGAATTTCTTGCATCACAGGCATCTATAAATTCCATAAAAGTGCTTGGGGTAAACCGGTAAAGCATGATCAAATTAGCTTTTGGCTTGTTTTACAAATATCTGTTTCGATTAGTTGCGCATATAGCTGCCAGAAACCAGATTACGTGCGCATACATATAAGCATTGGTAATGACACCTTCAAAATACGAAATACTTTGGAGATTTCGCTTCCGTTGGCCTTTTAGTGACAATATAACTTGGTAACATTTAGCACCTATTTCTTAAACCTCTTTCCTGCAATCGCTTATTTCACTTTTGTTTCAGAACTTGCTTTTAACGCTTTCCTTCCGATTGCCATAAACCAACTGTAGCCATGCGCGAAACTTCAGGTTAAACTGCAATCACATTAGCCTTAATGATAGATGGCAAGTTTTGTTCGACGAAACTGCAAACACAGAGGCATGTTGTCAGCACTGCCAAGTACAACACCTCTTTCACTTACGACAGCATTGCTCAGCGGCGCAGAAACGCCTTTGCCCTCAGGTTCGGACGACTGTGCAACGGCCCAGTGCCCAGATGAATGAAAACCGCGGTCTTTCGGCTATTAATGCAGTAAAATCGCCGGATTAACGAGACGATTGTCAACTTGGGATTAAATTTCGTTCTTCAAGTGAGACTTAAAACGTTTTTTCATCAACATAAGCCAAGATATGAAAGATATCTTGTTTGAGAGGTTAAGAGCGCCCATTTCCACACTTGATCGTGTTTAAAAGGGAAAATAAATCAAAGAGGTGTACTTAAATGAGATAACATTTTAGCAAATGTGATATTTGCGCATATGTCACTGTTTTGGCGTTTTTCGAAGCATTTTTTCAACTATTGTCCTGTTGGAGATGTAAAAAATTGATGCATAAAACGTGTGCAAGACAATACTAGAACCTTAATTTGAGCATTATCTGTCGCCTTTACCAATCTTAGCAATCCTTTTTAAGTTGCATTTTTTGTGTTTCAAAAACAAAAATGTGCTTCGTTAGTCTGTGGCGATAATTATGTTTAAAAAACATTTTCGTAAAGCAGCAAAATAATCGTGTAAAAATGTTAGTACCGATTTTCTTTGACTAAAATTATTACTACTGTCTCCACCAACAAAAGTGTACCGATTCTGTGCAAACTTAGAATTTCACAATAATTTTTTTAAGGTCAAGACTAATTTCCACTTCGAGATGCCATTTTCACGTGAAATGTGAACAAACGAATGTGATTCATGGGATAAAATCAACGAATTATTTATTTGCTTTACGTTTCGCCACTACCTTAATTCTATAAAATTCGTTACAATGTTTAGCCAGTTTTTTGCACAGTTTGACTTTAAACTCCCGGCAAGCGCAGTTGCAAAATCTCGTTTCCATTGATTTTTTAAGGGATTTTTTTTTCAGTTAAAAACCGTGGGCATGTCGAGAAGATATCGATTGAATTAGACCAGATCCATTTAGGTTGTTACGCTTATCAGATCAGGTTCATGTTGGGCTACACCAACTGCGCCAATTCTGCGGAGTTCAACGACTGGTATATTCGCCAAAGCTTGGGATCGATTGACATTTGCATTAAAATTTGATTGAAATAATGACATAAGTGACATTCTTGTCACCAGTCGCTATCATACTTTTTAAAATGATCGAAATATCAAAGAAAAGGTGTTGATATTGATGAAATGGAGAAAACAGTTTCAACCTTTTAAATAACGTGTGATGTACTCGGCCTTTTTCGTTACAAAACGTTAAAATTTTGTCGCACAACTTAAGCCAAGATTTCTAAACCTGAGGTACCAATCACCGGATCGAGTGTTGGGAGCTACCGTGTCAAAATAAATGCTGTTTAGACCTAT
This sequence comes from Phallusia mammillata, assembly GCF_965637545.1. Lineage (NCBI taxonomy): Eukaryota > Metazoa > Chordata > Ascidiacea > Phlebobranchia > Ascidiidae > Phallusia > Phallusia mammillata. The sequence continues at coordinate 29,756,827 of NC_137252.1, read as the reverse complement.
TTGTAAACGTTTCAGTATGGCTTAGACCATTTTGCGAATTATTTTTGCAAAGTTACGTCCCTAAATGCTCTCAGTTTGTTCAGAATTGCATGTAAATTACCACAATTTACGAAGAAATGTAATTAACCATTAAAGGTACCAGCGCGAAAAACGTTAAGGGCCACCGACGAAAAACAAAATCTGAGTGACACTGTTGAAACACCAACACACGCTGTGAGTTATACAATTGTAACGAGACATTTGTCTTACGATTTACCAGCATGTCGCGACACATTGCTTGCGGAGAAGGCCCTGCTCTTGGCTTACCACGAACTCTTGGAAAAAACTTATTTTAACCCATCTTTACATTTATGGAACCTATCTTGCACATAAATCACGAATCCGCAACAACCAAGAAACCTAACTGAAGAGATAATTAAGGTTCTAAGGTTTAAAAAAATTTGAAGAGAACTGATTTTCTGATTACAACGTTACTTTGACAATTCGATTGCATTTTTTCAATCAGAGGGGAACAATACCAAAATGGTTCAACCAAATTAGAACGAACTATATTAATCTGGGGCTCAATTGTTACATCATGAACAAAAAAACAAAACTCCAGATCTGCGAAAAATTGATTACTAACAATGAAGAAAAAATATTATTTGTCAAAAGGTAACTCATGACAATTTTCTAAGCTACAAAACCTACACACTTTTTTCTGAAGATAAATTAACAACAGACTTTATACAATCTGCCCAGCATTTTCTAAAAACTTTCCAAATTTATCCAAAAATGATCAAAACATCATGAAGACATGGAATTTTATTTCATCTATAGATCATACATGAACAATCCTTATTTACATAATTTATGAGGTGTACTGTCGTCTTTAAGCGAACCTATGACAATAAAATACCACTCGCAAAAAAATCGGTTGCAGACACTACAACTTAATAACTACTAATACGATAATGTCTCATAATAAAACCTCCCCATAACATTACTATTGAACTTAACTCAGATGCAACAACAAGATCTGTTCATCCTTGCCTGGTTAACCATACAAATGTGAAACCTTTTCGTGATTACTCGTGCCTGTCGAGTATGCCTGCAAAACCATGCATATTTTCCGTCTCATTGCCTTGCAAAACTTGGGCTCAGGCCGCAAGTGTTGGTGCCAAGCTACTTCGGGTGCCTCAGAAGAAAGCTGATCTGCCTCATCAGTCTTGGGTCGTATCACACCCCGACAAGACGTCGTCGCCCCGAAAAATCAATGCCCAAACGCCCGAACTTGCCCTTGGGATTTCCGCGTAATTAGCAATTTCGCCGCCGTGCATTTGTTGATGTAAGTGATTAGGTAAAGACATCGCGCAGATTAAACGCACGCTTGGGTGAGAGAAGAAACGCCTGGCTCCCTTTTATTTTCCGGTTGATTAAAGTGGTTTCGTGGATTGTTTTACGCAGGTCATTTATAAGCAAGATCATGTACGCTGGGTTAAACCCGAAAAAAGCAATGTATTTTATTAACTGCCATCACTTCAATATTGATTTTTTTCAATCACGTTTGCAAATTGTATTTGACAAATTAGCGTTTTACCCACAAAGCACTTAAATGTGGGCTGCGGACTTATAGTAAGTCCTTTTCCGTAAAAATTGTAACTATAAGACACAATAGATTGTAAGCTTATTAGATATTCAAATCAGCAAATCACAAGCTAATTCGTTGGCGACCTATGTAAATTAAGGCGTTCCACTAAAGCAGTGGTCGGCAACCGCCGTTCCGCGGCCCGGTACCGGTCCGCGAGGAGTTCGTTACCGGGCCGTATAGGTTTTCAGGCTAAATCCTATCAAACATTTTGCCCATGTATCCCGGGGATGATAAACTAATTTATGCGGTTTTATTGCTAAATATATGTAGTTTTTTTAAGACCGGTCCGCGATAAAATTTTAGTTTCAAAAACGGTCCGCCGTGCAAAAAAGGTTGCCGACCTCTGCACTAAAGAATCTCAACGCAAATATGTAGGCTAAAAGGTTTTGACTAAGTTTATTAACCAACATTATTTTGTCTCAGTGATCTTTTTATGTTGCGTTGCCTTCAATAGTTGTTTATGGATTTGCTGTAATAAAGGTTTAATGACAAGTATCGGATCGTTCGGTGAGAAAATTGTTCTATGTTTTATGTTGGAATAATATTTGTGTTGACAATACGTGAATGTTGATTGTTGCATCTTTTATTTTGTAATCTTTCAACTCATAGAATTTAACCACCGATATAACTTCCTACGGTCTGGTAAATCAATTCAACTTAGCGTTGAAAACGTATTGTTTGTTTTTTCGACCCAATATGTACACAAAAACTATTGACAAATTCGAATCTAAATACCTCTAATTTTGTAGTTGGGTGCGATCTTGTAATTGTTTAATTTTGTAAAAAAATTTGCATTTTATAACCTCGTCAAAATTAAATCGAAATGTTCTGCTTTTCAATTTCGGTATCCATTATTATCAGTTTCTAGTTGTAAGGTTGGTCACAAAAACGTATCCACAAAAAGTCTCACTATGAACACAAAAACGTATACACAAAAAGTCGCACTTACTTCGTTTGCTGCTGATGCGCAATGGCATACTGTCTTCCGATTCGTGTCTTTGCTCGTACCAAGTTTGCCTCTCGCTGACCACTGGTGACAAGTAACGGCGATACGGTCGCACGCTAGACGGCGCTTTTTCCGATGGAGCTTCGTTGGACGACGGGCATTTGTCTTCGTACTGTGGCAAATTGGCTATCGATTCGTTTTGAGTGATAATGAAAAGCAAATCGATCGAATCTTTCACTAAAGTTTTCGGTAATTGAACGAAATAGAATTATGGACACAAAAGGTTTAAAAGACATGAAACATTTTTGCATGTAAAATAACAATTAAAGTAAACCAGCTTTCTGAGCTTAAGAAAATGTGTTAATGACCGAAATGCTTTTATGAGCCGATCATTACTTTGTACCAAATATTTTGATAAGGACATAGTTTTTGATAGCCGTATACAAATACTAAAGATTTGTTTAATACTTTTGGTACTTCTTCGGTGGTTTATCAAATTTCTTAAAAAATGGATTTTCTTCCTAATTGATCATTTTTTGAGGTACAAAATGGACCACCAGTAACCAATGCAACAGAGGTACCCAGTGGACCAAGTCTTCCTGCAAACTCAAGTGATACCGAGCCAAGCTGTTAACTGTTAAATTAAAAAGCAGTACAAACTTACCGGATCTTCGTATAAGGTCTGTGTGGCCAATAGGTGATCCAAGCGTTCCCTTTCCTGGAGATAAAACTCCTGTTCTGCCCTCTGATTCGACCGACGAACCTGGAAACAAAATTATTTTAGTCATCAGTTTCTGAAATTGAATTGGTATGTTTTCCTGTTTAAAATAAAATGTTACTGTTTATTTTTGACTTTGTCTGCGATCTGAAAAAACAAAAAACATTTTTAACTATATCACTAAACAAAACTACGCCATGTTTTTTTCTTTTTGGCACAAAAACTAATAACTCATAAATTGGTAATTTTCGTCAATGGCATCTGTCACCACCCTAAATTGTTTACATAACTGATGAGCCAAGTAGGTTTCCGTTCAGATAATTAACGGCAAAATCTATAATTATCGGTTCCCTTAAATAATATAGTAGGCTATATAAGTTGAAACAGTTTTTGTAAAAATACCACACCTCGTTGTGAGTCAACTTTCGCCATAATGTTAACATAATGAATTGTCAATTGAAATACAACAGTCTCCCTCTATACAACAATGCAACACATTGCAATATATCCTTTCATAAGAAAATGTACGGACAAGTCAGATTGCTGGATACACTGAACGAAATAACTATATCTTCAAACTTAACACAGTAAACTTGTAAAGTATCGGCTATGATCAGCCAGTCTTTGAGATGTTAGGCATTTACAAAGGGATAAAATGCATTCTAGAAAGTGTTCGGATATACGCACTAATTGCCCCGTAATGAACTAAGTACAGCGGCTGGCTAATGTGGTCGGATTGAATGGAACCAACCACTGTGTTTTAATTGCCGGTTGGGTGGAAGGGAACGGTTTCAAAGGCTTGAATTCAAATCCATACCAACTCTTATTTTAGACATTAGTATCTAATCGCAAACTTAAACTAAATTTAATTTAAAACCTTAAAATTGAGATACTGTACAACACAAGAAACATTTCAATGTCAGTCATTTATTATATTAGGAGATCGTTTTAAATTGTTTGCACTAACATAAGTAGTTAGCGGCACAATTTCACTTTGTTCTTTTCACACAAAAAATCACAAAAAATTAGATACTGACAGGACTGATAGAGCAAAATATAGAAGCCTTAAAAGCCAAAACGTTTTCTCTTAAACCAATACAAAAGTGGACGTGACCAGTAGTTATGCAGAACTGACGTATTCTGTTGTTCACGACCGATCGTAGTGACGCAATAGGTTGATCACGTCAACGAATTGGATAAAAGCACTTTAGATGCGTATACTGCGAGCGGCACCTGACTAGAATCCATCGACCAAGCTCGATAGTTGGGTTGCGAACGTTGTTTGGAAACATAGGCACATGTTGGTAATGATTCGTGACGACGAGTTAGGTTACAACTCGGTAAGAAACGAAATGAAAAACATTGAACAAAAACAGAATGCTAAAAAACATGTTGTTTGACTTCTGTATTGAAAACAAATTTAGATAAAGTATCTCACGTAACCATGTTATATAACGACGTGTTTGCTTCAATTTTGCAGTCTAATATAGACATCTTTGATTGTCAGGCACACAGAAAATATACCGTCAGATGTGCAAAAAAATTTGTTACTTTTATAGAAAATTAATAATCCAAGTTTTAATTTATCCTAAGAAGAGCAGCGTTTTTAGAATAAAAAAAACGTGACATTGGTTTGTAGTGAACAAACTGACTATCAAACGGTTGGAAAGGTGCCATATTTAGCCGCTAACGACATGTGGTCACTGCTAATGTTAATCCAGAGTAAATAAACGCTAATCCCCAAAACGTACACATGTGCTCAACGTCCACCGCAGTTAGTATTAGTAAGCGTGTGTTGTTTTAACACAGCAATGGCGTCGCTGACCATCTATACGTAACACGTTTGTGACATCACAAGGGTTCGTAAATGTCGACCCCGCGGTGGGTGGGAGATCACGCTCAACTTCGCCTTTCCAAAACACCGCTGACTCCGGGTCTACTTGAGGTGCCGTATTTGTAAACACTTTCAACGTGATTCGCGCCTTTTAACCGCCGCTTGGCCAACACGCGACTACCGTTCTTAAAACTTTTGCCTGTAAATTTAGCGGCAAATTATACGGTCCTTATGCTCTCTGTATAGTTGCCACGTGTGAAGTTTGAAATACACCGATAACGGCATTTGGATAAAAAAATGGCTGCATGTTTCTTCCGGAAAAATAAACCATTTGCCTGCAAAGCAATACTATTTCATAATATTTGTACATACCATCGTACATTCGTGCATTTAAGTTTATTTACGACCCTGGCATGACACAGCAGCACCAATTTTTACTTTGCAAAATTGCAGTATCAATGATAAAGTATACAGCCCCAAGCAATAGGGACTTGGAGGCTTAGTAGACACGACTTACCCATCCCAAACGACCGAATCTTGCACGGCCCCATTCCATTCTCAGTCCTTGGTTTTAAAATCCAGTACAAACAGTTAGTCGCTGGCTTCGTAATTAGGCCTCAGTGGCCAATGCATGTTCAGCTCTGGCTCGATGAGACAGTTCAATATTTGACATATATTCAAGCCCTACGTTTCGGGCGTTTTAACGTAAATGTCCCTGCTCTGACACTGCATGTAGTTGCAAAAACGTGTCACCATGGGCGTTTCAGGCAGGCAGCGAGAAATAATTAATGAGCTTCTGTCGGATATATGTCAAAGTCGGTCATTGGAAAGTTAATGGCCACCCCATGTGCTGTATCACAGCAAATTATTCAAAGAGCAGGAAAGTCTAAACTACCCTGTCGTTTATCCTCCTTGCGGAGAAAGCATTTAGGCAAACACCTCCTTACGGAAAATCATTTAGTCAACTTCCTCAAAAGTCTACGATAAGCGCAAATTATGTAACCAATTTGCATTCATTTTTATAATTTAGACATAATTTAAACAAACTGAAAAAAACTGTTTACATTTTTATCATGTTTGGTTAAGTTTATTTCGCTTTGTTAAAAACATGGCGATACAACTGTTCCAAAACAACTACCAAGTCAAAATGAGCGGCGCTACGAAGAAACCACTATGGACGCATTGTTCAACATAACGGAATGTGACTGGCGTTCCGTACAAATATTTTTCTTAGAATAAACTACACAAAAATCATAATCAATTTCAATGAAAGATAAAAAAAATCATATCAAGGTAAACCCAGTGATAGGGTACCATCAGTATTTTAATAAGCAAGATTTATAATTTAACTTCACGACAAATATATTCAGATTTAGACCAGTCACTTTGACCACTAAGCGCTAAACCTCATTCGGAAAACGCAGCCTATTCTAACGATCACCAAACACCATGACTGATTACAGTTGTTAACAAATTACAATCCAGCTGGTCAGGTGCAAATATCTTTTTCAATCCTGTTAATTTTCGGTTTAAAAGCGGTTGCAAAAATCAATAGTTTGTTTTTGCTTGTGTGCGCACTAACAGCGGTCTGAAAATATAAAACGACATCTGGGTAAAACACGCAATAGAAAAAGCAAAACAAATGGATTAAGCCAAAGCTGTTATCTACGTTTTAAATGTTATAATTTGCCGCTGGTTTAGGTGACCAACGTACGAAATCCCTATTTAAAAATCAGTGAACATTATTACCAGTTATGCAAGACATTATTTTAGCATACCATGCTTCAAATACCAATCTGGTTAAAGCCTGATAAAAGGTGTTTTGGCGTCGTGAGAAATTACTCGATAGTATGGAACAACGAAGATAAATTTGGATACCCGTTGCAACAAAGAGAACCAATAAAAAGACGACGTACTGTAAAATTGTGACAATAATGTATTCCGTGAGAGCTAGCAAACAGTCGACTCCTAAAATCAACATAATTTCCTCATAAAATTACCGTAAGAAAACAGGTTCCAGATTCTAAGCATTTTGTTTTGAGACATAAAGGTGATAAACATGAAAAAACAAAACTTTTTTCTTTAAGTCCAAGAAAAGGGTCGAATCACTTGCTTCATATTTGTAAAGTAATGTTTAAAATTCTCTTTCGTAGTTTTAAAAAGTGGTACGTGATTCAAAAATTTACTTTGATGGTAGTAACGGTAAAATTTTAATGAATTCTACATTGCAACCAAAAACTATTCGAAGCGTGCAAAGCAAATAAGACCAGTAAAATTGTCCTCAAAAACAAAGCTAACCACTTCCAAAATATACAAAAAATATTTAAGTAAAGGTGAAGTACGGCGTCTTTCACCAACGAAAATCCCCTAATCTATTTCGACTTTAGAGTAGTATTGCTTTGTTTGGTGATTTTATTCACATATAGCCAAAATAATTCAGTTATTAACCCTTATCACACAGCAACAATCTGAATCAACACGAATGCTACGCAGTCAAGTGACAACAACTTTAAACGTATCTACGTTGAATCCAGAAGTTTTCAATGACTTCGGTTTCAAGATACAATAAAACGCTTAATGATCTTGTTGGAACGAAACGTGCAGGGTTTAACAAGTGCTTGACAAGCAGATCAAATACTTAATCTCTGCAAACGCCATGTGAGCCGCACATTAGACCAGTCAAGGCCACACACGAGGATTCTTGCCGTTTCGAGTACCTTGCCATATGTTACACGTGCATACTTCGCTTTTGAAAGGTAAACGATTTTTCGGACTTGGTTTTTTGTTCGTACAGTTCGAAGAAAAGCGATTTGGGTCAACTCGACCAAGTTTAAATAGGATTAACACCCTCAAAACGTAAGTACCAATAGATATAGGTAAGTTAAATTAAAGATTAGGATTAAGTCGTACACACATCGATTTGTAAGCAGGAGTTAGTACTTTGACTTGTGGCAGGCGGTTGCGACAAAGCGCGTATTACCTCTCTTAACCCGCTGTTAATGAAAAATCTTGTCTTACTTATTTTAAGGACTTCGCAAACTACCTAACTGTTGTATATGTTGTACTAGCTCGTGTTACGGCCTCCACTTGACCTTCAGTTATTTGCATGGAAGACTCGATGGCACAAACTCATAGATCGGTGCGCTAGAAACAACAGCTTTCGCCACACTTAACTTGGTAACGTTTGCAGAAATAATAAAAAACTGGCATCAAAAATCGCCGTAAAATGGCGGGGCTTTAATTAGACTTTATCAGTAGTAACTGCTGTTTCTTAAACTCTACTTGGCAATTGGTTTGGTTACTAACGTTTGTGTACAATGCTGCTAACGACTGGAAAGCGCTTCCGAGTTTTTGCCAATCAAAATATTAGCTAATCTCAGGGTTTCGGACTAAGATGCTTTGTAAAATGTCATATAACCAGGTAAATCAACGTCAATTAATATTTCATTAAACTCTTTGAAACACTCACCAATAAATCGTATGCAAAAAAATTTTGCGACAAAATTACCGCAAATTAAACAAATATGCCTAAACATAGTACACAAAACGCCTGCACTGAGCAACATAATAAACATAACGCCGTCACCACTATAGTTTCGCATAAACCTAGACTGCACTATCCTCGTATACGAGGCACGTTATTTTTAAACGCTGATATTTTTAAAAGTCCTGCGAGCGTCTGCAAGCCCTCCAGGGTTTGGTGAAAAATGCATCCAACACATTCTGAACATGTTGCCTGAAGGCCACAGTAAACAGAAAGCTACATTCTGAACATTAAAAAGAGAATATTTTTACGCAAGAGCCAAAAACCGCGATGAATAAGGCGTATTGTTTAGTAGCGCAATATTTTTAAAAAACGTTTTTGTTTTACCACATAGAAATCCCTTCGGATTATTTTTAGGCCTGCTTATCTATCAACGGCGCCCGTCTTGTTTCTGACAGAGGTAGAAAGCAAGTTGTCTTATACTCACTTGTAATGGTATTTTCTAATGCTCACAATACTCATTATTACAGTGCAACTTAAAATCATTTTTTCACGCAAAATGAGAAAAGTACAACTTGAAACTTGAAAAGTTCCAGCAAGGGTTACCCGCAAAAATGCGACCCCACAAAAAATCCTCAAACAATTTTTCTTGTTGCAAGTCGTGTCAACTAGTAACATTCAAACATGCCTCGAAGCTTCTATTCCTGTATCGATTTCATGAAAACGTCAGATCGTCGATTTTGGCAGCGCGCTACACGGTAAATGCGCGTTTTATGTACAGGGCAACGTCGCAACGGCAATTTGTGGTTAATCGTTGTTTGCTGGTAGCCTTCAAATCGTGTTTGCGTAACAGAGCAATTCGCCTATTTCGATCGTACATAGCCCTAATTTTTTTACGTATACGAAATGTATGGAACCCCACATTTTGCACAGACATAACTTTTGATCTTGCATTATTTACGACCACAATTATAGCATTAAAAGTGCCAATGTTTCATCTATGCCTCTATTCTGGTCTGAATATTGAAATAGTCAAACCGTCTATACTATAAACCCCATGAAATGTGATACCATCACGTTCTTCTGCAACTATAGTACAGCAATACCAAGCTTATAATACTAAAGCAAACTAAGACAATAAACGCTAAGCTTATAGGTAACTGATACTTTACCTCTTTTTGTACAAACGCCTTTCCCTTATTTTCAACGTCATGTGTTCCATAATTCTGAATTAATGGATTGTAACTAATCCCATTGGCAATTGAGCGCTAGCGTAGGCTACGTTCGATTTTGTGGACTTGCGTGGTTTAAACAGCTTAAGAACCAACATTACAACTAAACGAACTTGACACAAGCTTCAGGAGTAAATATAACCAATCAACCTATACCTATTATGCGGAATTACTGTGTTAAAGGAACTGGTAAAATTGTAAACGTTAAAAAAAGGAGTTAAACCTTCGATTTAACGGTAATGATCGTGTATATTTTTTAGATTGTTGGTAACGGCAGCAAGGAATTATGAATCTTTGGTAAACTAAGATCTACCTTTTGCATGGTGTTTCAAACTCAAAGCAAATCCATAATATCACAAAACAAACAAAAAGTTAAAAGCAAACTAAAGTTTTAGAAAACAACTGCTTGATATCTATATGTTTTGTCTCAACGCTATTCCACTGTCACTGCTTATTGGCGTTGGTAAAACAGTTTGATTAATCAATTCAAGCACAATCGACAACACGTTGCTTATATTGCCTTTTTTCAGTAAACGCTATCGTTTTTCATTGCTCTGCCAACATGGCGTGTAAAACACTTGTAACCGTCCCATATTCACCAACACAAATATATGACATCTATGCTACGCAAAACAAACAAAAAATAAAAATTAACGAAGCTTGTTCTGAAATATTAACCGGGATTTTAAGAGAAACAAAAAAAGGCACATTTGTTTCAAACCTAAAAGTAGTGGTAATACTAAATACTTTCAACAAAACTAAAATCGCCCAGCTCGTTGCTTAGTGGATGAAGACTATGAAACTTATGGTTATTGATTTAAGTTTATGAAAAACATTTAAGTCATTCATCCTTAAGATTTTAGGATAAATATATTTCGCATTTACAGAATCATCGGTATCCTAAAAACGAAGTAGGGAAAAAAGAAATGCCTCGATAGCCTACAACAACCTAATTTGTAACCATACTATGCGTCAGCTGAGCAAACGCGACAAGAAAGTCAACCGCAAGTTATGTTTCAATATATCAGGTGACACAAATTCGTTTTATCGCCGTTAGGGATCGAATTTGCCCTATAAGCAAAACAACGCCGCTGTGTGGCCGAAAGCAGAATCATTTTATCAAGCCGGACCCTCAGTAGTATAGTATTGATTTACAAATCCGCACGCATTACTTGAAGCGGGGTTCGCAACGCGCTTGATCTAGTCGACCGTGAAATTTCAAAACTAAAACTTGTTTTATTGAACAATAGCAGAAAAATTCGTTTTCAACAAAAGCGGTTTTAGCTGCACCAATCAGGTAAAGTTCCTACTCAACAGTTACCTAACAAATTTCATGTTTACGCTTTTACTGTCAAAAGGACGTTTTAAGTCTTTACAATGCCAGTAAGAGCCAAAAATGAAGAGGTAGTTGCTTCTTATGGGGAATTTGTGTTTGACAGTCAAAATGCACATTTAATTCTGTCTGGTGGCTAAGGTTTAGGATATACAATAACGTTACCCTGACTGCAAAGATTCATACGCAATTCGATAAGATACTGTATAGACATGTGCGGCGCTACACTATATATCAAGCGGTACATTGGCTTTGGCCAATTGCTTTTTTAACACTCCTTTCTTCATTTCCGCATAGTAAAAGCTTAGAAAAGCAATTCATGGTTTTGAAGGTCCTGACAAGAAGCAGACCTGCTAAGCTAAATAAGTTCCTGAAATAACTTCATATTTGTTATTGATATAGCCTGCTTGCCAAATTTAATCACCGTAGTAACCTGAGTCGGCATACCTGCACCCATCTAGGTGACGACCAAGTAAGAGATTGTTTGGGTTCAAAACGCTCCAGTGAATTAAGACTTTCCGCAAATATAACTGAGCCAGTGAAAGCTTCGCAACGTCGACAAACAATGGAAACACTCGACTATATTGGGTAGTTGTGCAAGTACATGGAGGTTTAAGAGGCTTACATTCATCATGACATAAATCGTATCAGTTCTGCAATCGTACGAATGACTGGACAATTGACGATAATACCACATATTCCTACATGTTAAAGTCGAACTACTTTGCAAAAGGAAGGGCTTATCAGTTATCACTATTCAACGGCAAGTAGCCGAAACTTCAGGAAAACGCTTGGACCAAAAATATCCGATTGTAAAAATAAAGCTAAAGTGACCGTATCTGGCCCAATTCTCCCCAAAATCTGCAAGAAATCATAGCCAAGACCGCATATAGAGTTGAAGCAATTTGTTTTTGCAACACTTTTGACAATTTTCGCAATGTCGTTATGTGTGTGTTTTGGTGCCAGTTTGAACTCGTTATGGAACTCGTATAGTGTACTCAAAGAAAATGCGATTTTTTCTGTCGTTTATGGTGAATAAACGTGAAATGTTAAAAAAAACGCATTCTAGGTTGAATTTAGGTAACTGGGGTTAAATCCTCTTATGGTTGTTTTCGAAACGCCGCAAAAATCCAGATCTCGCCATACAGTTGATAGAGCAGAGATGGCTCTCCCACAAGGAAGATAAGCATTGAAATAAGTTGGACAAAAACATCTATATTTGTGAAAAAAGGAAAAATGCGGCTTGAAACTAAACGCGGGTATTTTGTTTAAAACTGAAGTTGGTGTGGGACTCTATTTCCAACATTGTGGCTTTGCGGTGTAGCTGTAAAAACATGACTGGCAACAACGGGTTTAGATTTCATTTCGCTAAATACTTTTATAACAATATTACTAAATAAGGAAGAAAAAAACGTTCACAAAAATACGCTAGTGTGGTTGCATGACTGCTGTTGATTGCAAACAAAAGCAATATAGGCAATCAGGGTTAAATTGTCTATAAATTAGGCTTTTTGTCTTACAATGTGCAGTAAAATCTGTTTTTACTGGCTAACTGTATTTTCATTGACAAGCCCATTAAACGCGAAACTTATTTTTCGTGGTTTAACCGCACGAAGTGTCAGTTCTGGAAGTTCCTTGAATCGGCGCAGCTAAACAAACGGCCGTTGAACGAACACAAAAGCGTGGAAAACCTAAACCGATTAACATGCCCTCTAAAACTTCCACCAATGCACCAACTATTGTACTACATATAGTAGGACACTATACACGCGGTTTTTATCAGGTTCAAATTGGGATTTAATAAAAAAAATAGGCATAAAACAAAAAGCTATTAGGTCAGTGTTTTGTGCCACGAGCGTGCCTCAAAATATTTAAGCAGCTTCTTGTTTAAGGACTTGTGGCAACGTTAAATGAAAACGGACAACGTTGCAACCGTTTTGATCAAATGTTACTAAAAGCAGTCTAATCCACCGCCACCACATTACACATGTAAATGAATTTGTTTGTCACGAATAAAAGGTTTGTTTATTAATTTTTTTAATGTGGTGCAAGCTTACATAGGCTGCGTAGGGAACACTACAGGTTTAGGTTATGTTACAAAAAAAGTGAATGAAGCAGTTTGTTTAACTTTGTTTCCTTTTAAGTTACTTACATCTAAAAGCTCTCCACCCTGGTGACAACTTACGCACATCGATAGCAGCAAGTCATCAATATGCAATTACCAACGCAGTTTTCCACAACTGAGTCGTACTTGGTCGAAAGTGTCTCGATTAAAAACGAATCGCTACTTTGTCTACGTTGTCGGTTACCATTTTGCGAAAATATGTCTTCATTGGGATTTTAAGCATTCAAAATCTAATGTCTTCATTTGGGATTTTAGGCATTCCCTTCATAGCAACTACATGCATTCTAACGATTTTCTGGGTATTTCTAACCCTAATCATGAATGAATGCACAGCCCTAATTAAACGTTTAAAATGCATAGCCACTGCAAATACACAATCTATACTTCAAAGTTACCATTTCATATCACTATCTAAACAACATCCTTCAAGGATGTTTTCCCTCAGTAACTGTAGTCACAAGTACCGACTTCCGAAACAAGACAGTTAAAACAACTCTGTCAGTCACCAAATGTTATCATCCACCCCTCACCGGCAAACCAACCTAGGTTCGTACGTTTAAGCGTTTCAACCTTTATACCAACAGCCTTCTTCGTTTACTGAAAGTCCTATTTTGTCGCAACGGGAAAGCGCAACTTTTCAACGTGAAACGCAATCCCTGTTGGGAAAGGACGCTAAATGACCCTATACTCTGCTGTAATAAAGATGGGTCGCTTGCTACTTATTGAAATGCAGCAAGCACACCGAAACATGCTGGGTGAAATTAAATCAATAGTCGAACATTTTTAATCCAACAGGCGAATTCAACGTACACTGTTCAACATATTGACGCTGACATTTTTGCAAAAGGTAAAGAAGAGTAAAGCTATTTTTATGTTATGTTCATTTGCAGCAAGGAAAAATACATTATTTAGACATTTGTAGGAAATCATTTGGGAAATGATTGTGTATCGTGGCCTCGTGCACACGTAAGCCAAAGCTTGGACGACAAACTTAAGCACAGCGATTGACGTAAATCGAATGGCGTCCCATGGGGGTGTGAATTACCAGTCGCTGGTGGTAGTCAATTAAAACACTTTATTGTTCAATTTTGTTTTGACGTCTGGGCAATTGTTTCCTAATGTGATGGGTCTAAAAAGGTTTATTGAAAACCGTTTTCTCAACAAGCTTGCTTGGAGAAAGGTTGCAGCTTTTTGTAGCCTACAGATGTTTCTGGAATTTTCCTTGTTATTAGCTTACGCTTACGAACGTAAGAATGCAATTACAGACGCGCGAATTCTTATTTCGAGTCACAATAGATGTCCCATAGCATCGGATATTTTATACCAAAACTATTCGTTTGCCAGGCGAAAAATCATGCCGGCATTTGCTATAAAATATGCATTGTTTTTTTTAAGAGGTTAAAAATTGTGGCAAGCATATCAGGCGGAAAATTTTCAAATGGATTTAAAGCAAACAATAACATCATATCAGATTGTTTGAGATATATATTGTAACATCCAACAATATATCAATTTTTAGTCAAAAATGCTGACCCAAAATAGTTTGAAAATATTCCTTGTGTAGAATATTCCGAAATATTGTTTTCCTTTATGTGTCATTCCTTAAGTAAATGATAAGAAGAATATTGATTAACAAGAACGAAAACAGGGCCTAATAAATATTTGAAATTACGTGTCTTAGAGTAAGTTAAATGTTGTTTTATTTACAGCAAAACTTAGTAGCAAGACATCAGCGTGGACTGTATAGAATAAAAAACGACATGTCGTAACTTCGGAGTGCAATTTCACTTGTCAACATAGCAATTTCCAGTGCTCTAGGTCCCAGTTGTCGCGATAAACCTACTCCAAATGCCCAGAAAAGCAACATGAAGTGACACGTCCCACAAGCGTCATTGCGGTAAAAACCCATGAGGCCTCGCCTTAGTGTAAGTTCTGCATACACTTTGATGCCTAACACGGTAAGCAAATGGATACATGCGCAACAACCACCAAGAGCAAAGCCTGCTACAGCACTAGATTAACCACAAACCCGACCCTACGTTAACACTGGATACGTTCCCACAGATATGATAAGCTCTTACACAAACAATGGTTTTCTGGTCAAAATACGATCCATTGTATTGTCGAAGGTTGGGGTCATGTTTCATAATCTACACAAGTAGTCTCGGCTACATAGTTTACAAGGTTCCGTTCCGAGCGCAACTCGATTTTGTGAACAGCAGAGCGAGGCTAGAAGAGACTAAAATCCACTCACTACCATCCAACTTTGACAACAAAACAAAGTCAATACTTGGGAGTGAAACATTTTTAATTTTGTAAACTTTAGGAACAATTACTCTCAGGAATGTTGTGTAATAATCAGTGCAGCGACAGACGCTCACGCTTTCTTAGGAGTGACATCCTCTCCTAATTAGGGCTGTCCTTTCATACAAAGGTTCCCACGAAAGCGATGCTCGTCGGAAACAGAGAGAACGCGTAATATTATCCTCCAGTCTGCGTTGATTAACTGACCAGCTACTGTATATTGTGCGTGACTTAAACAAACCGAATATACAATGTCCCAACAAAACACTGTACTTCTGAATTTCAGTCTCGCCAATGCTACAGCTGCAGTTTGTTTGAGTAAAACATATTTAGCATGTGTAATCAAATTTAAATACGGAATCTTACGAAACAAAAGGTGCACGCAATCTAACTGATAGGATACACAGTAAACACAGTGAAAATACTCTTTCAAATACTTACAACCGTTTTCTCAGCTATTTTGACAAACAAGGGGTCAAATGTCACAAACCGACTACATAACGCGGTCACAGCTGCGGTAAATTCTACAGGGAAACAAATCAAACTCTACAGCTATCCTACCTAAGTAGAGGCGTACAGAAAAATAATCCCACAACCACCTCATTTAGACATCTAATAATTGATCGTTGTGTTTGAAAAAGAGTAACCTCAAGGTTAAAAAAAGGAATTTGACCTTGAAAATATCAAGGTTTTAAATATTCCGCATGATTCAAGGTTAAGATGTCGCTTTGAACAGCAAGCATCAATAATTTACCAACAAGTATTGGCTAAAATCTGGCGACTGACTCATTGATAAATTTCTACCTGTCAAGTGATTACATGGTATTTAACTCTGATAACCTCGATACGAATTTAACACGCATTTATTGTAAAAATCAAAGAAAGTATCATAAAAATCTTGTGCTTTATTACCACAATGGCAAAGGCAACAGCAACTATCAACATTTCATAACTTTGCAGCTGTTACGCACACTGTTAATACCGTATGATTATTTTTCGGTAGATTTAATCATTTGTCTTTCTAATCTTCCCTAAATGCAACTTTATACAAAAATCAGTAGCAAACATAATTAAGAAGTAAGTCTCGAACTTAGTACAAACTTCGACGAGACAGTCATGCAATTAAATGGACCAAGTGAGTTGACTGATCCAGATCAAACGCAAACTACCATAAATCAACTCAAACCAATGTCATTTACCTTGGGACTTCGACTGCATCACGCAAACACATGTCTATGAGGTTACATAACTGAGACTTTCTTGCGTACATCATCTGTTTCTAAATTAAAACACCCTTTCCTTGCCTCAATTTTGGTAAAGGGTATAACTCTGAATGAAAATCAATACTGTTAAAAACTGTTTTAAAAGAGTTAATTTACAACATAGCGAAGCCCAATTAGGCTGACTTATCAAGCTGGTCAATGCAATCTACATTATTCACGAAACCTGGTCTAGAACAGCAAAAACAAATTACGATTGTGTGTTTTTTTGCTAAATAGGACTTAACACACTCGAGGACCATTCTTCTTTGCTGTTGGTAATCGTGACATCAAGCCACTAATCAAGACTCAAATTGTGCCTGCTATTCCTAGGGGACCTCTACTGAAGGCGACACGAGACGCAAAGAGAAACGCAAGCCTTCACTGTAGAGTTGCTGGCAGAGACTGGTGCTGCTGTGCAGGACAGGTAATTTAATTTTGCTTGTAAGAAACAGGAGCGCTGCCCGCTGCCAGCGTGTTTGTTATGTCACAAGGGTGCATTGTGAGAGTTAAACTACATCCATGAATTGGGATCTATTCATTCCACGTATGGACTGTACTACTGAAGTATTTCATAATAAAGATCTGTTTGGGGTAAAAAGAAAAATAAATAATCATATGAAACAGAGATGGTTTTGTCAAAAAAAAAACGCAAAGCAAAACATTTTGGTTGTTGCCCATCTTTGTATTAAAAACCTTTTTTGTGGTTGCTGTTGTAATAACGCACTAGATATGAAAGATCGACGTTTTTTAATAATAAATATTGTCCCAAATTTATTCTCATTTTTCCCAAGTCCTTTCTTTCACACTTAACGCTTCAAGAGTACGGAAAGGTCGTCTGTCTCGGCCGAATCGTTGCAAAATAAACTTTACTTATATCACACCCAACTTGATGTGTGGGCTGACCCCAAACTCCTCTCGCCTTTGTCCGATTCAACACCATTTCCGGCTAGGGCGAGCACAATTGGAGATAAAGAGCTTTTAATCAATTTGAGCTGGCCAGATAGCTAGTTCACTATCGTTCTGCGTAAAATTGCCAATCCTACATCGCTATCGATTGACCACGCCTTCGCAACGCCCCTTTTGGCTGGGGTCTTGGCCTTTGTGCTTGTAGATGCATACACGAGTTTTCAAGCCTAAAGTGGCTTTCCAAAATATAGCCCAGTCAACCGTGTTGTAGTTTTTTTAAAATTAACCAAAATTTGTTTTTGCGGGTAATAAAAAGCACATCTGTGCACATATAAGCTTGTAAAAGTTATTTTGCAATTGTAAGCAATGTATTAGGCGCCCTTTTAGCTGATCCTATAGCAGGTGTATTATTTAAAGATAAGCAATTAAGTAAACCAAAAACGAAAGCGACATTGTTGATCATAAAGCGGAATAAAAGTAAGGAGATACTATTGTATTAATGCAATGCTAACTAAAAGCACGCAATCTGTTGTAATGTTTGTCCCATTTAGCACGTAAAAATCACCACAATAATGATAAAATGATGTCGTGCCAATCAGATATGGGGCAATTCGTATTCGTCATTCGTATTCGAATGCATTCGAATACAGATTTTGGCACCTTCGTGCTGTATTCGAATGATTTTTGCTTTCGTTCGATGATGCATGAATACAATTCGAATAGTTGATGTCATCTTTTGAACCAACAATTCATAAATACAAACGCTTGAGTAAATTTATTCGAATGCAATTCGAATTGTTGTAGGTTTTTGCCAACCTAAGAATTTGCAAATTCGAATTCACGATATTTTTTACGAATACAATTCGAATTGTTGTCGGCCTTTGACAAGGTAACAATTCGTAAAATCGAATACATGACTACATTTGTACGAATACATTTCGAATTGTTGTCAGCCTGTGGTTAAGTAACAATTTGCAAAATCGAATACATGACTACTATTTTACGAATACAATTCGAATTGTTGTCAGCCTTTAACAACGTAAGATACGTAAATTCGAATACATGACTACATTTTTACGAATACAATTCGAATTGTCGATTACCTCCAGACTAGGAGTAGTCGAGAATATTTTGCTACATACCAAATAGATTCGAATACAATTAAAATTGGCAGTGAATGTGACCTGTTTTGACAAGTTTTTGTTAATGTTACGAAACAATGACACATTGAAGTTTAATTGTGACGTTACATAAATGGAATTGTGTTACAAAGCTTGCAACATTGGGTTGTTCTCAGCACATGACAGGTGTAGCGTGTTCATGAAGCAAACATCACATGTAAATTTGGTGAAATTTATATAACGGAGACTTAAATCAGTCAAGCTATAATCTGGCAAAAAAGCTCGTTGGTTTACATTTTTACCAATAAATTTGCAATTCATAAACCTATGTTACTTTTTGATAGAATACCTTCTAAGTTTCGGGGCGCTTTTATTTCTTTTATTTTCCGCAACTACAAATATCCGAATCGGTGCATTCGAATTGTTTGCTTTTTACAACAACTGAACAATTCGTGAATACAAATAACTAGAACTATTAATTCGAATGCCATTCTAATTGCACACATCTCACAAAGGACGAAGTATTCATGAATACGAATACACGCTTGGGGTTTATTCGAATAGTATTCGAATTACACGTTGTTGTTTTTTGGTCAACTATTCATGAATCCTAATACTTGACACGTTTTATTCGAATACAATTCGAATTGCTTCCACCTTAACATTACGAAACAATTCGTGAATACGAATATTTGACTCGCATTATTCGAATACAATTCGAATTGCCGAACTTCAAAAAGTGCGTAGAATTCATGAATACGAATACATGCCTTGGTTTATTCGAATAGTATTCGAATTACTTGTCATTGTAGTTTGGTCAACAATTCATGAATACAAATACTTGACTCGTTTTATTCGAATACCATTCGAATTGCTGTCACTCAAAAATTACCAAAGTATTCATGAATTCGAATACAGTCATGCGAGTATTCGTAAAGTATTCGAATACAGGACGCCTGTATTCGACCCCATGTCTGGTGCCAATGCAATAACGAAAACGTGTTGAATTTTTAACGTAACTCAACACCGCCTCCCGCGAACAAAAGTGATACCGGGTCGAGTGAAACTTAAAGTGCGGTTTGTAGAAAAAAAATGTTATGATTGCATAAAAAACATCGGAGAGACAAATCAATGTACAGACGATTTTTCATTATGGCTTACTTAATTTAGGCATTACAAGAGAGTTACTTAAGAAAGGAAAAAAATTAACAATATTCCGTTTTCGTGAAAAGAGGTAGAAGCTCGTAGGAGTGCCAAGGCCTGCTCACAAGACGACAACATTCACAAAGTAAGCCGAAGATATATATAGTTGCAAAGGCGTGCAGGCCACGGTAGGGTGAACCGCAATTTAGTGTGTCGACAGAGACGGGCCTCGCTATGCACAAGAGTGATTAATTACCCTTGATAGTGTGCGGCAAAAAAATTGCAAATTCATGCCATAGTAATCCCTTGCTGTCTCTGTGAGCAGATTGGCAGGAAAGGCTAATATCAAGTATTTTATGTCACAATGACGTTAACGTATTTTTATAGCCTTAAAGGTCGTTTGAAGCTTGAAAAAGGCAGATTGTCAAAGCAAAGATTTAAACAAGTCAAATGAAATCTGTGAAACTGCAATCTTTTCATCGAATCAATTTTGTATTTTTTCTCGCAACGATTTGTTTTTGGTGTTTACCGGTAACACGTTTTCAGGACAAACTTAACTCTGCGTATTTGACGACAGACACAAAAGTCCAAAAATATCCATTCAATTCAGAAAAGATCCTATTTGAATAAGAAACTGACGATGCCTAATTATTAAGGCGAAATATATATTTCTGTTATTAAAAGAAACCATTTATGCTTTTTATCTTTTTTTATGAAACAGTCCAATATTATACTGATCAGAAGCAAGAATCTTTCTTTTATACATTTTATTGTCTGTGGGAGATTCGTTAAATAACAAAACTTTTCAGCAATTCAGAAAAGGTAATTAATTCTTTTTTTACATTTTACACTAGAACTCAGTTTTTATCAAATAAAAAGGTTATGTTAAACAAATCAAATGGTGGAAGTACTATCGTATAGCAATCATTTCCAAACTTATCGTTTTCGTCTTCCCCAAAACAACCGTACTAAACCAAAATAAAAGCTTAGCGCACTATGGTAGGTATATCAGAAATAAAATTGACAACGTACTTTTTCAAAACTTGTGAGCTAAATACAAGTTTTTTGTAAAAATTAAAAATCAGCGAAGTGTCAAATCCAACCAACCGGACTAAATAATACAACAGTTACTGAACTCAGTTACTGAAATTAAAAGTTGCCTAGATTGCAAAATTCAGTTTGAGCGCCGCCTATAGTGTTAATGAAGTACCTATAGTTTTCGTTTATGTTATGGTCAAATCCAGCCACTTACCTATTTAAACTTGTTTCAAGTGCACCTTTGATTCCGCAATATATCTTCAAGATTTGCTGTTTGATAGCTGTGGTTGATTTGTTGCTTGTAAGTTCAGTAACAATCGATCCTATTGCATTTATGATAAACCTTCAAGATCGTAATTACAGTGATATGTCATGTGACAAATATACAGATACAAAATCGTTAAACCAAATCAAATCGATAAATCTTTAATGAGAAAAACCAATGCCCCATCGCACAGACCAAGTTTCATATTTAAACATTTTCTGGTTTGCAGAAAAAGAACTAAATGTCTTTGATCTCCGCTTTTAAATCTACTGTTATTTTAACTTGGTCTTTATTTGCGTGGGGTCTTACAACAGTGGCATTTTAGCTTACGAAATGCCATCCAAGTTACCGTCCTCAATTATATGCATGAGCAACAAACCATATGCATAAGCAATTTTGTTGTTTTTTAACTGTACTGTTTCATCACTAGTTGTTTAACATTGTTTAGCATTACGTTGTACTCTTCCACAAATACAACGGTGTCTTTCACCAATGGTAAACCAACCCAACCTCACTACTTGAGCAGAAGCCTTAAGAAACGTTTTTCCCTAGTCGGACAAAGCACTAATCAAGTATTCTTTTATACAAGATGAAGCATTCATATTTTAAGCGTTGAGCATTATTAAATGGCAGTTGAACAGGTCGAACAATTACTGAACCAATTACCCATTCAACTTCACTAATCTGTGTTTCATAGCTATCGGTCTCCAAGTACTGCTTCCAATTATCTTAACTGATTTACCGTTAAAACATGCCTCATGAAAATGTACATCTACATATTCCTTAGTTTATCGTGCACTGTACTACTCCCATGAAGTGGTATTCACCCTTATGAAGCGACCTGTATTAGGACGCCGGAACGTCGGAATAAAAATACAATTGCCAAAAAAGCTCTAAATTTGATATGCTGACTGGCAGCACCAGGTTGCAGTACATCTACATAGGCTGGTTTTACTTACAAAACCCCCCTACGAAGGGACTCGACACCTTGTCGTTGGTGTAGGGGCTTACAATCACTAAGATCGAGTCCGACCCGGTACCCAAACGGCAATCCGCCATCCTGGGTACACGTCTCTGAACAACTACCTTACTTACTATGATGCTTTACAAAACAATGACATGAATGCGATACAGCATTCAGCGACTGGTTTCAAAATATATCCGATCACATCTAAGTTTTGGAGACGTGGAAATCATACGACAATATATACTTACAAAACCTCCTTTACCAGCATTATACAAGGCGTTTAATAGCTAAGTGAAAAAGTAACCAAGAGTAAAACAGAACGTTTTAAATTGATTTCCACAAAAATTACTTTAGAACCATGACTGAACTCAGAGGCCAACTTCACCATTTTAAATTCTAATTCTGCTTATCAAAGATTTCATTTACACAGTGTACACTCAATATACTGTCTGTTTTACATAATTCTGCTCTTTGTCAGTGCTTAAATGCCTCCCGACGCAACGCCCAGCAGAAACAACTTCATAACTGGTGATCGCCAGACAATAAAAACGCAAAAGAAAAACATTCGCACCAGGCAGAATTCCTTCTTCACTGCAGCCGCTGCCAAGCATAATCTACACTTGCCCATTATGACGCAACAAGTCGCGTTCCAAACTGGATGGTTGTTGATTTTCAAACTCAATTCCTTATCGCCCACAGTACTGCCTTATGAGTGGGACTAATCAAGCTAATCAGCAAGGACGGCGTTGTCGTTGCAGTAGATAACAACTTCGGATTCGTTTGCTTTCAAGGAAGTGGAGCTCGGGTTCTTGTCAAGTTTCGCTAAATTGTTTAAGTTGGGCGCAGAAAGTCGCAAAAAGCAATAAATACATGCTGTCAGATTGACTATTTCGTATTATATTCTTAAACATACATCAAAGGGATTTTCCTTTTTTGTGATTGAAGATCGCATATTATATTAATGTGATTTAGTGTGTGGTGTGTTTTGTTGATAGAACCTTGTCCTTAACTTGAATCACACGAATTTTGACCGGACGCATTGAATGCATGATATGTGGTATCCTTTAATAATTCACGATGTGCTTGGATAAAACTACTATATAGTGGCAATTACATACCGTTGAATCACTTGACAAAGGTATGGCTGGGGTGAACACAAAACCATGCTCAAACGCAATTAATGGATTATTTATGCATTGCTGCACGTGGTGAATTCAGGAAATACAGGATTGCGCGGTCTTGTGCATTTGCTGTTTTAAAAACACGAATACAAGCTGCCATGTTAATTATAAGGTGTGTATTGTATAAAACACTTAAAAATGCGCATACAGATACGCAGCAGAACAATATGTTCTCGCAGTTTGTTGCTGTCAATCATCAGCCCTCGTGGCGTTACACCCCGGCGCTTATTCTCACACGGCTTGAGGCAGACGAAGAAAGTGACGATCGACTTGTTTCCCACCGGACATTCCTGGGCGCTACGACGTCGTCCTTGTTGACGCTGGCCGCACTTAACCTAGTCAAATTTCTGGAGCTTCTCGGCTCGAAAAAGCCGGACGGACTTGGGGAGATGCGTTTAACCAACGACGAAGGTTTCAGAGTGTTCACTGGCGAAGTTTTGGGCCTGTTAAGTGACAAACTTGTAAATTGGTGTTCTGCATATAAATATGTAATATATCAGTAACAGAACATAATCTTAAGTTAAATTAACCCATATTTCCTTGCATAAACAAATCTTGTAAGTACATATAAGACCTCTGGTAAATTTGTAATCTGTTTAAATGCACGTAAAATTGTGTAAAAATGATTGCATACATTAGGCAATATCTTAAATCTAAACTTTGTTTAAAAAACGCTCGTCTCTATAACATGTTTTACTTTATCGCCGCGAAAGGGTGGATGCATTTTCATCAAAAATCACTGAACTGGACAGAAGTTTTAAAACTAAATTTGTATTTATTTCACGCACCTGAAAATACTCACGGCACGATTGTGGGCCATGACGGCGTTTGCATGTTTCGCAAGAGCACCGCGTTTTCGTGCATAAGCCGGTACCTTCGGTTCGATTGGTTCCACCATTTCTTCGTAAGGTAAAGCACAATACACTATGGGATGGGTGTTGCTCCACCTACCGAATAATGTAATAAATTACGCCTGAGAGCTGCAGCACACTTTGTTGATAATAACATCCATCACAGAATATTAAAAAGCTGTTTTTACACAGCAATAACGGCATAACAGCAAGTATTTAAGTCCGTGCCTAATGTCAGGTAATGTTTTCAATATATTTACTTTTATGGGTCTGTACATCGAACGTAATCTAATAAACATACACCACACAGTGCAACAGGTTAGGCGTATATACTACAGTCCATTAGACCCTACCAACTTATGGAATTTTCGTCCAAAAACATACACTACTAAAGCTGTTTCGCACAGAATATACTTACTAGCTTATTTCATACTTACTTGATGTTACTGTCAACCTTTGATTTTTTGTGTCGTCGTTTCGGTTTGTAGTTGATCTTTCCCAGAATGTCACTGGTTATTCCTTGACTCATTATTCGCTGAAATGTCTTATCAGCCTGCATTTAAGCAACAAATTAGTAGCATCCTACATCTTATACTAGATTCTTAGAACAACCACCACTAGGTTAAATCCAACTACTTCAGCGTGTGTATGGGGATATTGGAGTAAACTTTTACATCTGAGGTTATTACACAACTTGGTGTTTAAATATTGGGGATTATCGAAATCAGGGCCTGAACCCGAACGTAGGAGCCCTAAGCGAGGCATAAACCCAACTTTTTTAAAGCAAAGTCCACAACAGAAGAAGTTGATGAAATTTCGGCACAAATAAAGTCAATGGTAAAGTCAGTTTTATTGAAACTAAACCCTGAACCCGAACCAAAAAGCTAGGCTAGGAAACAGTTACCTGTAGTTGTTTCGTATAGCTTATGGTTTGGTTTAGTGTACCTATGCAAAGGCGTAGCCAGTGAGGGGCCAAAGGGGCCATGGCCCCTCCCAAATTTTCAAAGTTTTACATTGATAAACTTAAATTTAGTGTAGTTTCGTCCCTCATCATTGTGGTTTCGTCTCTTAACTATCAAAGGAATATATTTATTACCAAAAATGACTTTTGTCACCAAGTTGTAAGCCGAAATCCATGCTTTTTTGATTTATGTAGACATGGAATAAATCAATAAAGCGTTTGGCTGTTCCGTCGAACCACAGTTTGGCAAGTCACGTGTTTGGTAAAAGCACGCTGAGCGTTAGCAAAAAGTTGTATTAGACAACAAATCATTTGGCCCCTCCCAAAATTTTTGGCTGCCTACGCCACTGTACCTATGGTTAGATATATCACAATAACGATGATTTTACCTCGTGAAGTGTTTCTGTGGAGCGGCTAAGAATAGAATGGGGAACGTCTTCCATCCATACGGTTACGCTTTTCTTTCTGGCGTCTAGCGTTCCTCGACGAGCTGTGTTTTCCTGCGACAAACCGTATAATATAGCAATAATTTTCCGTTTTTCTTGCTTAAGAATATTTTACAATTTTGTCTTTATAAATAATGCCATTTTTCATGCGAACTTAATCGCTTTAAAAATTAAACACTGCTTAACAAGAGAAATAAAGATCATTTTAACAGTGACAAATACACAAGTTACTGCAAACATCGAGTAAATTAACGTAATAGAAGGTATCGCTACATGATTTCAATATTTGAATTAAAACTCATGTAAACTTTCATAAACCTTGAGTTATTCAAATGAAATAAGATACTGTATTTGCCTATTAGGCTACCCAGGTGAAATACATACATAAAATAAAACTCGGTTAAGCCGGATTCGGTTAATCCGGATCTTTGCCTGACTAGAACAAAACTTGAGGTAAGAATGTGGTAAGACTAGAACTAATTGACATTGGTTGAACCGGATCTTCCCTTAATCGGGACATTTTTTTAGTCCAAACGGATCCGGATTAACCGAGGTTTACTGCACATATATATTCTGTTATTATATGCGACTGTTGTTTCCATAGCTCATACACTGAGTCTGTGGTGACTCGTGGTTATGTAATATACTACACATAGTAAACAAACCCCATTTAGAAAGTTAAGAATGTCATAAAACGTCAAGTTTGTAGAGCTCTTCTGGCAAATGTAATTTTATTCCGACGTTTCGACGTCCTATACAGGTCGTCTTCATCAGGGTAAAAACACTGAATGCGACTGTCATAAAACGTGTTGCCCAAAACGCATACCAGTACACTGTTTACCTTCAGAAGTGACTTATTGACTTCATCAAACTGTTCCTTAATATCATCTTCGTGATGCTTCGTCTCTGGCTTCTTGGTTATGATTGGCATAAGTCCACGAGCCTTGCCCATGAAGTTTACGGCGTGCTTTACTTGTTTCCATTGGGGGTGAAGTCCTCCCTTGATGGTGCGTAAAGTGGTGAGAGATGCAACTTTTCTTACTTCTTCTGGAATGCGGACAGGGAGATCTTTATCCTGCGTCAATGAACATTTGCTAATAAGTCATGCTGAGAAAATTACAAGATGTTTGAAACCATAGCAAAGTTCAGGTGGTTTAACACTGACGTAAATTTTGCTTGAGTTGGTGAAAAACTTTGCTAAATATGCAACCTGTTGGACAAAAGGTTTGTTCAGTAATTTGCAGGTCATGCTGTTAACTTTGAACAAGTGTGTTTGATATATTGTTTGGAAAAAGTGAAAAGGCTTTGCCCAAACCGGAGAATGCTACTTTACTAAGTTTAAAATGAAAATAAAAAGTTTAGAGCTTGTACCATCTAGCAATGTTGCAAACCTAGTTTAAAATTGTCAAAATTTTGCACTTTCTAAAATAAATACCGAAGTTGTGTGCTACTAGGCAAAGTTCAATAGACAACGTTTATCCTTCAGTTTATTAATTTACCATTTTTAGCTCATTTAGCATTAAAAACTGATATCTTTATCTCCCAAATATTGGTAAATCAAGTTTGCAGCATTTTTCATTCAAAGTTTGTCGTAATCCGGAGATTTAAAACACTACAATTACCTAATGATTTATTTTACCTTGATAGGAAACTGAACATTCCAGCTTTCGGCCTGGCCAAAAGTGCCGATGTATCTGCCCATAGAGCTCCATAGTCTAATGCTGCAGTCAGAGCTGCCTGATACGATCAGCTCCTGGGATCTGATGTACACGACGCTGGTGATCGCCTTCAAGTGGCCGCGAATCGAAAACACCAACTTGGGCGGAGTGTCCAACGGAACGTAAGTTGGATGAATGAAATGCTGTTTGTACAAAACTGTAAAAACTACCGAAAGTAACAGACAGATTTTCGATTATAGTTGATGAGGTTAAGTATGTTTATAGTTGTTTGTCCTGCTGGTTGGTAAACTGAGATTTAAATTTTGACAGATTGTAATGATTTTGTTTAGGTTGACTTTACGCAAACGTAAACGCTAAAAAACTAAAACCACAACAAACGCCTGAAATACACTGACTCGGTCATATATAATACACAAATGTATTTGTCAGATGTTATGATTTCTATTTACCTGTTTTTAGTTCGTGGAGTTTTAATTACGCATTTTTCCTGAATCACTTTTAAGCAATATTCGTACTTTATTTTCTGTCAATCAAGCAATAGCTATTTTTGATTCTGATTAACATACGTGTGCGCCTTTTAACAAACTGCCTATTTTCTAAGGAATTTTTGGTTACCAAATCATTAACAATGACTCAAAAAGTACTTACCCCGTCGGTGAAAAACCCTATTTCATCTTCATGCGAGATATCCTTGTCGGCAGCGTCCAATATCTCTCTTCTCTCCTCTATATCTCTTCCGTTGCAGTAAGACGAGATGTCCCACATTTTCACATAACCACGACTGTCGCCTAAATACGACCAAACGTTGTTTTTTCGCATTGATTGCTTACTCGGCAAATTGATCATAATGAAACTTTTGGTTTACCTTGTTTCAATTATAACCCGAAATTAAAAGGTAAACTTCTTTATGCAATCAATAAACTGTAAGAAAAAAATGCTTAGGATATTCAACATCAGTCAAAACAAGAAAAACCTAGCTTTAACCGTATTTTTGGAAATATTTAAAATTTAATCTTAAACAAATGCACAGCTTTTTTATTTGTAATGAAACAATTTGTTTTATAGTTTTAATCGAATGAGTGTTTTGTTTGCACAGGTGGTTTTTGTAATACATTTACGCCACCCAATTGTTACGGAACCAACCGATTAGACCATTGGTTCCCGACCGGTGAGGAATTCCTACCAAAGGTGGAATTTTAAAACTTGAAGGGAGGCTTTAGTATTTTATGTGGTTACTAAATCGTCGACACTTCGTGAAGTTAATAAAATGCTCGATTTTTAATGACTTAAGTGAGGTTTAGCATCTGCTATGCAGTCTATCAGAGAGTAATGAAAATGTTGTGAATTGTTAATTGAGGAATTCAAATAACGTCGGGAACCACTGGATTAGAAATTGTTACGGAACCAACAGATAAAAAACATCACCTGTGATTAACGATTCACTCATAGAGTCGCTGTACATTGACAAAACAGCTTCACTCTTTGCCTTCGTGGCTTCGAAATATCCCAGAACGCCACCTTTTTGATGAACCGACCAGGCTACCAGCAAACCCTTCGCCACTGCTGCCATCAATACAGCTGTATTTTCGTTGCTGTTCCTTCCTTGTAAGAAAAGCAGCTTGTGAACCACGTGATCCTGGTGCAAGGACTTGTGTTCCGGTTCACTGATCCTGCGACTGCGATTCGACGCGTTGCTTGTTACGTCACTGCCGCCGTCGTCGTGTAAATCCGAGTCTGTGTAAGAAAAATTACAAAATGAATTTCATCAAGACATGGAAGTCTTCACCAGTGTAAAACGCTGTCTCCCACCGGCGCATTGGATTGAATTATTTATTTATTTATTTATTAAACCTAACCCTTTTCTGCAGCTAAGGTAATGTATTTTTAATTGTGTGTGTTTAATTTAAATATCAGTTTTAAATATTTTCCATAAGAAATACGTCGTACCAAAAATGTGAGTCACAAATTTACACCTGTTTTCAAATTTAATCATAAATTAATTATCAAATTTAATCATAGACACTGAAACCACTTTTAACTTAAGAACCCTGTGTGAGTCAGTATACTTGACATTTAAGACGAGTTTCAAAAAGCAAAAAAACAAAATATGTGGTCAGACCGAATTCTAGTAAAGACAGTTTTTCATTCTAGTTCACAGAACAAACTATTTAACTTAAATTATAACTCAAATTATACACTAAAGTATTACAGTTTAGCTAAAGACCTGTAGTAAAAACCCCATTTAAATCTAGTTCATAGGACAACTGAAATTTTACTATTTAACTGAAACCATATAACTCGAATTTTATAGTAAAGTATTAGAGTTTCGCTTATAACCTGAGTCATCTGCGGATTTGGAATAAACCCATGGAAGATAGGATGGCAACCAACGATCCACTATCAACCTTCCGGAAGTGTCATCTGTTGTTTGGTTGCTTGGATCAGGTTCAACTTCCGGTGTGGCGTGTCGAGACGACCAAGCTGAATAATTAAACCACAAGATATTGTGTTTAAAAACAACATAGCGCTATTGATATAAGGTCAGGATAATAAATTCTAGCACTTCGATTCCGGGAGTTATTCCCTATTTTATTGCAATTTCTGTGAGGAATTTTACCTCTTATACTTTTACCCCAATTTGGAAACGTTTATTTCTTGGGTAAAATTTGTTAGCTCTCTTACTTAAGACGAATGTATTCGCTATGAAGCATTGTCAGCGTCTTTCCAAGCTTGTGGTAAGGATAATAAAAGGATAAAGTTTTTTTTCACAGCCCCATACACGTACGTGCTCTTATATCTGATGAAGATTATAAATATCTCTTACAGAAAACTGAGTTTGTCACTCGTTAGGTGTGTTCAGACCAGTTTATTCATATTTAGAATTTAATTTTAGTCCAACAAAATAATACGTTTGCTAAAAATTTTGATGCATATTGTACCATTTGTCACAAATTTAAGACACTTTAAATATCAAATGCATTACTTGTCGAGTATACCTTGAGTTTTTCTGATTATTTCATGAGTTGACGACCGATTTCTCGTTTCCTCTGGGTCCAAACTTGAAAAAAGTGACAAGTTTAGCTACACCGATGCCTTATATAGCTACACTAGTGCAGAGTTTTTAGACCTAAAAAAAGTTCGATTTAATAAACAACCCTAAAACCTTTAAAAACGCCCTACATGGCGACAGTAGTGGCGAAGCGTGTTTCATAAAAACTTTTACCCCATTAAAAAGGTCGTTTTTTGAACAACCCGTAAACATTTTGCAAAACCTCACTTGGCGATATGATTGCCGAAGGGTGTTTGTCACAAAAAATATGACCAGAAATGATCGCCTTATAAAACAACTTTATAACGTTTTACAAAACTACTAACTTAATTACAAATCCATCAAATCAGCAATCAAAAACATTAAGAACATAATATGTGAATGCAAATGCTGGAAGTCATGTTACTTACGGTTTGTTGTTGGTAGCGAGATGAATTGGCAAAATGCTTTTGTACATATTCAGGGCAACGATAACGTCTTCAGTGTCAAGTGACCAAACAAAAATATTTCCGTCATACGATGAAGTTGCCATCAAACTGTATCTTATGTTGTACACTGAAGAATTAATGACATAAACATTCGCACTTCTTCTGTTGTACTGTAAGTTTATAGGAAATGACTACACCATCAATAAATAAAAGTAATAACATTGTTTTTTGAATAACAAATTATTATTTTTTTAGTTTTTACCAGTTATAGCCTATATATGTATTCAACTTACATTCGCATTAGAAATCAATAAATATTACAAAAAACATTTTATCAGTTTTATATGTTTTTGAACAACATGGATGCAAAAAAATGTTAGAAGATTATTTTTAATCACATGAAAGTTTTATTTTCCCACCTAGGCTAGTGATGTCATCGGCATGTGATCTCTTAAATCGCCTGAAAGTGTCGTCATCATATTGGTCGGTGTAGTTAGTCACGTGCTTATTCCATCCGGCCGTGACGATTCGATGACGACAGAAGATGACGCCAGCAATTTCAAGGTCATCAGTTTTGCGCAAACGACGCAAACAGGCACCGTTGTTAAAGTTCCACAACGCAATAGAACCATTTCGTAATCCTGAAAAAGAGGTAAAATTGTGTTGCGTACACAATTCGCTGTTTTATGCGTAGTAAATTTTTAAAGAAGGTTGCTGTTTTCTAAGAACAGACCCGTATGTCTAACTTGCAATTGTTTAATTATTGCCGGTGAAAATTGCCTTTACTGGTATACAGTTGACTAAAAAAACGCAATCTATACACATTCTACCAATAAAACATGTGAAAATGTTGACGCTTTGGATTTTAGGGTTAGGGTGGGGGTGCGTAATAATAATAACATTATAATTCAATCTCAGATACCGGTTAGGCTTAATATTCCTACACGCGTTGAGAGTGATACTGGATACCGTATGGTACCGCATGTAAACGCTTGTAAGAATATTAGTCCCAAAAGGGTATCTATTTCGATTTGTGTTTCCGTTGCCTTATGGGTACGATTTTATACCTGTTGCCAGTCTTCTGTTAGTGGGGTCGAACGCCATTGTTGAAATCTCCACATCTCTCTCAGTACAGAACTGCATGGTTTTCGCGCCAGTTTTTAAATTCCAGACCGCCACACATCCATCATCTCCGCCCGACACAATCTAGGAAATCACAGCAAACAAGTTCTAACATTCTGTTTTGATAATGTTGAAAATAAAGAAATGCTGGTGTTGTTGTTTTTTAAAAACATGCCCTGCCTTTTTTGATTTTAGGAAAACTTAAATTCGTTACTATAGAATTATCCCTGAAGCGTCCGTGCAGTGCAGCAATCACGACACACTCAAATATGCATCACAGAACTCTAAGCCTATTGAAGCATAATATCTACGTATAAAGAGGTATGGGACAGTAAAGTCTAGCTTTTGGTGGGATTTGAACACACGAGAGGAGCCGTGTAACTCCTTCAATAGACCTGGTATACCATGATCCACCTTTATCATACTTCGTTGCCTTAGGAAAGTTGGTTGCTGTCACTTGGGGTTAAAACAATAATTAACACATAAAAATGATAAAAAGGGCCCACGTGCCTGTTTAAACAGAGGGTTGTAAAGCACACAGGAGACGGCCTTTTGATGGCTTTTCACAAGTTGTCTCTTCATGTTGGACATCGACTGGCTACCATGGGGTCTAAACCTGCCTATCTGATTGGTGGCCACAATAAGCTCCTTGTTACGAATATTGACGTACATCGCGCTGACGTCAAGACGACCAAGGGCCACGTTGCGACCGTGAATATTTTGTTTACACGAGTAGTCACGGAGATCCCAGACGCGAATATTTTTGTCCTTGCTGAGGCTGGAAATAAGAAAAAGTATGTAAAAGCTGCATTACAGATTTGGCTGATAAAATATGGGAATACATTGTCGCGAACGAGAAATGAAAAAGACTGTTCGTTTGTATTTTATCACTCCCCAGCAAAATGACTACTATTATATATTGTCTAAATTTTGACAACCTCTGACATATTATAGGTCATTGCTACAACATGCAACCGATATAACATCTTGTCTAGACACTATGCTGTTTCATAACAAAATGTAAGCTCAACCTCATTTCCACAGCTTTAAATCGTTGGTTACGGTTTGTTTTGTGATACACATGTTTTTCTAGCAAAAAATAAACACATTACAATAGAGGGGTAGTTGATAATATTTACAACAAAAATACTTATTCTCAGTGGCCCATTAAAACCTGAAGGCATACAATCGCTGTATGTTGACCTTCACAACTTTGGCCCAGCTGCTAATGGAGAAAATTTATCCTAAGAATCCAATACCACAAAATATGTATCCATTTTTACGCGTTTGTTAGTGGTTAACGAGAACATATTGACCACTAAACCGAGACTGTTTTAAAATTGCCCAAGAAATAAAATAATTCTTTCAACATTACATAAACTGAATTGATGTTACGGAACCAATTTTGATAACTTTTAAAAGTTATGGCTAATACAGTTCTCTGCCTAGCGCCCAAAGAAACATTTTTATGTGGCCGTGAACATGCTTATTGAAATATGTATATTGGCGACCGTGACGTAAATGATACCCTTTTGCTTAATATTTAGATTTTACACCAGAAATATTGAAAGAAAAACAAGCTGGGGATTGGCGGCCGTTGGTAAAATAAGGATCTGAGGTGGTGGTAGTCACCGCGAAAAGATTGTGCACCCTGTTATCAACCTTATTAGCTAACCAGCATAACAAGAAAAGTCGTAAAAGATAAAATTGAATTAACAAGAATTCGTCCAGTCTAACTTACCTAATTATTTGGCTTTCGGAACCTCTGAGAAAAACCTGCACCACAGCAAAACTGTGACCTTTCAGGACTGCAGACGCTTTGTTCATGACGTAAGGATTCCAGATTCTTACGTCACAATCGCGACTTCCGGTGACGATAATATTTGAGTCTGGATCATAGTCGAGGCAGGCAACGCCTTTTCGGATATGAAACACAGAACGCCTGAAATATTAAATAAAAAGCATTGTGATAAATGTGGTGATAGTTTTGTGCATAAAAAGCTTTTATCGTCTCGTGAAATACAATGCGCAACAATCGGTCAGTATAAACGTAAAATAGTTTCAATAAAACCTTAGCCTGTTTTAACGATATATTATACAACATTTCTTTTATCTCATTTTTTACAATTATTTGATTTTTATTCTGGCAGAAAACAGGCATTTCCAGTGTGTAACAAGTCGTTGTGATAAAATCGTAATGTCGAATGATAATGAAAGAAATGTTAATCTATTGTCTTTAACTCAATTCCAAGAAAAAAAATCTAATGCACCCAATTGTTTGTGTTGTAGATTGTGTTTAGTGAAGAAACTAATAAATGCCGAAGTCTTCAGTTTAGTTCAACTCAGGAGAATGGTTAGTGGTGTGTAAAGTTCTAGTTGGTCTCATTTTCATAACGTCAGCTAAACTCTGCTTAGCATTTAAGTCGTTTATCATGGAAGTCACAAGGGCCCGTTGACTCGTCCTATCTGCGGTGAACGGGTTTCGACAAGAAGAGCTTTGATATTATGAAGAATTAATCTGACGAATCAGATTTAGAAACACTGCAGATAATTCGACAGCAAGGACACGATAAGAAAAGTGTGGTCTAGTCGGATGCGGTAAAGGATAGAAGTTTGTTTTCTGCGTACATGTCCATCACAACAAAACCCTCTTACCCGTGTATGTGCTTGACATAACCAAACTGAAATTTTTAGCTGTAAAGGACGCAGCCAAGGGATAAATTAAACATTAAATCTCAGGTATCGGCCATGAAAAGCTTTGTTTTAGGTGTTACATAATTCTTTTTGGCATCCTTCATTTTCAGTAAATTAACATGTTTATTTAAATGAGAAAACTTATAAAACATGTTCTCTTAAACATACAGTGATGAAGTGCAGGTTTATCCATATGTTTTCGGTAAATTTATATTCGACTAAGAAAATAAGAAAGATCCTTCTAAATATACAGGCATAGTGTCCAAGTTCATCCTTACGTTTTCAGTAATTTCCATTTGATTAGGAAATCAAGAAACTTTCGCGTACGTGTGAGAAAACATACTTGCTGTACAAGTTCAGTAAAACTTTCGCATAATTTTCACCCCAATAATTTTTCACCTGCTGATAGTGATGCTTTGTTCTTTGATGGATCCGGCGACTTTGGGCGTGATATCAGCAAAACAAAGCGCTCTTTCTTCGGTCAAACATCCAGAGACGAAGCATTCTTGGGCCTATAATAAACAAAAACCTTGCCAACGATTTGAGCCTTGACAACATACATCATAAATAAGAAAATATTTAAGGAAGACTTTATAACTTCGGAAGACTTCATAACAAGTGCAAAAATGCATATACGACCATACCCAAGCGCAATAGCAAGAAATTTGGCAAATTGTTAAAAGCAGGTCTATGATTGGAGTTTGTTTTGAAGTCCAATGAAATGATTGCAGTGTAAAATGGCCCCATAGAATGATTGATGACCAATGTTCAACTAAACGTTTTGGACCACTTTGGCGCCTTAAACATGCAGGTGTTGCTAGTATATTTGCTTTTTTAGTGTCTCTGAAGACGTAAATGTACCACTCATTTCCTAAACGTTTTCCATATGTCCAAAGATGTATTCTTACTGCATGATAAACCGAACGGTGATTGACGAAAACCTCCTTTACTCAACGTTTAAAGCGATACGTCCAACATTAAACTGAGTTTATTTTCTCAGTTTTGTGCCTTATAGCTTTTGTAATATTTGACATTAAAAAAAATATTCATAAAAAATAACTCCTGAAGCACTGGTGTAGGCTATATAGAATACATCACGTAGACGTTTCACAACCTGCGTGAACTGATGATGACAACAGAGATAGTTAAAACGTCTGCATGATTTACTGTAGTGCTGTTCCCAAGTATATTGACATTAAACACGTTTGAAAAAATCCTACCTTTTTGCTTACGAAGTAACGAATCTGTTGTACCCAGCCACAATGGACTTTGTTAAATCTGGACGCCACCACGTTTACGAAGTCGCCAGAGAGCAAAGACGCCATTGTTGTGAACGCCGATTTCGTTGAAGCGAAAAGACAAATGTTGGGATTCTCGTAAAACCGCATAATCGTTATGCTGCCACTGGTGTCGCCCCAGAGCAAAATGCTTCGTTTCGGATGGCAAGGATCGAAGCTAAATTCCATCGCTAGGGCGCAGTTGTCCAAACCTTTTAAATCGTGACATAAAAAAATTTATGGCTGCTTCTTGAACTATGTTTCCTTGGAGAAACAAATAACAAAACGTTTATGATAACTAAGGCCATTACAGTGATAAATAAGCTGTATACAATGCAC
Organism: Phallusia mammillata; assembly: GCF_965637545.1. Lineage (NCBI taxonomy): Eukaryota > Metazoa > Chordata > Ascidiacea > Phlebobranchia > Ascidiidae > Phallusia > Phallusia mammillata. Next base: position 29,720,492 of record NC_137252.1, on the reverse strand, counting down.
ACTGTTCCGACCCATTAGGTTTCATCCGTGCAACTGGTGGCATGATATTGCTATAGGCTATTATAGCTAGGGTTCTTTATTCTAGCACATTTTACAGCTTACTTAGTAATCGCTATGTCAGACAAACAATACGATTATAACTTTTTGTTAACATCCGCAACACACAGCTTTTAAAAAGCCATTTTTTAAATAGATTTTTTTTACATCCAGTACCACTGATAAGCAGGATGTTACCGGTCAAAAAATACCAACTAGTCACCTCGTATTTGAAACTTCTTCTGTATAAGGTTGCTTGTCATTGAGTAGAAAGAAATTTCGTAGTCTGTTGAAGCAACCGCAATACAGTTGCTATGCGACAGGCAAACCATATCTGTCAACCAAACCGACTTCGAGTTGCCGCCAGTGCTTTCAAATGAAGTGGTTTTCTACGAGAAAAAGAATTACTGGTCGTTCCTCGAAATTGTGTTAAAAATGTCGTTGTAACAGCAAATTTGACTAATGGATGGCAAGCTTTTGACAAAACATTATGAAATAAAACTTTTGCGAAACATTGGTTTTATTGGATAGAAAACACTGTAAAAGCATATTCTAAAAACAACTTAAGCTGTAATTATGCCGCCAGTATCGATATGCATCACATCATACAGCAATCCATTTTTTCTGCACAAAAGCTAAAAACTGTACTTAATTTTTTACCAATTTGACAATTATTATTGTCGGAACTCTGTAAAAAGAGTTTAAACCTAACACGAAGAATTTTAATAACAAAAGTCCACCTGTAACTTCCAGTCTGTGCTCCACACATTTAACACACCCTCCTTGCTCAGTGTCAAGTATCTACTGCCTCCTTCGTCGATTTCGGGACAACTGCTGCCAAGCCTCGAATAAGCCTGTATAAACGAACAAACAAATCAAATAATGTCAAATACTTAAATCACGGGCCCATTTGAAGGCGTCATAGCGAATCTGGTCACCAAGCATAGTATTGTGATATATATTAGTGTGTCGTGATCGCTGACCCAGTATGAACTTATGTTGATATTAACTGAAATAGGATTGTGACAATCCAACAGCGACACTGACTATAATATATTAAATATTTGGAATGATGAATTTGGAAAAAAATCTCAAAAATGTACACGTTACTGTAAATTAAACATATGACTGTTTTCAACAGAGAAATATCCAAAAACTGAGCAAATATTATGTAGTATTTGGGTATGTAATGTGATTCAATCCATACACGGCATGTCATCAGTTTATTTACCATTTTGTGTACATATAATGTTACACTTGTAACTTAAAATGTATAAAATGTTCACGACGAAACTCAACAGAGGAGAAATATTTTGGTAGTTTACACCTGGTAACAATTTTTCAATTTTCTGCCAACCCAATCTAACTTACTATCAACATCGTTATTCTGCAAATCGATTCCAAGTGATTGCATTGAATCCGAATTATCGGGTCAGGATATGGAAAGTCAGTGTACAATGACGTCATGTTTTCTTTCTCTTGATACTCGAGAAGCATGTAGGTGAGATATTCACTCCAATCCACTGTTCCGTCGCAGTTGGTGTCCACCTGTAAAACACGTTTGGTTTTAAAGCCATTGTTTTGAAAAACAATGTAAACCCATTGTTATTTGAATGATTATATTGATTTACCAGTCAGTCTGCCAATAAATTCTGCGCAAACTATAAACTAGATCCACTCAAAAAAGAAAGAATACGCAGGGATATAACTAAAATGTGTCATAAAACAACTATGAGGTTATTTTTCTGGTGACAGAAAAAAGATAGGACTTCTTTCCCTAACTGTCCATTTAATGTTTCAAGCCCAAATATTAAGCATAAAAATGCAATCTGTTTAAATCCACTAAGGTAGATTGTTGAGGTGAAATTATTTGTTTAGAGGTGATCTCGGTGTAATTTTTAATGGAACTAGAGACGTATTAGACACAACGTTTCGATGTGAACGGCTATCCACTACCACCATGCGACGAAACGTACTTCTATGTTCTATCGGTGTAAACATTTAATTTCGTGAAAAAAGAGCACCCGCGCCTTCCGGCACTACACAAAATATTAGCGCTATCTAGCGAAAAACCTAAAACTGCCGGTAATTTTAATTTTTAGATTTATAGGACTGATAATTACCTTCATAAAAATCATGTCAAGTTCATTGTCATCCACATGTTCACCCATCGTTCGTTTCATAGCGACACGAAATTGGTTCATATCAAGACCATCAGCCCCATCTTGCACTGTTAAAATAATGCTCTTTTTGCGTTTTGCAGTAATGACTGAGTAAACAAAAACATCGCAAAAAATCCAGTCGGTTTCATAAAGCCTTAAACTGACCAAAAACATCAATTTGCAACATGTGTCAGTGTTTTACAGCAACCGCTTAACACAGGAATTGACAATACAAAGATAGGTACATATAGGCCAGTTATTTGATTGGTGTTCGTAAAGTTGTGCATTGTAACCCCGTCTTCACCTCCTACGTTTCCCGACGCAAACATTTTTGCTGAAAACATTGCTATTGTCCAGAGAAAACGAAACAGTTACCAAATGTTTTCGGCCTCTTATCGACCAAAACACATCAACAAACATAAAAAGACTATCATCAACTCTAACGCGCCTATTTTTACCATACAACCTACTTGCTTCATTAAATATTTCTTCCAGTTCAACCAGATTATGATGTTCAACGCCATCATTTAAACTTCTGAAACTCGAATCCGAATTACCGCGTTCATAGCTTAGCTGCGAAAAGGCAACGAAAAATACAACTGAAAATTAGCATTATTACTCCTAAGCGCCTGTTCTTATGTGTTAAGATCGGCTATACCAGGGGTGGCCAAACTGCGGCTCCCGAGCCGCATGCGGCTCTTTCAGTCTTTGATTGCGGCTGTTTAATGTTGCACATGCATTTCTCCAACTTGCCGAATTGTTTAACCCGACGATAAAACAATGCATTCTATCACGTATTAGCAATACACTGACTGTGTGTGATAACCATTCCGAAAACCGAAAAGAACATTCTAGTACAGAAGCGTGCTAGCTTCTGCATTGTATTCAAATATATTGTCATGATTGAAGATGTAAGTCAGGGCTTACATTAAAAGCATTTTACATTTGTTTGGCTGCTTATACTAACAATAACTGCAAAGTTTGGCCAAAAGAATGTCGTTGAGAAAAAATTGCAAACAAAGAAAGGAAAATATAACTTTTAAAACAGAATGGGAGGGGAGTTTACATTCATTGATAATGAAGGTAAACCTGTGCGTCTTATTTGTCAAGCTTCGCTCAGTCATTACAAAACTAGTAACTTGAAACGTCATTACGAATCTAAACACAAACTTTTCCATTACATCAGCCTAATTTCAAACACCTTGCAGCCCAGGTAAAGACTCACATTATCACCACATAACAATAATCATTATTTGATAGCCTACTCTTCATTGTGAGTGAATAAATTCGTTTTTAATTTTTTGCGTTGCGGCTCTTTTAGAACTAAGTTTTGTGATCTGCGGCTCGAGCATGAAGCGAGTCTGGCCACTCCTGGGCTATACCGATTCGGGTCTTAATGCAACTATTAGACAATATTCTCTGTCAAATTGTGCAAGGTATACATTTTTTTAATAAATGATGTCCTACCTTTCTTGGGCTGCGATGAGTTGACCTGCAACAAAAACAAAACAAGTCTCATGGCTAAGATTACAAACCCAACATTGTTCACTACCACTCCACTGAAACGGTGCAAAAACATTAAACCGTATCCTTCAAAATAAGGTTATACCAGTTTGTGTTGCGTTGCTTATCTTCGTCATATTGGCTTATTACTATATACTAGTAACTTGATCTACGATTCTATAACAAGCTGTCTGATATCGGCAATTATAAAAGCGAGCATTTTTGTAAACAGTCAAATCCCAAATGAAACGGCAACTTTATCACAGCTCGGCAGTCCAATTAAAAAGCGCCTTTTACAAACAATCATGATTGTTGTTTACGGCAGAACCAAACATTTCTACGGGCCCATAGACGGTCTTGGACTATTATTTTTTGCTTGAGGCTCTATTGAACCGAGTATACCAACTTATGATTAAATTACCAATTAAATTCGAAAACACAGCAAATGTTTGCCTAAAGTTATGATAGAAACTAATTTTCAAAAAAGGCAATTAATGACCTATCGTTAATTAACAAACTAACACATACAAACTGAATTAATCGTGCTATCACTATAACATGATACATAAGTACTAACGTATAACCTGAAAACGTATAGCTCCACTAACGTGTTTCTTACTAGTTTCTAGTTCACATAAACACGCCTGAAACCAATCTGTTAGTTATAGCATTGCCAACAAACCAAAAGACTTCATCGGGTGATGTGCCAGTAATTAAACTCAACATTAAACTTTAAGTTTACAAAACATCAACACAAACCTAGCTAGTTCGAGCCTAAGGTTTACAAAACATCAACACAAACCTTCTTACCTGGTGCGAGCGGTGGCCCCAACTTTTGTAGAGGACTTGGCGCCGGAACGCACAACCGTTTCACCGTGACCTGAATGCCCAGCCATAAACTAGATACTTGTGTAAGTGTCCAATGCAAAACCGAGTATAAAACTCTGCCCGTTTCACCTGGCTACTTGGTAGAAATTCGCAAAACAATCACATAAATACCCACTAGTATCCTAGCACCGGTTAATAGTTACGTAATAATGACCATTGTGATGTTTCAAAACGCATAATGATTATATGTAACCTATAATGATATGGACCATAAACTGTTGAATTATTGAATAAAAAGCTGTTTTGATACTACGTATTTGCCCTCCACATGTCAACCATGTTTATCATCACAAAATGCGTGTTTTGAAATAAGTCGAAAATAATCCATCTTCTGTGCTAAGTCTGTCCAATGATACTATACAACACGATCGGACACTTCTGTCTTAACCAATCAGATGTTTCTGCCGTGTCACGCACCACTGAGATTACGTTACGGACAGGTAGTTTCCTTCCGCAAAGTGCAGCCTGTTGGTGAAGTCTTACAATTTTCGTGCTCTTTTGCCAATTTTACTCGGTTAAACGTTCAGGGATCTTTGATTACACTGACCAACACAACTTTTGGTGTCTTTAATGTTAAAACTGATATTGACTAATTTTGGGGTGCTGATTTCAAAAATCGTTACGGTTTTCTTCAATCAGGTCAACTTTTTAAGTTATTTACAAAACCAAAATTTATGACCATATTGGTTCAATGACTTTAAAATCACGCTTTTATATGTTTGTTAAAGTTTTGTTACATTAAACACATAAATTTTCTACAGTGCAGTCGGTTTTATAGCATAAACATGTGTTCTATGCTTATGCTCTGTCTAGAAATGGTTGGTGTAGGCTAGTGGTAACTTTAAACTATACGTGTTTTATGGAGTGATTTCAGACTAGTAAAGCAAGGTGGTAAAACTAAAATTAATAGTGGCTAGGTCATCTATAAGGTGTTGCATGAATTACCAAGATGTTTTATTCCACATTACTGGTGAATACCCATAGAACACAACTAAAAAGAAAAAAAAGATCTGTATCAAATGTTCATATCTTGCACACTTAGATGTGACTTTGGGGGTTTAGGACAAGCAATGGGCTCCACTTACCTAATGTTGATTGGAATATTACAGTAATGGACAAAAACAGTAGAAAGATACTAACATTACTAGACATAGTACAAAACTAAGTTATTAAGCGGTCTGAAAAATTCAGAACGAAAATGAGTATAAAGCTACACTTCCTATAAAACGTAGGAGATATAAATGATGAGAATTAAGGTTCCAACAGGATATCAGTGAAACGAAACGTGTCGGGGAAGAAGGAATAATGTGGTCCTGGCTAACTGCTGTTACGGGACAATATTGCTGCCAGTCATTTCCAAAAGTTACAGAAGTACATGTGTAGGGTAGGCCTATATCCGAGACAACTTACAAATTTGAAACCTTTTTTTGTTTTTTGTGTGGAATTTTGTTTGTTAGAAGTGTCTACCTGTTACATTTAAAATTAAATCGAAACTTTGTTCTTGCAATAACGGTAATTCCACATAAAATACTCAAAACCAGTTTCACTATAGTGTATACATATAGATTGTTTTTCAAACGTGGATGTACCGTAACATGAAAACTAGACGTGATACAGATAAACCGATTGCATTTTTGAAATCAGGGCACTAAAATTAGTCAAAATCAATTAAAACATTACTGACACCAGTAAAAAAATATTTTTTTGTTGCCCTGTGTTATCTGTTATTTAAAAATGTCAAAGCATTGTTGCATTCCGGGGTGTGCTGGGAAACGCCCGAACCCTTTGTATAGCGTACCAGCGAAAAGGTTTTGTCCATCTGACAAAAAGGACTGGGCTAAAAAGTTGGAATGCATTATTTTGTCACTGCGAGCTGATCGTGATATTCATGATTTGTTTTTACGAGACAGTGTCAAAATATGTGACAAACACTTTGCTGAAGAGGATTTTGTGCAAGGTAAGTCTGTTAAAACTAGGTACAAGGAGTTTACAGAGCTGTATTGCATAATTTTAGACAATCAGGTGACCGACCTAACATATTTTACAGCCAAGAAGCGAAAGGTGTTAAGGACAGGGGCAATCCCAATCTTTCACATGCCGAAAAAATTATATTCCAGTACTGCAGTTGAGCGTAGACCACCAAAACACCGAGTTTTTGTAGAAAAATGTTTATACAAAACATTTGCAACATTTGTCAGTGCAGCAAAGCAGTACGTGGCCACATCAAACTCCTGGAAGGTTAAAAACGTGTCAGATTCCAATATACACATATCCAAATCAAGTCAATATGACCAGGAGGAGTATTCAGTGTATGTTAATGATAATATGGAAATTGATGTTCATCATTTTGGATGGCCAGGAAAAGTTACTCTTGAAGTTAAAGAAAACACAGTTCATCAGCTTTTGATGTTTGTGGAAAATTTAAATATCTGTAAGGGAATACAATGTGGTGACCAGGAAAATTAAACAAAGCTTGCAGTCAAGCAAATACTCACGAGCCCATGCAAGCCATTTGAAAATAGTCCACCAATGATAACACATTATGCAACCAGGTTAGAGTCTCAGTAGTTACAAGTTGATTTGCTTGAGCACAGGTGTGTTTATTCACAAACGATTGTTTTTTCCTCAGAAATACTGATTGCATTTTATTTGTGGAGAAGGGCCATGACATATGTAAGAAGTGCAAAAATGAAGCAGGGACAATTCAAAAAAGGATAAAAGAACGCGTCCATTACAGAAAAGTTGTATTGCACCAACCACTACAAAAAGTTTCAGTGTCCAGATCATTAGGTTCCAGAGTAAAGGAAACATTAGTAGATAAGCAGGAAAAGTAAGACTTATGTTTATTTAATTGAGGGCACTGACAGCAGTAACAAGTTAACATTAATCAAGAAAGTATCTAAAGACTAGTATGATAGAAATGTATATTTGCAGAATATGTCATTTACAAGCCCAAATTGATGATCTGTTACAAAACCCTGCAAAACAAATAACTTTAGAAAAGGATGCGCATGATGATATTCAACAATGTTTACTGACAGGCCAGTATTTTTGAAGAGGTTTATTCTGTTTAGCTGAAGTGTGAAAAAATCAATTCATATATCTGTATTTTAGAGAAGGAAAATGGTACAATTGACAAATTTCATGATCTCTTTTGGTCTCAACAAACAAAATTAAATCTAATTGAAAAAAAATCCCACCGCTTTCATCCAGATTTAATCAATTTAGTACAATTTTTGAAAAATATATGTATTGAGTATAGCAGTAATGTATATACATCATGTATAGGTACTCATTAATGCTGTATGGAAAGGGCCCAAAAGCTTACAAAATGTTACAGGATACTGGCTTGCTTGTCTTGCCTTCTCAACGAACTTTTAGGCGATATCGGTAAAATGTCCCATTTTTTCCACGGAGTGGCACATTTTTTAACATATAATATGTTACTTAGAAATATATATACTGCTTTTCTTTGGCATTATCATTTAATGTTATGATTTGGAATGTGTGCTGGCCTACTAACGGTTTTTCAACAATTTTTTTCTGTTTTAATTTTGTACTTGTGTGCATTTTTAATTTTAATTCATAAATAAAGTATGAGTTAAATTTGACTTATACACCTATTTATTTCAAGTCAATAAGATTTTTTTCCAAACAAAAATACACACATATGTAAGTGGAAAATAGCCCATTTTATTATATTAGGAAATTAATTTCAGATCTGTTCTCAGAGAGCTTCTTTGTCCTTTTCCATTGTTTTTCTTGGTGGTAAACTTTTTCTGTTGAAAAAGTTGAGTGACGCGTTTAGCATAGGCATGGCCCCTAGTGCGAACATATTTTCTAATCACTTGGGAAAGTCCATCCAGTACATCATTCATTGTGTTGTCATGCTCATCTAAGTAGCGTTCAAGTATGTGCAAACTTTCATCAATAATTTCTTCGGCTATAAGCAAGGGGTCTAATTCTGGTTTAGGCTTTGAGAGAACGTTTTTTATTTTCAGTTCAGTGGAAATAAACACTGTTTGACACATTTCGGAAATTCCCCAGCAGTTTTTGTTTTTGCTCGGATTTTCTCCTCGAAGGCTTATAAAGAAAGGATCACCAGTTTTATGGTACAGGCTTCTTATAACTCTACCACCAATATAACAGCACACTTCCTTCTCAATATCATTCAGTGCCCTTTCTCCATTACTTTTGATTAAAAGGCCTGGTGAAAGATTTTTTCTGTTTGCCAAGGTTGGCAAGATTTCGCTCATTACAGCCCGTGTGGCTGTGGTCAATTGGTCGTTATGAAACAAGGTCAGAAACCTGCGCGTGAAAGCAGTTGCGCTCTGACTTGATTCGTAGGCAGCAAGGATCGAAGCACTAAGATTTTGGTTCAGTGCCGTTACTGCTGGTTCCGCGCCGGTATAGGTGGCAGCCTTTTCTGAAGCTTCGGTCCATAACTCCACTAATTTAGGGGGATCTAGTGCATTTTGAGATTGGTTGGGCTGGTGTTTTCTTTTTTTTGTGCATATCCATTCCTTTCAAAGATGTGAACTGCTTAAAACATACATCACAATTTACGCTTGAATCTTCGTTTTCCATCATAGATAGTTCAATTTCAACCATAATCTGTTCAATTGCCTCATTGAAGCAAGTACTTTCGTTTTCATCCATTCCTAAGTTAGACTTTCACGCTCCCTCGGTATGTAGCTCGCGTCTACAAGCACTTCCACATGTAAACTCATTGAAGCGTGTGACGGCAGAAACAAAAAAAGAAAAAGGCAACTCTCACGCAATGAAACCAACAAAGAAAAAAAGAAAAAGGCAAACGAGTGTCCGATCGTGTTGTATAGTATCATTGGTCTGTCCTAAATATGAAAGAAAGGCGTCAAGTCATTGTATTCAGTCATGCGTTTTATTCGTAACGCATGACCAGTTTGCTTGTAAACAAGCCGGCAAGTGAAAAAGGCGACCCTCTCAAATTTTTAATCCATATTGATTTATTGAGCGCTTCGCCAACCTTTCTCTCATTTGCCGGAGTAACTGAATTATTATTATTGAGTAAAAGAATTATTGTTGCTGCTTAGGACAGTCAGTCTGTACACTGAATTCAGCTTTAGCTATTTTTTGCAAGCAAAATTTAATTGTTGAATCTTATATCTAAAAATGGTGGAAGCAGTCAGTGTGTCATGGATAAACCATAAGGTACTGTACCGTGTTCTTGTCAATAAAACTTTATTTTGTCCATAACTTCTGTTGTCTTAATAGTAGTTTTTGGTTTTGCTTGAGGCAAGTCTTTAGAAGCAGTCTTCAGTGTATTTTGCGGAGTAAAATCTTGTTTACTTTTATACCAAATTTGTGACTAAAATAAATGTGTCTTGCACATACCATTATTACCAAATTGATTCTTATATCTTGATTCGGTTGATTTTTTTTTCAAGGTTGCTCAGCGTATGTTTCTGGTGTGCATGATTCTCAGTTTTGTGTCTGTGAGTTCAAACACTCCTGCCACATTCAGGAGAATCCCTGAACTTCAGTATGTCACTCTGGTGGTTGACTTGGTCACTGGAATAGTTCTCACACTGGAAGCTGTTGTTAAGCTAAGATCCCACAACCTTTGGCAGGTTAGCCCTCTCTTCGGAGATTTTTAATTTCTGTAACTTGAGAATTAATGAATAATGTATTTTGAAGTTGTTACAAGTAGTAATAAGAAATACACTTAACATATTTCATGGATCTTTTAGAAAATCTTTTAAACAACAAATTTTAATCAATTAACATTTTCCAGTAGTTCACAATTCTATTATCAGTAAATAGAAATATAGGAGCTGATACAGAATTTAATATTACCCTTGATCCATAAATGTTTTTATAGGGTGATGGGGCTTACTTAAAAAGTAAAAAGCTTGTTTTTGATGGATCCATGGTCATATTTATTTGGATCTCTGTATTTCTTCAGGTATCTTGAACTAATTATTTTTATTTCAACTATTATTTACTTTGTTGTGTAAAAACTTTGCCTGTAAGCTGTTAAATTGTAATCAAGTTTTGCAGTTGCTTTTAGTTTGATGATACATTTTTACAACTTTATTTTTGAATGTAAGATATTGCAAATGGCTGTGCTGAGCAACATTTCATTTTCAAACATCCCTGTTGGTTTACTAAGAGTGCCCCGGGCTCTTATCTTACTGAGGGTACTGAGATATTTTAGTTTCCAATTTGAGAGCGGAAGACTTGCAATTATTGTTGTGTAAGTAAAGCTGTTGGAAAACTTACAACTCATGAAAAGGGTTGATTGTTCATGGCATATTTTGTTCAGTCGAGCTGGTCATCAAATTGGAGGTGCCACTCTATTTCTGCTGTTCTTTCTGCTCTTGTATGGATTACTTGGAGTCCAATTGTTTGGAAGCAAATCCTACCACTGTGTTGAAAGCAGTACAGACCCAAAGTAAGAAATAAATTATATATACATACAAACATGTTTTTAATATACAATCTAGAAAAAAAATTCAGTTGTTTTGTAATTTGTAATTTTTAATACTAGTATCGCAATGTTTTCTGATCTAAATTTAAAAACAAAAAAATGTTTTAGTTTGTTGTTTCTGCAGCAATGTGACCTTGAATAACCTTGCCATACCCGATACCACATGTTCACCATCAGACTTCAGCATGTGCCCCCCAAATTTTAAGTGTATTAATCTTCCTTGGACATTAGAGGAGCGTGGTTATGGTGCCTTCGACAACATTTGTAAGAAAACTACATGAACACTGTTACTGCAAAATCTAACCTAATTTTTATATGTTCCAGAATAAATATATGTATTTTCAGATTGCTTAAGGTTTAACTCTGCATGGTAACAAATTAATTGATAATAATTTTGTTCAAAAATCTCACTAGTCTATAGGGCAGGGCTACTCAAATGGCGGCCCGCGGTCCAAGTCCGGCCCTTTGGGGCGTTGGATTTGGACCCCGATGGTCTTTTGATTGTGGCCACATACGCTATATTGTGCGTTAATTTCTTGATAGTTGCTATGTAGCGACAGTTAACTCGAGTCCGCATAGCGATTCTCGGAGTACTGCTGGGAGCATGAAGTATTTCCAAACTCCAATAGACTATTAACGAAACGGCGATTGTTTCCGCACAATTGTATCTATGACGCAATAACTGAATTTTGAATTGCTACCTTAGGCCTTAGGAATTAATCCTGCAAAACTAGATAAACTGTATTTTGTATGTTGTCGTGCCAAAACTTAATTTATGGTCAGTGCCCAATTCAAGCTTTTGTTTTGCTGACAGAAACATTTGGCTTGAAGAAATGTGTTAATTTTGTACCACTATTTTCCCCATTACCTATAACCGCAAAGTTATTTACAGAGGTGTCTGGACCTTTGGTATTTTTACCTTTTCTGTCTGGACCTTTCACAAAACTAATTGAGTAGCCCTGCTATAGGGCATCATGCAACAGCCAACATAATATTATTAACATTGATTCTCCAATATTAAATTATCCTGGTTTTATGCACATAAAATATTCATAAAAGGGTATGTAATTCAATAATGCTTTTGACCTTTCAGTTGTTAGCATCAAAACGGTGTATGAGGCTGCAAGCCAGGAAGGTTGGGTTTTTCTTATGTACAAAAAAATTGACAGTTTTCCCGATTGGCATGGTTATCTCTACTTTGTCACACTCATTTTCTTTTTGGCTTGGTTGGTCAAGGTAATAATACAATTTTATTTGGTATTTACTGTACAAATTGATTACATTTGTAAATCTTACAAAAAATCATTGATGTTGGCTATATTTTTAGATTCATTTTTTTGTAACAATGCTTTTCAGAATGTGTTTATTGCTATCATTATTGAAGTTTTTGCGGAAATCCGAAGTCAGTTGCAGAATTTGTGGGGAAATTCAAAAGGCAGTCATCCTGGAGAAGTTTCACAGGTTTGTGCATATATATGTAATATCTGTGACTGTGACATAACCAAAACAATTCACATCAGTTTTAATAAATTGGTTACTCAACTTGGATATTCTATGTTGGATTTTTACAGTTAAGATCAGTTTCTTATAACTTAATTCAACAAAACAGGTTTATAGACATTTGAATAGGTAACATTATTAAATGCCAGCACCATACCAACGTCAAAAAATTGGTGCCAACAAAACTAATATAAAAGTTTAGATTGACGTAAGTTATAAAAAAGCATATAATAATGATTTTTCTATAAAGCTTTATGCTACAACAATTTGTGTCACCAAAATCAAAATGCAAACATGTTTCTGCAAACATAGTCATTATTTGGAAAAATCTTTTGGAAATCTGGAATAGAATAAACAAATGAAAATTTACAATGAACATATGTTGTTGCCATCTTTTAAACAAGGGCAGCCTCTTAGTACTAAAAAGGATTTTTTTATTTCAAACAATCATAAATCTTAGTGCAGGGGTTTATAAATTTATTTTCTGAAAACGTTTTTGTGTCACCCAATTATAAATCAAGCTGAAACAAGCAAAACAGCTGGAAAGGTGTTTTTTGTTGCACAAAAGCATCACGCGCCTGACCAGTTCACATAAATCACGTGGGGATCAATAAATCAATAATAGATTAGGAACACTGCGTTGTGTGTGAACTTGCCCATGTTTTTTTCACCATCTGCACTTCGCTGCGATTCTCGTCCAAATAAAAACACATCGTGAAGCACAGGCGTGCAGAAAATCCCTAGTTAAAATGTAAAGAACAACAACCAACGCTCGAAACTACATTAAACTCGATAAGCTATTGCTTTTAATTTGATGTGATATGGTGTTTAATAGGCAAACGGATATAGCAAATGCCTCAAACTGTCTTTTGTGGCATTGTTTAAAAGTAAATTGCAATCGAAAACTAGAAATCTCTTTTTTGTTCGATTGTCATGGAAAACAAACCCTAAACAGATACAACTCTTTTCAGCAACTTATTTTGTTGCACAAACCGCCTTAAAAAACTCGATTTAGGCAGGAAAAGTTGTTTCACATAACCATCAATAGCTATAGTGTCGTTTATATTTAGGTAATAGTGAACGAGGAAAACGGTACGTCATGGGCTCTTGTCGACGTCGATTCAAGGAAAGTTAAAAGTGGAAAATTGGAAGCTTGGAGGCGAGCACTTCGATCCAGATGGCAAGTGCTTTCAACCTAGTTTCTGGTGTAATAGGACTTACTGTTATAAACGCTTATACCGTACATAGTAGTAATTCTCCTCATGGACATACTCCTTTAAGGTGGACTTTAAGATTCCATAAGTAGCGTGACGATATGACTTCCCAAAGTCTTTCCTGGCTCTTCCTACTACTAATAAACATTATTTGCTTCTTGTAATCCAGCTTAGATATGTGTATCTAGCCCTTCATATCTGTGATAAACACATAATTTAATAAATAGACAAAGACTTGACCAAAGGGGCAATCATTCACAAGGTTTTTGCTTTTAAGGTTTCATCTCACAATGCTTGTAGCCATCGTACTGAACGTTGCAATATCAGCGTTTCAAAAACGAGTCAATCAACTTCCTGAGAATCAAACCAGGGTGTGGAATTTCTTCAGCGTAGCCGAGGTAAGCTCTGATAGCTAACAAACAGCGTACTGTAGCTGTAATGTCGATTTAGGCTCGAAAATTGGATTGATTAAAAGCAAACTTGGCTAAGAACGTGCGTAGTTAGTTAGTTTAGTTTATTCACACTGAAGTAATGATTTCCACAAGGAAAGGTGAAAATAAACATTGTGCGTGCGGGAAAGCGTAAAACCTAGGCTATGGTGATTACAATTTATTACTACAGTGATTCTTTATGTTTGCAATAAAATTGTATTTCTCGGAAGTTTTGTAGCAGTGTCATTTTTGATAGTCCTAACCAGGGTTTTTTTAAGGTTTGGTTGGGGTGACCGCTAAGTAGTTTTAAGAGACCGCAAGTGTTTCATTTAAATACCAAAAACTGTAGTTGTAGTTGCAAGTCCAAATTTTGGGAAACCGCTGTAGACGCAGACAAAACACCTTAAATAAACACTGACTCCTAACTATTAGTTTTGTTTAATGATTAAGTTTTTGGAATAGAGGCAGATCCCTCTTGAAGAGCAAGTAGCGAAAGTAAGCCACCACTCCTCATGGGGACCTTTGCCTCCGCAAAAATCACGCTCAAGGCGAAACCTTGATGAACCCAGCGTCACCTGGGATCGTTATTTTCCTTACTCATTAGTTTACGGCACGAAGTGTTAGTTGCGATATTTGGGGTTAGGTACGCGAGTAGACAATTTGTGTTTGTGGTGTCCGTGCGCAAACAACGTTTAAGCGCACGAGGCGTGAGCTTGGTTTTTGTCTGCGTTCTTTCCTTTTTCAATATAAACGTGATTTGCTTTTACTTTGGATGGGCATCATAGCTTGTAAGGTTTTAGTTGAATAAATTCAGCCGGCTTTTTAAATTCTAAAGGACATTTGTTTGTAAAAATTTGAATGTTTACCTTTCTAGACTATCCTAGTGATATTAAATCAAACTTATGTTGTTTCCAGCTTTTCTTCACTCTAATATTCGACGTGGAAGCGGTCATGAAAGTAATGTGCCTCGGTTTCAAGGGTTACATAAAGCGAAACATCTACAGATACGAAGCGTTCCTTGCGCTTGTCACCACCATTAACACAGCTTACTCGTTTCCAGCACTGCGAAGTTTTCCAGTTTTGCGGATCATAAGACTCGTGAAACTTTCACCCACCCTCGAGAATTTCGTTTACAAAGTAGGAGATTCAGTTAACATGTGGGCTTATAAGTTTGTTTTTATTGCCACCAATGACCAACAAGAACAGTAGATTACTCAAAGAAGGTGTTTGATAAAAAATATGATTTAAAATATTAACACATAAAGTCAATAATTGATAAGTAAGCTGTATAGACAGTGCACACTGTTTTGACCTTATCTGATCGGTGCAGCTGGTGACAAGACATGGGCTGTATTGGCTAGTATAGCCATCCAACGGCACTCTAGTTTGTTGGGAGTAATGTACAGCTTACTTGTCACCAGTTTCACTGATAAGACCTCGAAACAGTGTGTACCGTCTGCAGGTTACATTGGATTTGAAATCGTTTCAGAGAGTATAACATATTGAACAGTGTATATTATATTAAGAAGTGTTCGGATTTGACATTTTTGGAGTTTTACTTTTTCGCAGATATTTGGACCAGCGAAGAAGATTGGTTTGTTGGTGGCATTTACAGTCAGCATCCTCACACTAATGTCTACCATCAGTCTACAGATGCTATGTCACGTCGATAAACTCGAGTGCTTTGCAACATTCCCACAAGTAAGGCCTTTACAATAAACAAACAATTACTTCAGTAAAATGGGGTTAACTGAAATTGGTTGTTTGGAAAGCTAGGTGTTTTAACAAAGTCGCCAATAAGTGGTACAAAAATCAACTCTTCTCGGATTATAAGTGATTTATGTCACTCTTTGCACAGGCTTTTATGTCGATGTTCCAAATTATGACGCAAGAAGGTTGGATTGACGTCATGCACGAAGCTATGATGCAAGTTGGCCAGTCTTTCATACCTGTAAGTTTTGTTTCATAACTGGAGACAAGTGATCAAAACATGGGGTGAAATGTAACTGTATGTTTTCACCTCTTTCTCAGGTTTCAATTTTCTTCATTCTGTATCACATGTTTGTTACCACGGTGATGATGAGTTTATTTGTAGCTGTTATCCTCGATAACTTGGAATTGGATGAAAATCTTAAGGTTTGTATTTTGCCTTGATCTATCTGACTATACTGCAAAAGTTATTGAAAATTATAAACTTTACTAATCGGGATATATAGCCTTTCCCTATTATTGGTAACTTGCTGTGACAAACCGTGTAATTTTTAAACTTCAAATTGTATCGCGTTAACACTTGTCTTCAAAATTTGCTTCTTTTTCAAACATTTTTTGTCTTAACAGCGTTTAAAGCAGTTGAAAGTGAGTGAACAAAGTGTGGACACACAACAGCCTTTTCGACTCCGTGTTTTCCAACTATTTCCGTAAGTTTCCTTTCTATTACTACATCGAACCAAAGTTAAGTCGGGCCGGGCTTTTCGGGCTCGGGCTTGAGTTTCAATAGAACGGGCTTGATTCGGACCTGACTTCCCAATCAGCAGCATTTTTTGCCACATTTTCACCAACTTTCGAACCTGATTTGTTTGTGTTTTTTGTTTGTTTTTAAATCGGGTTTGTGACAAGTTTTAGGATTGCACTTTCGGGTTTGGGCCTCAATTTCAGGCCTGCTTACAACTCTGCAATAAACTTACATCGTATTGATCAAATAACCTTACAACCAATTTAACAGGAGCAAACCAAAAATGGTGAACGTGTCAAAAATTCCTGGTGAATTTTCTCTACCACCACTTCGCGACACGTTTCTACGTCAGTTTGTCGACCACCGCCCTCCAGTGGCACATACCGTGTCTGCTGCTCACTCTACAGGACTGCCTGGTCCACTGCATGCCCCATTTTCCATGTCATCGGCAATTATATGCTCCACTAGTGTAAGTGAAACAAAATTTTTCACATATTAGCAACAATATTTTTGTTCAATAATGCTAGAATTATGGTACAGTTCAGGGTTTTCTGACATGGGCTTGCAATTTTTACCCATTGCGACTTGCTTTTAATGTCAAGATAAATATTAATACCAAATCATCTAGCCAATACATGATAAGCTGCAGACAGTGTACACTGTTTCATCCTATAAGTTCTCATAGTGCCCCTGACCGCTCTAGTTTGTTTGCTGAAAACCAGCAAGCTGAAAAGTCATGCCTCGCCAACGAATGCTGGTACCAGTGCTACTAAACCAACAATAATGTTGAGATTTTGAGGCTTTTGTGATTGTAACTTCACATCAGCTTTAATCCATTTTTAATGCTTGATATTTATGTTCCTTTGATTTTTTTTTTGTATTTCACGCAACAGAACGAACGGAAACTCGGCGACGTAAGTTTTGTGCTTTCACATCAAGTTATTATTTTGTACAATTTTAAATGACAACTGTTTTTGATTTTGAAGTTTGTGGGTAATGTGATTGCCCCTTCCTCTTCTCCAAATAATCTCAAAGCATTACTTTTTAAACTGATCGCCTTTATTCAAACTTTTTTTGCCATTTTCATTACCGATTAAAGTCCTTGCAAGACGTATATATAGTATAATGTATGGGACTGCTATTCTTTTCAAACTTTCCCCATGAAAACTTTAAAACAATGCCACATTTTTAGCTTTTCACAATTTCCTTACTTCTATTGTGTCTTTATGTTTTTTTAACCAAACAAAACATAGTAAACCCAACTTTCAACAGCTCGCCACAAGACTTGCTGTAATGGACGATGGACTCTCATCGCCACTTCGACTGAGCAACGGCGGAAGCAATCTTCCATTTTCGAGACCGAACGGGATTGAAGACTGGCGAGACCGAAAGTTGCTTGGCAAGTCACGTGATGAGGCGAAAATCCCTGATCTGCTTTCTGTCACGTGGAATAAGGTGCGTCACGATTGCCTTGGTGCAATAGTTATTAAAATGGTTTTTAGGTGCCAGTATTTGAAACGATTTATGTAAAAGTGTTTTGACTGCTTGGTTAGCTTTTTATGGTGCCTTTAAGCATCTTATAATATAGATGCATAACTGATGAAACCAAAACAGCAGGTAACAATTATAGGTTATTCTGCATTTATAAGAAGTCAGAATTAATTACATTGTAGCTCCAGGTAATATTAGAAGCTAGATATGACGCGAAACTTGTTAGTTCTGTGCTCTAGTCTGGTAAAATTGGCACTTGACTAGACCAACAACGCAGTTTTTAAATGTGTGATTTATCAGCATTATAGTTGGCAATTAAATGCGCAAATAGAAATGTGTCGAGTTTGAAGATGCGTATTACGAGGTAGATAAATCGCGTGGACCCCAACGGTCTCTAGCATTTCCTGCAAGTGATTTCAATACCAACTTGGCCTGACGCCGAAAGTTTCCCGAACGGAAGTTATATATCAGTATGTGTGTACTCGGTTGGTTCATGAATAGAAACTGGACGCCAATGTAGATCCATGTCAAATATGTGGCGTCCTCGCAAGGCACTGGAACGAACATTGTCAGAACAAAAGAGGAACCCATGATTAGCACAAAAACTGCTGTCATTAGGACTAGAGTCCAGAAAGCTTCCAACGTGTCATCCGACTTTCTTTGGTCTTGTGATCTTCGGTGTGTTTGGGAAACCTCGGTGGTGTTGTTTTGGGTTTGATTATTCTCTGGTTGCACCTTTTGCGGTTTATACCAACTGCAGCAACACGATTTAAAGGCGGTTGTGTTGTAGCTTAGAAAAGAGATCTGGCTAGTGCTGGATTTTCGCCTTTCTTCGTTTAGGTGTCGACCTAAAATCAAAAACAAAGGTGGAAACCAATAACTAAATTTAGAACCGTGGTAAACAAGTAAACCAAACTTGGTAACATCCATTGCAAGATAAGGGTATGAGGTTACACAGTTTTGCGAAGTGTGGTTTAGGTGTGGCAGATTTATTTACGTTCTGACTTGATATTGTTCATAAACTTATGATGGGGTTTAATAACTTTGCGTTTACATATTTTGCTAAAAGCTTAACTATAGGATTCCATGAAAATTACCTATTCTGTGGAGCAGAATGTTTGTTTTTTTCAGTCCAACAACCCTCGCAGTTTAAACGGTTTAACATAATATATTTTGCCATTTTGGCGGATCAGTGTCTGTTGTTAAACCCACCTGAAAACTGACATAGAAAACATCCCCTTTTCCTTTGGCTTCCACGCGGCATCACGAACAGACAGTAGTAAGCTGTAAGTACATCAAACACTATCACAGCAAGAAAGGGCATTAACCACGAGGCGAAGAAGGCAAGAATCTCCCGGGAATGATCAATCCGATGTCGGCCGAGTAGAAAAGTTGCTCCGAAGCCAAACCTACAACGTCCTCATGATTAGTTCGTGAAACCTTTTCGTGAGTCTGATTCATGACATTCATACAGCCTTTATTACTTCACACTTTCATAAAGTCCGCGAATTGTTAAACAAAACAAAATAGTCGACACCAAACAACAGTTGAAAACATTGTAATTAGAACAAGACTTTCCAAACTCAGGGTATTTTACACTATTTTGACACAAAGTCTTCAGTAAAACTTCTGGTTTTTCTGACTACCTCACTCTATTAGAAAATGTGATGCAAAACGCAAAATACTTAAGAAATGTACATGAAATTCCAGATATTAAACCTTAAAATGCACTATTAGCTATAGAATGTTAGCTACATGCTAAACAGTGAAAAGGTTGAAGTACCTTGATACGTTATTGTAACAGTTAAATTAATGTGAGGTGTCGGGAATTTTGTTTGCAAATTTCGAAATTTGTATTGCTTTAAAAAGGTTTGCGAGCTAAAAAAATTTGGAAAGCCCTGAACAACTGTGAAACAAATTGTCAAGCAGAACCTGTAGAGCAAAAATGTATAATACTCCAATGCCTATGGTAGTTTACGTACCTGTTATTAATGGTTGGAAAAAAGAGTTCAATATGTGCAAGAGGCCAGACAGTGCTCATCACCAACGAGATCAATGTGCTGACTGTTAACCCAATCTTCGTTCTCTTTACTGACACCCAGCGTTGGTATTTAAAGGGAAAAACAAGAGCAAGATATCGGTCAACTGCCATTACAGCCAATATCCATGTACACTGTTTAATGACAAAATGTTATGCTATAGTGAGAAGGAGTTGGGTCTTGTTTAAAGGCTGTTACTGACTTTGAGGTTTTTATTTAATACTTTGTTGGACTAAGATGTATCCATATACACCAGTTTTCTGGCAGTTATGTTTTTGAATTGCTTGGTTAAAGAAAGGATCATTTTTGTGCCTTGAGTGTTTAAGGGTTGTTAATTGCACCTTTGTTCTAAATAGTTTATGTCGAGGCGACCTTTATATACATCAGCACTGTCGAAATTGTTATGCGAACAGTAAAGAAAAAAATCGAACAGGAAAATACATATATTCTAGAACTGGACAATAAACCTTTACATAGCCCTACCACACCACAAAGCACATTGACTTACCAATAGAATATAGGTAGACAGCAAACAACTCATAGTGGTAACTAACGGTCGATTTGTGACCTCGTACATTTTAAACAACATTTGTAGATTGTAGGGACCACTTCCGTTACTCGGGTGCAGATAATATGTAAAGTTGTGAATCTGTTCAACTTTACTGCCAAAAACGTGTTGTTGATGGTTGTAGATATGAGCTAGATCTGTAAACAACCGGTTTAATGTAAGCATTACAGAATGGTTTGCCTTGTACCATGTACTTTGATTAGCCATAATTAAGGATGTGCAAAATTGAATGAGTTAGAATTTTGATGTGCCTTTTCAATCCAGAGTTTCAAACATCACCCTATCTTACCTTTAGCTGCTTTCAAAACAACCTTCTTGTCATGTGAGCTTGGGATATACAGCACCTCTACCATCATCATCACACGAATCGGCATGTAAAAAACTCCCATGATAATGTCAAGGACTGACAACCACAGCTTGCAAAGACCGTACGGACCCCACTGTGTACGTCTCTGTCTCCATATTACCGCTGGTATAAGGAGATTCCCTAGAACGGTGATAATGCTGACTATGATGGTTGATATCAGATTGAATAGAACGCCTGGTACACTGCAGTCTCTGTATACATGTTGTAAAGGGTGTAAATAGGGAATTCGACGAAACAATACATTCAGTTGTGGTTAATTTTGAAACTACTACAGTGTTTTAACTGTGGAAGAACAATGGCATATTGTCAAACGGGGTCTACTGTGTACATCTGCATGTTGTTTAATTCACAATTTTGAAGCAGATGTTTAAATCGAGTTGCAAAATAGGTCTGCTACTATTATCCAAACAGAAGTAGCCAGTTCAATGTACCTGAATTAAAGTGTTTTAGGGCAACTAACCTGTTCGCATTGAACGAATAATTTCGTGAGAAAAACGACTCCTTTGAACAGAGACGAAACGAGTGCAGAACATTGCAGTTTGTCAGGTTTTCGTAATCGTCCATATTTATTTACCTACACCAAAGAAACAAAATGCCTGAAAATACACAATCTCAGCCAATGACCTTAAAATCAGCATGATAATTGTGGACCGTATATCCAGTATTATTCTACATGATCAGTTCGCTAGTTTGCTGGCCTAAGGGTGCTACCTTGCATTCTGCTGAAATATTTTGATACTTAGATCAAACGTTTTGCCTGAGGCATAAATCAATTCCATTAAGCTTTTCTGCTGCCCATGGCAAAGTTCAAACGCCTTTAAATCAGAAATGTTGAAGTTCGATCATTGGCTTAGTGGCCAACCGCTTACGGGAAATATTGAGGAACACATTTTGATTGACATGAATGACAGGTTACATGTGCAAGTTTAAGCGCAACCTTGCAAGATTGATTCGATGCTTTGTTCGCAAATTTGGACACAAAACTACAGCGTTATGAAGTCATATAAAGATCTGATATCTTCAATCTTTTTTTACGAATTTATTTCATACTTTGTATTAAACATATTTAAAAGTGACAGGTGAATCTATTGTAACGAACCTTTACCTTGCGTTTAAAAGTGTAACAAAATCACTTTTGCACACCGCCAAAGTCAAAATCTATAGTTTTCTAGATTTTCAGAGCAACTGTACTAGCAATAACTCTATACTAGCTTGCGCTTTTAATGACGTTTGTCTTAAGTTTGGTCAATGTTGGCATCTAAAACTAATAAGGAATCACTGACATGTCAAATAAGACGCTCGTATGTTTGAAAACCCTTACAATGGCATCTCTTGTCCACCACTTGGGTTATTAATTATTGACACAAACAGTTGTTTTGTTCACGGTACACATTGTAAGTGGTTTTTATGCATTGTTATCAAATATTTAGAGCCTCGAGGTGCCTGTAATTATACGTAAGCGTGAGAACTGTAAACCAGGGACCTTAAAATCAAGACGGTATTGTTAAGTAATGCGAATGACTTTTGCAGACATGACTTTCGTGATCAATTTGATAATTGAATTATGCCATAATAATATGGGGTATTTGTAGTTCGCAAAGTAAAAAAGTGCTTATTCTAGATGATTTTTGACAATATTTTTTTCACTGTGTCGGCCTACATGTATTTTAGTCGCAAGTTTTTTTTTAAGAAAGAATTTTGAAACTTCTTTTTTTGCATGCGACAAAAAGACCCAAAGTCTTGCAGCTTTTTGTCTATTTTAGTTAAATTGAAGTTAAAACTTAATGAAGTAGTTTTTAATTGTTTGACTTTCCAGTCTAGGTTACCTTAGAATTAGATGTTTAGATTCTCCTTCACATATTTTGTTTTTTGTTGTATTCAGACGCCGACGACAAACGTTCAAAATGCAAATCATCTGAAAAAGCCGAAACTGCTGGAATCGCTCATGCGTGACTGTTCCCAACAACGTGACCAGCCAGGTAATTGAAAAACAACTGTTTTAGGTAGGTACTTGTGCTCCTTGCGCCAACTATCGAAATTTAGCTAAATGTTCGACTGCCGTGATGTGTGGTGTTAGTAGACTTTCCAATAACATGAAATATTTGGTATATTGGTAACAGCTTATCACAGCAATTTCGGCTCCTCTTCAGACTGCTGACGAAAATCTCTCCTATATTTTAAATGCTACGAAAAAATATTGTTTTTTTTAGCGTCTTCACAACTAACAGGAGCTGCCTACCCCCGAAACAAGTCACTCCTTTCAGCTCAACACATGATACGGCGCGAAAGACGACCTTTTACGAGAAAGATGTTTAGCGACGACAAACGGCAAACCGACAGTGGAATTAACAACCACCAGGTGGGACTCTAAGACATGCTAACATGTGTAGTTCTGATTGGTGCGCAATTGACTCGTGTACAGTCATAAAATATTTGATTCGTTCTCGATTTGTACCCCGTGAAAAAAAAATGGAGAAATAGTCAAATTGTTGCCTTTTGCTTCTGTAATTTAAGAGAAAAGAAACATTACGCATAATTGTATTTTCATAAGACTGAGTCGGTACGTTACATATTATCAAACATCTTTTTTGTCGGAAAACGAACAAGCTGATTCGTAATTTCCTTAATTTAAGATTGAAACAAATATTACGCGGTCATTTCCATCACTGACAGATTAAGCGAACGGGTTACAAAGTGTCTTGCCTTTAGTTGAATATAAGTTGTATGCATTCCTCTTCTAAAAATACTTCATTCATTTTCATGAACCTTTCAAACGATTGGTGGAAATACTTAAGTATCTTATTATGG
The DNA here is from genome assembly GCF_965637545.1 of Phallusia mammillata. Lineage (NCBI taxonomy): Eukaryota > Metazoa > Chordata > Ascidiacea > Phlebobranchia > Ascidiidae > Phallusia > Phallusia mammillata. The sequence continues at coordinate 29,696,564 of NC_137252.1, read as the reverse complement.
GTCCCCTTCCCTGAAGGGGACACATATTGATTTTACTCAAATTGTTTTTGTTTTTTTGTTTTTTTTCTTCCTTTTTTTTGTCTCCCCAAAGTTTGTCCGACTCGTTTTTCCATCAAATGTTTGATGGATTTGGCTGAAATTTACACAGATGGTAGATATAGTTATGTAGATGTGCATCCCACTTTGTTTTTGTTGATAACCTCAGTATTTACCCCGCTAGCCCCCTAAAATGGGTATTTTTTCCCCGAAGTTTGTCCGACTCGTTTTTCCGTCAAATGTTTGATGGATTTGGCTGAAATTTACACAAATGGGAGATATAGTTATGTAGATGTGCATCCCACTTTGTTTTTGTTGATAACCCCAGTATTTACCCCGCTCGCCCCCTAAAATGGGTGTTTTTACCCAAAGTTTGTCCGACTCGTTTTTCCATCAAATGTTTGATGGATTTGGCTGAAATTTACACAGATGGTAGATATATTCATGTAGATGTGCATCCCACTTTGTTTTTGTTGATAACCCCAGTATTTACCCCGCTAGCCCCCTAAAATGGGTGAATTTTTAAACAGTGTCAGAATTGGCTGAAATTTGGATTTCTTGTATAGTATGCCATTTATAGGTGTCAATTGTTGTGTTCAACCCTGTAGTCCTAACATTTACCCCACAAGCCCCTAAAGTGTAAAACGTATTTGTATGTTACTGGGCACCACAAACGAAAGATTTCTTTGGCGCAATAGTGTTACAAGGGCAAACAGTTGTATGTTGCTCGTTGGTGGGTTGCTTGGTGGTCGTTTTTGCACCATGGCAGTTGGGGGCTTGTCAACAGCCCTATGACGTCAGAAACATTACCGGTTGTTGCTCAAAACACCTCTAGTGGTCGAAATTTTAAACATTGGCGGATTGGGCTGAAATTTTGCTGTACTATTGATTGAGTCATTGTGGTTTTTATATATTTTTTAGTTTGTGTGTCGAACCCAATTAGTTGCCCTACTAGCCCCCTAAAATGGGTCAGTTTTTTTGAAACGTTAAATAGGACATACTTTAACCAATATCTGGGGTGAATCTAATTTTATAGTTTGTATTCTCCATATTATTATTATTTAAGCCCAGTGCCGATCACTGTGTTTTACCTTACAACACCCGACTTTTGCATGGTTATCTCTTGAAATGCATTATCTACAACTTTGCATGTGTGGGGACCCATGAGTTTTTGCCTGCAGAAACGACTAAAGTTATAAAAGACGGTGACTAATATGGGACCCAATACAAAATAAGCATAGGAAATATATTTATGTTTAAAAATAGGTTATAGTGTATATGCAAGGGCAATATGTGCTAAGCCACCCTTCTAGTTGTTTTTGTCTATATATTTTTTTCTTTATTTCTTTTTTTCCGTCTAACGCGGATTTGTTGCCACGTTTTGGTCAAGAAAGAATGGTTCAAACTTTTTCAAATTTAAACACATTGGCCAAATAGTTACTTTTACAGTCATAATATGTGTACACTGTCAGTCAGATAGAAGTCTCAACTTTATGGGTCCCCTTCCCTTTTTGTCCGACTCGTTTTTCCATCAAATGTTTGATGGATTTGGCTGAAATTTACACAGATGGTAGATATATTCATGTAGATGTGCACCCCACTTTGTTTTTGTTGATAGCCCCAGTATTTACCCCGCTAGCCCCCTAAAATGGGTGAGTTTTCAAACAGTGTCAGAATTGGTTGAAATTTGGATTTCTTGTATAGTATGCCATTTATAGGTGTCGATTGTTGTGTTCAACCCTGTAGTCTAACATTTACCCCACAAGCCCCTAAAGTGTAAAACGTATTTGTATGTTACTGGGCACCACAAACGAAAGATTTCTTTGGCGCAATAGTGTTACAAGGGCAACCAGTTGTATGTTGCTCGTTGGTGGGTTGCTTGGTGGTCGTTTTTGCACCATGGCAGTTGGGGGCTTGTCAACAGCCCAATGACGTCAGAAACATTACCGGTTGTTGCTCAAAACTCCTCTAGTGGTCGAAATTTTAAACATTGGCGGATTGGGCTGAAATTTTGCAGTACTATTGATTGAGTCATTGCGGTTTTTATATATTTTTTAATTTGTGTGTCGAACCCAATTAGTTACCGTACTAGCCCCCTAAAATGTGTCAGTTTTTTAAAACGTTGAATAGGACATACTTCAAACAATATCTGGGGTGAATCTAATTTTATAGTTCGTATTATACATTGCATTATTATTTAAGCCCAGTGCCGATCACTGTGTTTTACTTTACAACACCCGACTTTCTCATGGTTATCTCATACTTTCAACTTTGCATGTGTGGGGACCCATGAGTTTTTGCCTGCAGAAACGACTAAAGTTATAAAAGACAATGGCTAATATGGGACCCAATACAAAATAAGCATAGGAAATATATTTATGTTTTAAAATAGGTTATAGTGTATATGCAGGGGCAATATATGCTAAGCCACCCTTCTAGTTCAAATAGAATCTTTACCTATCATACTACGCTATTGCGATCCTGTTTTATATATAACTTCAAACCGATTGGGGACTAAACCCCGATGTTATTATTTCTTGTACAGGATTCGTTGTACAACGGCACCGCATCGCAGGAAGTTGATTTCAAGCAGCTTCATCTGAAACGTCAGCAAGCTGTGCTGAAGAGACAACGAGAGGAGCAAGAACTGAGAGAAAATCACCCACTTTTCGACACCCCCCTGTTTCTAATTAAACGGGAAAGCAAGTTCCGAAAGTAATTTTCCAACACTTTAATACACTATTCATCCTATATCTCCACGTTTAAGGGCCATTGTTTGGATTCGTCATATTAAACTGTGACAACAGCGTACGGCAAAACGTGCAAAAAATAGTGTGAACAGCAAAACTACTTTAAATGTTCGGAAAGAGTCAAAAATCGGCGCGTAGGGCTAGAACTACTGAATAGGCTGAAAAAATTCATATGCTGAAACTATATCGCGAATCCACACTTTTTTGGTTCGTATGTCGGGCATAACTTTATCATTGTCATGAATTTAACAGGTTGGGGGTCAAAAGCTTAAAGGCAGCCGAAATCGTGAATTGTGGATTAACTAATCGAATCAAAACGTTAATTTAAAAAAACAACTTTACATGGAACATACCGATCGCCTTTTTTGTCTCCGGTATTACATAAGATGTATTACTTGCCCGTTTTTCACGTCGTAACTGGGACGCAGTTATATTCTGAACATTACCGTGATTTGTGGTAAATACTCTTTTTCAGGTTTTGTCAAGCAATCGTGTGCGCTCAAAAGGGGAAAAGTGACAGCAAAGGACAAAATGATGTTTCTAAGCAACGCCCGATGCAGGTTCTACAGTAAGTATGCCACGTTTTGGACAGTTTTCGGCTTTTACTGGAAACAGATAAACTGTTGAAAACCGCTATCCTACTCAAAGTGTAATTGCTGGTAAAAATATTTGCATACTTTGTTTTGTAACGAAAAAGGTGTAGAAAGTTGATCCTGCATAAAGGTACGAACAACTTATAAGTTACCTGTAGTGCCCCTGAAGGACCTTTTTTCTTTTTGTTAGTGACTTGCTTGGACTCGTTCCATACCTTGATTGGTTCATGATAATGTTCACTGTGGCTTCTTGTTCATCCATGATGTTGGAAACAACCACGAATCGAATCCACAATACTCCAGCGCTTCAAGTCACCGAATATGTGTTTGTGGTCGCCATGGGTTGTGAACTACTGCTGAAGGTATCATTGATCATAATATCGAAATTCAGCTATTGTTCAATTACTCACGTGATGTATTGATTGACTCTTATACGTGTATATCCTAAGTATATGGTGGTTGCTCGTATATTTTTGTAAACTTTCTATTTTGCTTTTTGTTATTAACCCAACAAAGGCATCCAGAATGAGACGTTGAAGCGTCGGACGAATTAATATGATAAGTTTCGGTTAAACTGAGCAGGAGAGTTAATGTATCTCTTAGTTTACAAATACTTGTTTTTCAGAGGCGCAGACTTTTGGTCAAGTTATTTATTATGGGTCCCCTTCCCTGAAGGGGACACATATTGATTTTACTCGAATTGTTTTGGGTTTTTTTCTTGTTTTTTTCTTTTTTTTTCTTCCCAAAGTTTGTCCGACTCGTTTTTCTATCAAATGTTGATGGATTTGGCTGAAATTTACACAGATGGTAGATATAGTTATGTAGATGTGCATCCCACTTTGTTTTTGTTGATAACCCCAGTATTTACCCCGCTAGCCCCCTAAAATGGGTATTTTTTTCCCGGAAGTTTGTCCGACTCATTTTTCCATCAAATGTTTGATGTGTTTGGCTGAAATTTACACAGATGGTAGATATAGTTATGTAGATGTGCATCCCACTTTGGTTTTGTTGATAACCCCAGTATTTACCCCGCTCGCCCCCTAAAATGGGTGTTTTTACCCAAAGTTTGTCCGACTCGTTTTTCCATCAAATGTTTGATGGATGTGGCTGAAATTTACACAGATGGTAGATATATTCATGTAGATGTGCATCCCACTTTGTTTTTGTTGATAACCCCAGTATTTACCCCGCTAGCCCCCTAAAATGGGTGAGTTTTTAAACAGTGTCAGAATTGGCTGAAATTTGGATTTCTTGTATAGTATGCCATTTATAGGTGTCGATTGTTGTGTTCAACCCTGTAGTCCTACATTTACCCCACAAGCCCCTAAAGTGTAAAACGTATTTGTATGTTACTGGGCACCACAGACGAAAGATTTCTTTGGAGCAATAGTGTTACAAGGGCAACCAGTTGTATGTTGCTCGTTGGTGGGTTGCTTGGTGGTTGTTTTTGCGCCATGGCAGTTGGGGGCTTGTCAACAGCCCTATGACGTCAGAAACAGTAACGGTTGTTGTTCAAAACACCTCTAGTGGTCGAAATTTTAAACATTGGCGGATTGGGCTGAAATTTTGCAGTACTATTGATTGAGTCATTGTGGTTTTTATATATTTTTTAGTTTGTGTGTCGAACCGAATTAGTTGCCCTACTAGCCCCCTAAAATGGGTCAGTTTTTTAAAACATTAAATAGGACATACTTCAAACAATATCTGGGGTGAATCTAATTTTGTAGTTTGTATTCTACATAGTATTATTATTTAAGCCCAGTGCCGATCACTGTGTTTTACCTTACAACACCCGACTTTCTCATGGTTATCTCTTGAATTGCATTATTTTCAACTTTGCATGTGTGGGGACCCATGAGTTTTTGCCTGCAGAAACGACTAAAGTTATAAAAGACGATGGCTAATATGGGACCCAATACAAAATAAGCATAGGAAATATATTTATGTTTTAAAATAGGTTATAGTGTATATGCAAGGGCAATATGTGTTAAGCCACCCTTCTAGTTGGTAATTGCAATTTAAACGTTTTTAAAAGGTTTGACACCAGATATATGGAATTTATATGTCGTTATATCATTCTGCCATCTGAAACAACTTTTCTCAAAAAGATACTATCATTTCATATGGTAATTTTGTGCATGAATAAAGAAAAATAACCCATACTAGAGTGTTTACAACGTGTTTTGTACCATGTAGGTTTTCGCCAACGGACTGCTCTTTACACCGAAACCGACATTCAAAGACTTGGGCGGTTTTCTCGATGTTGCTATTTTTCTTGTGTCCTTCACTTTTGTTTGCACCCTTTCAACATCCACAGGTTTGGATACATCAGCCTACAGTACAAAATTAAAGCTTGCATCTAGTTGCATGGGAACTATGTTAAAATGGAAGAAAACACATAGGCCAATCAGTTTCGCCCTAAAGCGGAGATAGGGAAAAACATTTTGGCCAATAAATTTCGAGTTAAAGCTCAGTTTGTAAAAATCAGACAATTTATGTGTTTTTCCCAATAACTGCTGCGTTATTTTGGACACAAAATGGCTCCATGAGAATCTATCGAGCAACAATGCGTAAAACAACGCGATATTTTTTTAGAGCGATAAGAACAATAGTTTTATGTTGACAGAACCTGCAAGTCAATTTCTGATGGTTCTTCGCTGTTTGCGTCCTCTTAGAATTTTCAAACTGGTCCCGCAAATACGAAATGTCGTCGTTGAGCTTTTTCGGGGATTCAAAGAGATTGTTATGGTAAGACGAATAAAATCATTTGTCGAAAAAACGCACAAAATAACGCAAATTGTATTTTGTGATATAAAAAACAATAATGCCTTTTAAGACTGTTACTCCTGTCACCAGCTGCACTGATGAGACCTTATAGGTCGAAACGGTGTGTGCTGTCTGTAGCATACCATTTATTGACTGGTTGATTATACAAAAAAAAATCCCAATCAGGTTTTATATGTTTGTGTATGGGTCAGGTTCTCCGGGCCATTCGGCCAAGTTCCTGCCTTGCTGTCACTTTTTTTCTAAAACTAGCTATGTACTAACGCACACCTGGAATCACGTTGATAATCATTTGCAGGTTGGAATTCTCTTGGTGGCGCTGGTATTTGTGTTCGCCAGTTTCGGGGTTCAGCTTTATGGCGGGAAACTCGCTGCGTGCAACGATTGGCGAATCGAGAAAAGGGAAGATTGTCATGGAATCTTTTATCAGCAAGTCTGGGTTTCAAACAACATCAACAAAGATGAAGAGCCGCCAGGTGAGGGCGAAAAGGAGTAGTGTTTGAGGCTCAACGTACCAGAACACGCTGACAAATTTGTGGCCTATATACTCCCAATTGCCTTAACTTTTTCGTATTTTCAACCGATTCTTTTAAACTGATTCGGACCATAAAACGAATTTTCGACTTATTTAAATAGAATTTAATTTTTCTACAGGATTTATGGTGCCTCGTGTATGGACCAACCCTCGCAATTTCAACTTTGACACGATAGGATCAGCCATGTTGGCGTTGTTTGAGGTTCTATCCCTTAAAGGTTGGGTGGAAGTTCGAGATATTCTGGTAGAACGGATGGGAGGGGTAATAACAACTGTGTCGTTACGTGCTGTGTTCTGTAACCCTGCTGTGCATGTAGCTATAGGTTTCACCGTGTCTGTTGCTTCACAGTATTAGCTTTTGTTCAAAGTAGCATCAAAAAGTCATTGAATATTGTTGTTGTCAGTGTTTCATTCCGTTGTGCCCGAAACAAAGTGTTTGCCGTAATGCTTTGGAACGTTGAAGTCACCACTGTATTTCGTAAGTATTGTTGTCATTACTTGTCTTACTGTGGTGTTCGTTTCTCTGCCAAATCATTAGCCACAGGTGAAAGCCCTAGTATAGAAGCTAAGATAACCATACATTCATAACTGGGACCATCCCTGAAGCGTCTATGCAGACCAGCTGTCACGACATACTCAAATATAGCCTAAATCATTGTGAGCAAGGCCTATTGAATGCATTGTATCAAATCAAGCCGATCATAGCTTGGGAGTTTAATTCTTTCTTGTTGACAGATTCACGCCATTTACATCCATTTGTTCGTGTTTCTCGGATGTATGATGGGTCTTACGCTGTTCATCGGTATGTTAGTGGTTTTCTTATGACCTTAAAATTGTGTAAGCAACCCGTTCCTAAAGTACTGTGATTCTGTTCAAAGCTTTCATAAAAGATAAATTGTGGAAATTGGAAATGTTGAAAAAAAATTTTTTTTTTAACTAGGTAACATTTTAGAAATACCACATGTCGAAATATAGGTAGAAATACCACATGTCACTGTTAGAGTTATTTTTTGGTTTTCTTCACAGCCGTAAGCTATTTTCGGTGTTTTTTTGTCCATTACCTGCAAGAAGCCTTATTTGCAAAATACTTCACATTTCCAGGTGTTGTTATTGCAAATTACAATGAGAACAAGGGCACTGCTCTGTTGACGGTCGATCAACGAAGATGGGAGGATTTAAAGAGTCGTTTAAAGATTGCTCAACCTCTTCATTTGCCACCGAGGTAACTTTACTTGTTTCCGTTTCACAATACCAAGAACCGAAAATAGCCTAAAAGTGTAAGCCTCTTGCTTGACTTTAGGAAAAGAAAATTTGGAATGAAATGATTTTACCCAATTATGTTACAGACCGTCAGGTCGTGGAATTCGCCCGATGTTATATGATCTTGCAGAGCATCCCTACTCCAAAGGATTTATAGCAAGTTGTGTGATGATCCAATCCCTTCTGCTGTCGCGAAAGGTAAGCTGCGAGCTTGACAGCTGTTCGTTTTTATTCTTTCAAAGCTTCTGAACCGTTTAAATTTTCGTAGATATCATGTTGATGTATATAACTTATATATTTTTTCCCAGGAAGAAATGTGCGTTTATGTTTTGTTCCGGAAAATGACTAACTCATGTTTTTGTATGTTTTGTTGAGGTAAAATATACGTTTTGGCTTGATAACGTATTTTTGTATTTCTTTCTGGTCATTCAGCAAAGCAGAAAGGTTAAACGAAAGTATGCTAAATTATGCAACTTTATTTTGGTTAACGGAATGAAATTTATACATTGACAAATACCATAGGTATTTAACGCAATCTTAAACATCAAGAAACAGTGCTGTAGATGCAAAAATTAGGCATCAGTTTTACAACATTTTTTGTTGTTGAAACGCTTGCAGTGGGATGCGAGTAGTGATTATGCTGACTATCTTCTGTGGACGTCCGTCCTCTTTACTTTCATCTTTCTCCTGGAAGTTGTGATCAAGATCATCGGGATGACTTTTATGGGGATGATCAGCAGCTGGAGAAACAGGTCAGTGCCAAAGTTTTTATTTTTATTTTGTTCCTTATGGTCACCGCCTGTTGTGTTAACATGATAAACGCAGGGTAGACAATTGCCCTGATAACACATTGTTTGAAAATATCCCCGATAACACATTGTTTGAAACTATAAAGTTTTTTTCGATGGTTTTTTCGACGCCATGCGACATAATCTCAACTCAACTAAAAACAAATACTTCTTTCCAACATTTGTAGGTCAGTTTTTATATGCAACAAGGCCCAGTAGCGTTTTTCAAAGTTATGACCTCAAAATAAAAGGGTAATATTATGAGATATGTGGGTTTCAAGAGAAACAAAGTTTGTTGTTACTTGTTGCCTCTTACAATTGTATTTGAGACTTACGTAAATCCTTAACCTAACAGACACTTACAGCCTTTATATTGTTACGCTCTTTGTCAATGAATTTAAACAACACATTTCCATGTAAGACTCTTTCGTTTTGTCAACAGATACGACATCCTGGTCACCACTCTTGAGATTTTGTGGGTGTTTCTCTTTTTCGTGAGTCACGACCTCCATCAAAACGACACAGTGTATAGCTATGGTTGGATTCTGGTTGTTCTGCGATTCTTCAGCATTTGCGGAAAGCACGTACGTTCCAATCGCAATAAAAAGCATTAACTCAAGCAGAAGTAACGCCAAAAAATAAGTACAGACTAAACTGAAAATTAATTTCCAAATCATAGTTCTCTTTAAAAAAAAACACTAATGTATTCCCACTAAACTTACAGGCGAAATCCAAAATTAAGTTTATATTGACGAATCAACGATTAAAAAAGGCAACAAACGTTTTGTTACGATATTTTGCGTAAAGTTAACACTGTTATATATTACCTTGGCATAACAGTATATCTACAATATCTTTTAAGAAAATATACATCAAAATAGGAGTACTACTCTGTTATTTGCAGGCCACATTGAAGATGCTGCTGATGACAGTTGCTGTGAGCGTTTACCGTTCATTCTTTATCATCATAGCGATGTTCCTACTACTTCTGTGTTACGCGTTTGCTGGTGTGGTTATGTTTGGAACTGTCAAGTGAGTTTTGTCCTGGGTGGTTGCTTCAAACATTTTTTAGTTTGTTTTTGAACTATCAAGATGTTTAGAATGTGTACCGAACAACTTGAGTGTCAAACTGACTTTCTTGAGCATTCTCGTTTCAAATAAGGCAACATACTATGTGACATAGTCTGACTTTAAGTTCCACAAGTTTACCGTATACGTTTTTGATCTCGGGCTCTGAGGGTTCCACGGTCACGGGCTCTGAGGGTTCCACGGGGAACACAAACTACAAAAGTTCAATAGCCACTGGTCTAATTGAAAGCTGTTACTTTTTTTTTTATTTTTTGTTGTGTGTAAGGCATTACATTTTGGTGAATTTACTTGTCGTTGTTACACAGATATGGGGAAAACATCGACCGGCACGCAAACTTTGCCACAGCGCCGCTAGCGGTTACCGTGCTGTTTCGAATCGTCACTGGAGAAGATTGGAACAAGATTATGCATGACTGCATGGTACACAACAATCTGTAAAAAAACACCTGTTATAAAAAATAAACAAACGCAGTGCGCAATTCAAAAAATCAACATGATAGTTAAACTGGTTTGTATTGACATTGAAATCCAACTTAAACTCGCAGGTTAAATTTTAAGTCATGTTTTGCAAAATTGCTTATAAATTCAGGCGGCCTGATTCTGTATCTCTCGTAGGCGTGATATCATATACATACGAATGTATTTACATTTAAGTTTTTCGCAGAGAACTTTGTAGCACGGCTATTTTGTAATTTGGTACTATTTTGTAAGAAATATTAATGGTCTTTGTACAGATTCAAGCGCCACGTTGCACACACTCCGACAACTACTGGGAAACTGACTGTGGCAATTACACAGCTGCTCTCATCTACTTCTGCAGCTTCTACGTCATTATCGCATACATCATGCTTAATCTGCTCGTCGGTAAGTCTGAAATATTATTCTTGGCATAATCATAAAAATAAGCCCATAAATGCTCTAACGTTTGGTCCAAGGATATATGCCTCCGACTGTTTTAATTCAAAGTGGGGTAAATTGAACTTGAAATTTTGTTTTAAAATTTATCTAGCGGAAATAATCAATTAACGGTATTGGTACAATTTTTGAAGTTTGGCCCCTAAAGACCGCACTTTGTCCGATGCGTCTAAAAATCGCCGTTGAAATATAACAATCCAAGAAAAATTTTTGAAATGCAAATTTGGTTTGGGGGCATAAAATTTTTAGCGCTTTCGATATATAAATCTATTGGTACGGGTTTTTAAGTTTAGACCTCAAAGATCACACTTTTGATGTGTGTGAAAAATTACTGTTTGATATGGTTTAGCTATCATCGTCGAAAACTTCTCTCTTTTCTACACAATGGACGAGGACATCCTTCTCAGCTACAACGACCTTCACATGTTCCAAGTTACGTGGAATGTCGTTGACGTCAAACGAAAGGGAGCGATTGACGTCAGAAAGGTGAAAGAGTATAACTTTTTAACGGTACCACCACTGGACAGCTACAAGAAAAATAACTGATTTGAACAAAATATTTTGCAGCTTTCAACCTGTTTTCACTTTAAACATTTTTATTCGATGCGAAATCCCATTTTTCATCGACAGGTTCGTATCCTGCTATGTCTTCTTAAAGGTCGACTTCAGATTGATGCAGAGAGAGATCAGATCCTACTCAAACACATGTGCTATGAGATGGAGAGGATTGGAAGACGAAGCGCTACTGGGAACAAGTCGAACGGTTCCACCGCTAACGGACATTCATTCCGATGGCGACATAACGATGAGACATTGTTTGTGACTTTCCACGACGTGCTAATGTTAGTCATTTGCCAGGGTAAAATTTTAAAGACAAAGAAATATATCTGTATTGCCGTAGAAATGGTAAGGTTGGAAACAAGCTTTCAAACCAATTTGTCGATACTTGGAAGATCCAATTTGTGTGGTAAAACAAAAATAAACACCACACTCCCATGCGATCGTTGATAGTTTTGAGTAGAGTATTAATCCTACTTTACAGACACAATTGATTAATTACACCGCGTGATTATATATTCCATTTAATTACATGGGGATAGTAAATCCAAAGCTTATTATTTGTCCAAAAAACGTTTTGCATATTCTGGTTAATTATATAAAACAAGCTTAGTAGATTGGATATTCGATTATCCAGATTGATCTGTGTTTATATGCGATTAACCGGTTTGTCTAATTTACTTTCAGGATGACCGCATATCGTAGTGTTGACATCCGGAAGAGTTTGCAGTTGGAGGAACTACTGATGCGGGAGAAACTGGAGGCGGAGATTGAGGAGGAGGTTGCAAAGAGGACGATACGAACCTGGCTTGAGAGCTGCATCAAAAGGAACAAATCGGTACTGTTCAAAGTTACTAGATCCCGTGAATTATTTTTTCGTGTTAAACATTGCGTTTTTAACAACGAGTTCAGGCTCTATTTTATTCCACTAACATTCGCATCAAAGGTAACCACCGAATATGCCTTATTTACCTAGAGTGGCATTTTTGATACACGGCTATGTTTGATATCCTAACAAATCCTAAGAGGATTTTTAGTCGGCGAAACGGGCTGATCATCTCAATTGTTTCTTTTGTTTAATAACAGCAAAAGACTCGACACGTGATGATCCCCGACGCGATATCCGAACGCCAAACGCAATCGGCTGTAGCAGAACAACCAAGTTTCGTCATAGAACCGGACGTGAGCGACGAACAAGGAGCCCCCGAAGATGCTGAAGGTAAGCAATACACTCACATAAACCAAAAATTCCTACCAACTTATATTCTGGCAAGACTGCGCAGTCACTGGAATAAACCAAATCAATTCATGAAAGCAAAGTTTACATCTGCGTTTACTTACCCGCCTTTACTGGCGTATCGTGTAAGATTATCTGTGTACCTATACCATGAGGATATAACTAATTTTGAGCTGGTTTCGCTTTTTTAGAGGTACAGGTCCTGCGCCACCCAATGTCGGCTACACGAGAATGTTCTAACACTATTGGTAATCATATTCGTCATGTCCGACGAATTAGAGCAAAAAGATTTTAGTTCCCACACATAATTGTTTACTGCGTTTAGGTCAAACGAGTGGTTTAAATTTATCTGAACATTTTCACATGCAATAGATTGGTATAAGTTTTTCGAGCATTATATATTTAGAGCATACAACAAGGTCCTATACGTTTGGAAACTGTTGTTTAAGGCTTTGAATTTCGTTTTCAGCTGACACATCCAGTCCGAGAAAGCGATTTCTGCGCAAGAATCGACGCCAGGGTCTATGGAAACCCCCTCCGTCATATTTACCAGGTAAGTGCACCAGCATTTATACTAGAAGCTCTTTGGCATTGACAACCACTCGAAAAAATGATATATTTTACGAACAGGGGCTGCTTGTACCGGTCGTCTACCCTCTCTCATCGTGGCTGGTGATAGCGACCCCAACATGCAGATGGAAAACAAAGCAAACATGTCACTTGGTACTTCCATGGATGACTGGTGGGCTGAAGGCAAAGTGTAAACCTTCTTGGAAGCAGTGAAAAACTGTGATTTTTGTATATTTTGTTAGGAAGAAGCTGTGCGTGTAACGATTTTGTACAAATAAACATCACGTGATCATCGATCGATATGTACTCGTCGACAATCCACATGAAAAATGTTGTTTAAATTAAAGCAACTAATTAACGAACCAATCTTCTCTAAGTAAAACTTACTCACATTAAATCACAGTACGCCAGGCCCATTGAAGGCGCTATGTTCATCTTTACTCACATTAACTTACATCTTTTAGACAGCAATTCAACAAAACTTTGGTTTTACAATTAGTTAAATGTAATAAGGCATACAATAAACATTGTAATGTAGCCAAGTTACATAATAGGCTACAGTATTGGTTTAAAATGACCGATTATTAAAAAGGGGTACCAGCCTACATGGAACTTGAAGGGTAAGACTCTGTCGGCGATCCTGCGAAAGATCTAGAAATCAGCACATATTTTGCCACGTAACTTCTGTTTCATTACAAGAATTACTATGATGCGTTTCTTGGCTTCGCAACCAAATACAATGTTTGCTTACATTGTAACGACACGTTCTGGAGATCAAATATGGCAAGTTTTTACCAACAAAGATATTATAGCCCAGAACACTTTGTATGAAACATCATCAAATGAAAATCACCTAAAAAGTGAAACATGGCAGCGTATTACGATGTGTTTTAATAATAAATGTCCAAAAGAACTTTTCATTTCGTTTGCGGTTACTACTTTGGACTCGGCGTTAGCCACATCAGGGTCCTTGTCTTCTGAAGTAATAAACGAAGACAAAACACATGCCAGTCATGCATGACAAGCCTGTAGCTAATACGATCTATTTACATGGAAGGAACCAATAGTTTTAAGGCAAATGTCAACAGCACCAATGATTTTACGATCGTCCAGCTGCTGCCATGCTGTCGATGCCTTGTGATTAGCCTACGCGTATCGTATGAGAAAAGTAGACATTAAAACTAGTGGTGCACCGAACCCGTCTAAAAAAGTTCGGGCCGAAACCGAATATTCGTCCACGAGGCCGAATAATTTCGGCCGAACCTAAAATCCTCGTTTCTATGGATATTTTCAACTGAACTTTGTGTCGTTGATGCGAGTGAATTGAATTATGACAAATCAAAATCAGTTTCACAATGCAGGAGCTATACTAAACTTGTAGTATTTTGCAGACAACGTGGCTCGTAGCCTATTTTGTAGACAGAAAAAATTAGTTAATTTATGACGTTTCGTATTGGAGAAAATGAAATTTTAGGCAAAAATTCCAAGCAATCAAAAAGTTCGGTTTCGGCCGAATTTTCAAAAAAGTTCGGGCCGAAACCGAAACATCAAAAAACAGCGGATTCGGTCGAAATGTTTCGGTGCATCACTAACTAAAACTATATTTGCAATTTGCATACCACAGGTTATACAAAACAACAAACGGACAGGACTTGAGTAAAGAAACGTCAAAAACTTTACGCCAAGTTGATTTTTGTTTTGTGTTACAGTGACTTGCTGCGTTCATAGTAAACAGAATAACGTGGACGTGCATTAAGCACAACGCCTTCCATCAGAAGCAGCGATCCACGCCAGCGGTATGAATCAATCCATATTTGTGCCAGCAAGTTGAGTAGAATACCACTGACCGGGCTACCTGATGTTACTATGTTGTTCACCAAGGGTCGCTTATCCGAGAATGAATAACCAAAAAGGGCAAAGATAGGTGTGATAATCATACTTCCACCTGGACCTGAAAAATTGTCACTAAAGTAACATAACAATTTTGATCACTTACCCATTCTTAACGACATGTTCATCTCAGATTTTGATGGAGTTCATAGTATTGCGCGACAGTCAAGTAGTTAGTCGACCGGTTGATAGATTGAAACGCATTACTTAGCAATTCTTTGTTGTGCTGAAGGTTTGCAGCTTTAGTCAACAGTAAATAAAATAACATTGACTTACCAAGACAAACTCCCAACAAAACGTAAATCAATTTAGTATTCGGTGAAACGCTCGATAGCAACACTCCAAGTGTAGCAATACTGCAATAGCAACGCCGATTAGGCAAATATAACCAAGCTACGAACGCATCACAGTTATCAAGGAACGTGAAATATATTTTATATGCATGGTTGCAAATTACAATACGTAGCGCTCTGGCATCCAAAGCTATTTGAAACACCAAAAAGTACACTCCCATCGCCCTCACAGGACCAATAGCAAAAAATCGAGTACAAAGGCCAAGCAAACGGCCTGAACCTTCTTCCATCTTGTGATGTTCATCATATTAAAGACGGTATAGTATGCTACCACATGACCTTCCCAGGCAATTATCCCATATCGCCTGATTGATGTTTGCTTACCAGCTTCAGACCAGTAATCATAATCTCTGGAGTACAATGCTGTTGTAGGTCTTCTTTAATTAACTGTCCAAGTAGAGGTCATCACATTGCCTGTCCTACTTGTGCAGTTAAAGAAACAAATATGTACACAAAGATACTTTATTTACAAATGCCATAAGAAATAAACTACAGAAAAAAATAGTAAAAGTGGCAGGTGAAATTTATTTGTTACATTGACATTTTCTTAGTTTTATTAAGTACACACTAAACTAGTATAATGGCAAAACCACTGATCTTTGCATGTGTTGGTCTAGTCACAACTCACAACAAGGAACTTCAAACCTATTTTTGTGAAAAATCAATCATCTTTCAAGTTTTGCCAAAAACGTAACATAACTTTTTAACTTCTTGACACTAATAAACAGTCACCCCAGATTATCCACACATTATTTTCTGGAATTGGCAACTTAAAATACTTACAAAATACTTGTTTATTCTTCTTGCTGTCTGAATATGGTGACTTGAACTCACATACCACAAAGTCAACTGACAAAAAATAGCTTTTTAGCAAAATACAAAATTACCAATAGTGACATTCAGTAATGCAAAGCAATATACTGTTCAATTGCACCTACTTACAGAAGCCTGTGTTGAGTGTACAGCTTGAGTTATGCAGTGTTCAGTGGATAACAGTTTCTCTTTGCCAATATTCTGGTGGTATATTCAAATAATCACAATACAGCACGGGTATATCTTGAAAAACCGCAAGAAGCTGTCCTCTTTCACATAAACAAGATATTCGAGTCGCAAACCGCGCGTTGCTTGAAGCGGAAACATCGTCACGCACCACTGCACTCACGTCGCGTAGAAAAAGTTTGTTTACTTCCTGAAAAACACTTCTCTGGTGTACATTCTATGATATGCGTGATGTTTTCAAGTATAATGTCACCTGCCTTGTTTCAGTAATGCAAAATTAGCTATTTCAGTAACTAACACGCAGCTGAAATTGTGGTTTGTACAATTTTTGCACTCAGATGGGTTATGGTTATTTAACACACATACAAAAGAGACGGGGGGAAACAGCTGATGTCTGAGGTAAATATAAGCACGCAGCATGGCCGTAGAGGCGTACGTAGGGACGGACGGCCATTTGTTTACGCCGTAGACAAAGAAGGGTTGCTCGCATAAGAACTACTGTGACCCGCCTGTACCATAGTTACAAGCAAGAATATGCCATGTAGTATGTTGACAACAAGTTTTTTAATTTGAAGAAAACAATGGCAAAATGGAGCAAGGTGCAGGTGGTCTGTGGGGCCTTTCTGGTAAATTTTCTGATGATGGGTCCCATGAAGTCAATGGGAGTATACTTTTTGGTGTTTCAATTAGCTTTGGAGGCTAGCGCAAAGGAAGCTTCCATGGTATTGTCGATAATGTACGGAACCTACTTTTTTACTGGTAAGTGCTTAACCAAGGTTGAACATGAAGTTTTGTAAAGAATGTGTCTAATTTGCAGTGTTGTCATTTACACAAAACAATTGTTGACAAAGTTCAGCACCGTAGCTGCAGTTACGGCAGGTTTTAGAAATGGTTAACCACACGTACAATGTGCATTACAGATCCCATTGTAACTGTGATGTGTTCATTCTTCGGTTACAAGTCAACCTGCTTTATTGGCATGGCCATCGCTACGCTTGGATTATGCTTATCATGCGTTTCGCCTAGTATTGAATTCATATATGTGACTGTGGGAATATGCCTCGGTAAGTAAATGATTTATTGGTAACAACTTGCCAAACAGCTGGTACACAGTGTTTGCAAACAATTATTTGCATTGGGCTGTAGCAACAACTATCCCAGCTAACCATTTTGTGACATTTTAAGTTCTCAACCAACAGAATGTGTATGAACAGCTGACATGTTGCTTTTTTCAGGCTCTGGTTCCTGCATGGCCATCACCCCTATGTATGCACTTGTGGGTCAGATTTTCTCTGATAAGCGACCTTTGGTGAACAACATCGTAACTTTAGGTAGCGCAGTTAGCAGCATACCACTCAACTTGCTCGCACAAATATGGATTGATTCATACGGCTGGCGTGGTTCGCTGCTTCTTATGGGTGGTTTTGTACTTAATGCGCTCCCAGTTATTCTGTTTACTATGAATGGTGCCAAACGCTGTAATGCAAAACAAAAAGCTGATCGGCGCACAATTTTTGACACTTCGTTACTCAAGTCCTGTCCATTTTTGTTGTATTGTGCAGCCTGTGGGCTGCATATGGCAAGTATGGTGTTAGTATCGACCTATCTAATACGATACGCACAATCACAAGGTATCGACAGCATAGCAGCTGCTGGGCTATCTTCAATTATCGGGGCTGTAGATATAGTTCTTAAACCATTGGTTGGCTATGTGGTCAGTCTCAAAACGATGGGATCTTTACAAGTTAATAGATCTTACGTTATGGGCGTCGCAGCTGTGATACAGTCTACTGCTGTTCTATCACTTCCGTTTGCCACAAACTATTTTGGAATAGTGATTGTTGTCGTGGCGTACGCTGCCAGTATAGGCCTTTGTGGAGCACTGCCTATTACCGTTCTTTCGGATCTTTTTGGTCCAGCAAAGTTGCCAACATCTTTAGGTATACGTTCTCTTGTGGTGGGCGCTTTTTCAATGGCGTCTCCACCGTTAGTAGGAATAGCAGTGGACGCATACGAAACTTTTAGTTTCCCATTTTTCTTTAGTGCTTGTTTGTCGTGCATAGCTGGCGTATGTTTTGTCATAGTTTATCTTTGTGTGAATCCTTCAAAAGATAAGAAACCTGATTTAGTTGAAGCCGTAACAAGAGTAATGGAGTCAAACGAAACGAAAACATAATTAATTTCCTATTTTCAAAATACAAATTATTTCAAAACACATTTTCTTTTTTGCTTCAATATGCAGACACTATTTATGCGTCACTCACTTACGGTTACAACGTTGTACTATTTCATTTTACTTTATGAAAATCGAACCGTTTGATATACTATGTGCGACTTGCGTCTGCAATCGTAATTATTTTTAACGATAAGGCAAGCTACAGCTCCATAGAGTCGTTTATTGGTGCTATACCTGTCAACATTCTTACAATTTAAAGGCGTTCATAATGAGCTCGACATTTTTTAATGCCAATCTTGCCCAACCATCATAAATTACGTGTGTTTTTATGTTTAATTTTACGCCTAGCAGCTGTTTTGCAGTGAAAGTCCTATTACACTTATTTGTGCATTGTGTCTGTTTGTACAATGTCACACGAAACGATTATATTTTGTCGTGTTTTTAATATAAAGTGCAACATTTGACCAATTCATGTACTTTGTATTTCCTATTGCAAATAAAATGTGCAATTCTTACAATCTTTTTGAATTTTTTTTTCATTGGCAACAATATACAACTTCTGTATATTTCTTCTTCCCAACAGCCATTCACAGACGATGTCTTCATTACAATACACGTCACCTATCGTCGTGATGTTCCACATACGTGACCAATGTCTGTATAGACCAGGGGTCGGCAACCTTTTTTGCACTGCAGACCGGTTGTAAACCTAAAATTTATTCATGGACCGGCCTTCAAAAAACTAAGTGTTCAGCACTGAAAACGCCTAAATTAGTTTAACATCTCTGGGTGCACGGGCAAAATATTTAAAAACATTTAACCTGAAAAAGTTTACGGCCCGGTAAAGAACTTGCCGCGGACCGGCACTGAGCCGCGGCCTGGCGGTTGCCGACCACTGGTATAGACTACGTTGGTACAAAGTACTAACATCGTTTGTTGGGTAGTGTGCTTTTCGGTGAAGGTGATTCCAATCTTCGTCTGCACCTGAAAACTTATAATTGGGCATAATAAAGTACTAAACATAAACCAACATGTTGTATATGTCCACTCTATTCTACACATACACACCTCTGGTTACGACAATGTATTTACATCCAGGCAAAAGACTATGCTAATATAATGATTCAGGTCTTGGAACTTTAATGCAAAGAAGCTAGGCGAAGCAGTCTTAACTAGTGATGTACCGCATCGGCTAAATTTCGATTGGGCCGAAGCCGAATATTCGGCGGATTTGCCGAATCAACCGAAATATTTATGACGTCACGCGAAGTCGTATACGCTACGCGTGTGACGTGAAAAAATGTTTATCAACCAAGCAATTAGTGCACACTAGTTGTGTTACGTCCTTATTTCAGTTCTGCGGGGTTTAAAATTGCCTCAAGCACGATTGGCAACCTGCCAATGAATTACTGATTTTTCGTCTACAGTGGTAAAAACGATAATGTGTTGAAAAATATAAAAGTTGAATCGATTTTCGTTGTGGTGAAGTCTGAAAGAGGTTACTTACTACGCCAAAAAACACATTTAACGCTTTAAATTTGTTTTTGTAAAAGATTAAAATTTTTGCAAAAATAGCCGATACGGCCAAATATTTCGGCAAACCGAATATTCGGTACATCTCCAGTCTTAACATTGTGTACACATACAGTATTAAACTTCTTTGCAAAGGATCGAGGGTTACTGGCTGTTGCGTCAAAGTGGGTAAGCAAACGCAACAGCACGGTCGGTTGGTTAGAACAAACATCTCGTAAACGACTTTGAGTATTTGATTTCTGCTCAATACTGCTTTTATAAATTTTCACAGCTGTAACGTTTCAATATGATAAGTTAAATAGTTTGAGAAAAAAACAATGACAAAATGGAGTAAGGTGCAAGTTGCTTGTGGGGCTTTTCTGACAAATTTCTTTATTGGTGGCCCTATGCAGTCTTTAGGTGTTTACTTTTTAGTGTTTCAATTAGATTTGAATGCCAGCGCTCAGGAAGCTTCAATGGTGATTTCGATACTGTACGGAACTTATTTCTTTACTGGTAAGTGGTCTGTTTAGTGTACGAAATAACGAAAATAACATTGTTCACAAAGTATCATAGCATTGCAACTTTGAGTGTTATGCAGTGGTGGGATTCAATTTTTTTCTCAGCCGGTTTTATCACAAAAGTCATGCGGTTCTGTTAAAAAGACCATTGACAGTATAACCAGTAATGCTAACCGGTTTGTTGATCTCATTAAATTTCGTGAGACCGTTCTTTAGAACCGGCGCGAACCGACTGAATCTCACCACTGGTGTTATGTCAGAGGATCACATTGTTCAACCATGTACGCGTGTTGCAGGTCCGTTGGTAACTGTGATGTGTTCAATATTTGGTTACAAATGGACATGTTTGATCGGCACTGTTATTGCAACGCTTGGAGTATGTTTGTCAAGTATTTCTACAAGCATTGGGTTTACATACTTGACATTAGGGGTATGTCTTGGTAAGTAAAACAACCATGTCTTTGATACACTGATCTAGTTGTGTTTAGAAAGTGTCTTTATAAAGTATACATTATCCGAATATGGTTGTAAAACGCATTTCCCTTAAGTAGGAGTTAAAATAACAATGACAGAAAAATAACAAGCTGTCGTTATTGCTCGTGTACAAGTTGTTAAACATAATATCACAACTTAATAAATACAAAACTTACTGATAGAAGAATAGACTCTAACGCAATGGTCCCCAACCTTTTTTGACGCGACCCAAATACTGTCCAAAATTTTGTTTTGTGGTCTCTCGTGACCCATGGACATGCATTCTTACTTTTTTGGTTGTATTTCTGTGAGGAAAGTTTTTTAAAAAAAATACTACACCAGTTTGAAAAATCTAACCAATATTACACGTTTTTTTTTCACCAAACATTTCCATTTAGCCCAAACTTCAAACCTGATTTAAAGCATTATCAGCCAGATAGTCCTCAACAGCGAGCTAAAACATATCTTATAACGGCACAAATACAATTAACCATTATTACGCCAAGTTGTCATGAAACCATTATCCGGTAACAATTTAAAGTCTGAGGAAATAAAAGATGACGCTACGAAACGAAGTTAACAAGTAGATGGTCTTATTGTCACAAAACATGCCACCCAACAGAATTTTCAGGCGACCCATAGGTTGGGAACCGCTGCTCTAACATGGTTGGTTTTGTTTTAGGTGCAGGTTGCTGCATGGTGGTAACAACAATGTTTGCTCTTGTGGGACAATTGTTCTCTGACGAGCGACCATTGGTGAATAACATCCTAACTTTAGGTAGCGCAGTTAGCAGTATCCCTCTCAACTTGCTTGCACAAATATGGATTGATTTATACGGTTGGCGTGGATCACTACTTCTTATGGGTGGTTTTGCACTTAATACACTTCCAGCTATTCTGTTTACTTTCAATGGAGCAAGTCGTTGCAATGCGGAACAAAAATCCACTCGACAAAAAATGTTTGACACTTCTCTGCTGAAATCTTTTCCTTTTATGTTATATTGTTTAGCCTGTAGTATGTACGTTGCTAGTTCAGTAGTAGTGTATACTTACCTAACACGGTACGCACAATCGCAAGGTATCGACAGCATCGCAGCAGCTGGATTGGTTTCAATCATCGGTGCTGTTTCAATTGCTCTGACGCCCTTAGGCGGTTATGTGGTTAGTCTTAAAACTATTGGGTCCTTCCACGTAAACAGATCCTATATTTTAAGTGCCACACTTTTTATACAATCTGCTACTGCTTTTATTCTTCCGTTCGCCACCGACTATCTTGGTGTAGTAATTGTTGTAGTTATTTACGCAGCAAGCTCAGGAATTGCAGGAGCAATGCCCATTACCGTTCTCTCAGATCTTTTTGGCACAGAAAATTTGCTAACATCTTTGGGTATGCGTTCTTTTTTGATAGGTGCTGTTTCATTGGCATCACCCCCGTTAATTGGAATAGCAGTGGACGCAAGTGATTCGTTTAGTTATCCATTTTTCTTTTCTGCCATTTTATCATTCATGTCCGGTGTGTGTTTTGTTGTTGTTTATTTGTGTGTGAGCCCTTTACAAGACTTACTGCCTGCTGTGGTAGAAGTTGAATGAAAAGAAATGGAGCCGCACGTGCATGGGAAACTAAGTTTGTCTTATTTCTAACATGTACTTATTTGCTTTGGTACTTTTTGCATAAATTTCCCTTTCGTATTCCTTTTTTCGTTTGTTTTTAAACAGTGGTACAATTTAGTTTAGTTCAATATTTCTAAATGTATGCCACAGCCTTTACCCGGCACAAATCCGAAAGTACAAGCCACAATCCCGGTCTAAACAAAGCCCTCCTTTAGCCCCAAAGATGGTAAGGATGCGGCAAAGATGACATCAAGTGTAAAGTCAGGTCCGAACCCCTACCCGACCCGAAATGCCCGCTTAACTTACAACTCTGATAGGCTAACCTTTTCAACGCACCTACTTCATTTCAACGTGTTTTAAACAGCTTTGCCGGGCAACACAATAGTTGCTGCCTTTAAAGGTAATCAAATCGCAAATTACGTTAAAAAGGTCGTTAAGCTTAACATATCTCACATTATTTCGGCTTGTATTTTTTCTGTAGTTTTTATCGTTGTATTGTATACATAACGTAAAATATTTAATTTGTGAAAAACTATGATAAAATGGAGTAAGTCATTTATCGGCGACTTTTGTATAACATTTCTTTTAGGCCCCACTGAGTCCTTCGAGTGTGTTGCCTACTTTGTTTTTCAGTTGCACAAACTGACCCGAGCGTTAAATTTGCATATTCATGCCCTGCTAACATACGAAACTAGTGTTCTAAAGGGTGTCTTTGAACAAAAACGAATGATTTTTCAAATGTATTAGATAGTGGAAAAACGCGTACTTAAAGGGCATGACAGCTAAATAAAACACCGCCGGTGACGTAAGAGACCTTGTAGAGCTAAAACGTAGAAAGGGGATTTTTTGTGACGTCATAATGCACCGAGCGTGCTCGGCATTTCACTTTAATGCTCGGTGCTCGACCAAGAACATTTGCAGTTTTGGCACATCCCTAGATCAGTACAACCATAGGCGCCGAGTGGCCCAACAGGGCTTACGGCAAAAATTTGCACAATGTGCGCCAAAATGTGCAGGTCGTAGGTCTTTCTAGCCTATCTGGTGCACACTATAGCAAGTCAGAAGCAATAACATGAATGTTTTAGCAAACTTCAAATTAGGGCATCACATCAAGTATTTGTGTGGGTTTCAAAACTAACCTAATTAAATACCTATATACCAAGTTATGTCACGTAAATGAGCCTCAAACAAATAAAAAATGTCAAACATTAGGAAGATTGCTGTGCAACTGTGTGGTTGTCCTTTTCTTTTTGAAGGTTGTCATTTGAGTTTCTTCCAAAGACACAAAGTCCTTTTGTCAATTGTGCAGTAGAACCCCAAGGATGGAAAACTTTCTAATAATTCATTTGATTTCATTGAATAAAAATCACTGGATAGCTGGGTCTTTGACTTGGTTTTGAGTTTAATCACAGTATACTCATATGGTAGTCCAGCTCCTCTTCTCCTCTCGTTTCTTTTGTTATCAACTTTTTGCAGTTGCAGTAACTCTGATAAAGCAGGCTACAGGCTAACAGGCGTTAAATTGAAAACAATAAAGTCAAACCATTTGAGGTGACGATCATGTACATATCTAGTCTGAAAAACAGTGTTTCTTATATCCTGAATGTTGGATTATTTCATGCTTTGCCATATTTAACAAAAACAATATGCATTTTTACAAGTTTCTTATAAATCCGATTTTAATTTATAGGTTATAACTAATATTTTTGGCACAATTCATAACCACAACACTAATAAAACATTTATGTAAGTGCCTTAACACTGTACATAGTTTGACGTTAAATATCAATACTTCATTTGAGCGACTGCACATTTTGACCTGCACATTTTGGCATCTGCACATTTTAGCATCTGCACATTTTGATCTGCACATTTTCAAAAAAATGTGCGCACATTTTGACCTGCACATTTTGGCACCTGCACATTTTGACCTGCACATTTTGGCACCTGCACATTTTCAAAAAATGTGCGCACATTTTGACCTGCACATTTTGGCACCTGCACATTTTCAAAAAATGTGCGCACATTTTGACCTGCACAATTTGGCACCTGCACATTTTGCCATCTGCACATTTTCAAAAAATGTGCGCACATTTTGACCTGCACATTTTCGAACACAATGTGCAAAAAACGCTCGCATGTCCGCCTCGAGTGGGCGGTGGCGGGGTGGAGCCGCCACCTTGGGTTTGTAAGCAAGTGAATATTTTGGTTTATTTGTAGCGGTATCGTACGAAACATCGTAAAATCTAAAGAAATTTGGGAACAATTTTGCTTTTAAACAAGCATGCTGGCATGACAGCAACAAAACGTGTCGAAACTGCAACCTGTTTTGGTCAGTGCTTTGTTAATGACGTCAAACACACAATTGTTGTCAGTGAATGTATGGCTATTATTGTGTAAAATGCGATTTTACTGTAATAAATGGTTATTTTAGGTGATACAAGAGCAACAACTTGTCGGAACATTCTCTGAACGTTGCCAAACCAATAATAACGTTAAAGCAAAGTGTTTCAAATGAACATTAGTTTAAAAAATATTTTTTTTAAAGAATTTGACGAACGTTGCATTCTTTTGAAAGTTTATTGCGCTTTGAGTTGAAGCTCGTGTGGTTGCACGCATTAGTGCTTCACAAAAAGTGACGTCATAATTTAGGTCCGCCACCTTGCATTTTTGTAAAACTCGGCGCCTATGAGTACAACTATTGCAACGCTATGATTATGTCTGTCAAGTATTGAATTCATGATGTGACATCTGTAATATGTCTTCGTCAGTTAATTGGCTAATAAACAACATCTGTCATAATAAATCTAAATCCCCCTTACAGTTAAGCATAGAAAGATGAAGTGACGACACATAAACCCATTAGTGATTGCAAACTGGACATTTTCTTTTTCTTTTCGCATTAATTTGCTTTTAGAACCACGATTTAAAAGCCGGTATAATAGGGGAGATGCGGGACCATTGGGCATGAAGGACCTTTGGGCCATCATGCGTTTCTCTCAAACTGGTTGCTGTAGCGAGTTCTCAGTCATGTGTTAAAGTACTTGTGTTGCAATAGTTTTAAAGCTGTAACAACAAGAAGGTCAGTCACTTACAGAAGAAACTGTGAGCATAACTAAGTTTTCGCAGCTTGAAAGTAAATATTTTGCTCCTTTACATTTTTGTAATTTCTTTATGAGAGAAAGCTAGTTAAAACACGAAGTTTGCAGGATATTAGTTAGTTGATTGTAGCGTTAGATGAGCATTAGTATTTCTTAAGTTAATTTGTGTAACGTAGTTCAGTAAGATAAGTTCGTAATGGCGGCAATACAGGACCATTGAGCCAGTTGTTCACAGGACCATTGGGCATGGCCCTTTGACTTTACACCATTGGGCATGGCCCAAAGGTCCTTGGCCTATAAAGCTATTGATGCTGGTTGTATTTTTTTTGGATTAATATTAGATTTCTTTTTCAATAAAATTGTTCTACTTTCAAACACAACACTTAATAAGATCCCTCATGCGTGGTTTAATGGTCCAGAATATCACATGAAAATACTGGCCCAAAGGTCCTTTATGCGAGGCTCAATGGTCCCCAAGGGTAAGGACCTTTGAGCCATATTTTTTGCAATTTTTAAAACGGAATATCTTGCCAACGCATTTCCAAATAAGAAAGTTATGCCCTTGTGTAAGTGTGTTAAAACATGTAGTATTAGTACAGGTGTTCAATGGCAATTTTTCTTTCGAACTCAAAGAAATAGTCATGAAAAACTGAATTTTGACCCAATGGTCCTGCATCTCCCCTACTGTTAAAAGCTTATACTTTGAACTTACATTTTTGTAATCATGTTCAAACGCAATGAAAAAGGCGTAAAAACGACTGTAGCTTTTGCATTTACACTTCGTATAATCCAATTACATTTCTTAATGCAACCACATACAATCCTTTGACGCTAGGACGTATATTAACTATAATAATTATATGTTGGTTGGAAACCCGTATTTGAGCCTAAAGCGTTAATGCAGCTTGCGAAGGGCGAATACTGTATTTCGCGTATTAGGACAAAAACACGACAAGCATTGGAAAGAGGTATTTAATTAGGCTAAGGAAAATTAAACTGTACAGAAAAAGTGCACCACACACAACGATTGGGCCGCAGGGCAGGATATTGCCCAAGAGTGGTCTGGCAGAGACATTTTAGACACTTCTACAGGTTTACAAACTTTATCAACGTTTTTTATGAATACTTTATGATAGAGGCGCGTATTTACTCACCGAGAAGTCCCGGTAAATGGTAAAATTATTATTAAATTGCCTAAATGTTTCATAACAATGCATGGGAGCACTACAAGACAGTCTTGCGATTCTGTTTGTGTTCTTGCCGTTGTTTTGCAACACAGCGATTGTCACAGCTGACTGCTGTCTTGAAGTAGGCAAGCAAACGACACAGCAGCAACACGCGAAAAAGGCTTTTTGCTGGGATCAACGTCAATAAACATTATTCTGGCCTTCCACGAGATTTCTGTATTGTGTAATTGCTGTGATTTTTCATAGCTTCAATTGACTGGAATATTTTGTCTGCACGACAAAGTTTACAGTGGAAATAACAATGACCAAATGGTGTAAGGTACAAGTTGCTTGTGGGGCTTTTCTGACCAACTTCTTTATTGGAGGCCCAATGAAAGCTTTTGGTGTTTACTTTTTGGTGTTTCAACTGGATTTGGCCGCCAGCGCCAAACAAGCTTCAATGGTGATTTCGATAATGTACGGAACTTACTTTTTTACTGGTAAGTGATATATGCAGACTAACAAAAACGATCTTATTCTTTTAGCATATAACGTTGTAGATTCGTTTGTTATGTCAGAGGATCACATTGTTCAACTATGTACGCGTGTTTCAGGTCCTTTGGTATCTGTAATGTGTTGTGTATTTGGCTACAAATGGACATGTTTGATTGGCACTGTTATTGCAACGCTTGGAGTATGTTTGTCAAGTATTTCTTCTAGCATTGAGTTTACGTACGTGACATTAGGGGTATGTCTGGGTAAGTAAACTGTTCATGAAACTACTGCTAAGCAACTGACTAAGTAATTTTGTTTGTTTTAGGTGCAGGTTCCTGCATGGCGGTCACGACAATGTTTGCTCTTGTCGGGCAGATTTTCTCCGACAAACGACCTTTGGCAAACAACATCATAGCATTGGGTAGCGCAGTTAGCAGCATACCTCTAAACTTGCTTGCACAAATATGGATTGATTCATACGGCTGGCGTGGTTCGCTACTTTTGATGGGTGGCGCAGTGCTTAACACACTTCCAGTTATTCTGTTTACGATGAATGGTGCAAAACACTGCAACGTGAAAGAAACAACGTCTCAACGTAAAGTTTTTGACACGTCTTTATTGAGGTCATTTTCATTCTTGTTGTATTGTTTGGCCAGTAGTATGTACATCGCAAGTATCGTATTGGTGAACACCTACCTAACACGATATGCACAATCGCAAGGAATCGAAAGCATCGCAGCAGCTGGACTGATTTC
Organism: Phallusia mammillata; assembly: GCF_965637545.1. Taxonomy (NCBI): domain Eukaryota; kingdom Metazoa; phylum Chordata; class Ascidiacea; order Phlebobranchia; family Ascidiidae; genus Phallusia; species Phallusia mammillata. The sequence goes on along the minus strand of NC_137252.1, from coordinate 29,668,396 downwards.
TATCATCGGTGCAGTTGCAATGGCTCTTTCGCCCTTGGGCGGTTATATGGTTAGTCTCAAAACTATTGGGCCTTTTCCTGTCAACAGATCTTACATTTTAAGTGTCACTCTTGTCATTCAGGCTACTGCTGTTTTTACTCTTCCTTTTGCCACCGACTATCTTGGCGTAGTGGTTGTTGTTGTGGTCTACGCCGCAAGTTTAGGTATTTCAGGAGCAATGCCCATTACCGTTTTGTCGGATCTTTTTGGCACTGAAAATTTGCTAACATCTTTGGGTGTACGATCGTTTGTAATAGGAGCGTTTTCAATGGCGTCTCCACCGCTAATTGGAATAGCAGTGGATGCAACTGGGTCGTTTAGTTTACCGTTCTTCTTAGCTGCAAGTTTATCGTGCATGGCTGCAGTGTTTTTTGTCGTGGTTTATTTGTGTGTGGGCAGTCGAGAAGACAGAAAACCTGACGTGATCGACTCTGACACAAAAGTAATTGAGTCAAACGAAGCAAAAACTTAAAAATGTAAATGTTTATTGTAAACTGTTGCGCAATATATTTTTTGTTTTAGTTTCAGTGGATGTTTAGCTCCAAATCACTTTCCAAGTTTATTTTTTGTTGTTTATTTTTTTACTTTAATTCTTTTCCTCATAGGGTCTACAATAATAAATTGCAGTATGCTAACAATCGTACAAACCTCAGTTTTCATTTTAAATCATACAAAGACAGCGGCAGGAGTGCATACAAAAGGGAAATTTCGTAGATTTTGCAAACTTGGCAGCTTGGCCTATAGACTTCAACACATTATTACAGTCTCAATTGAAATAGAATATTGTCATGTTATTATTTTTATATGTTTTAGTTTTGCTTCAAATTAATTTCAAGACCTTATATTTTAATGAAGATGTGTGTAGTACATTTTTTGTTTCACCATCTCGAGTGACTTGCCATTTTGAAAAGAAATACGCTATAAATGGCCTCTGAAAATCAAATCAAAATCTACAGATCTGACCTTTCATCAAAAAGGCCAAATGAGATTTTAGTATCAATTGTGCCGTGAACGAGTCACTCCTAATTGTCACTGCAAGATTATGCTCTGTCCTTTTACTTTAGTTTGCAGGTAAACATCCCAGACTTTTTCCTATGGCTCCTATGTGGTGTACTGTTTCTGTGGGTAGAGCTACTAACACTGAGCTTGGGCTTGCGCCCGGTTTGGTAGGTGGCGCAACGGAGCATAGGCGTTTATGGTGCTCACTCAGCAATCATTCTTACCATAAACCCAAATTGCTGAGTCAGCACCATAAACGCCTATGCTCTGTTGCGCCACCTACTCCCAGGCAAGCTTAGTGTTAGTAGTTCTACCGTTTCTGTGGTGGAGCTACATTAGACTGTGTTGTGAGTTTGTGACTTCAAAATGACATTACATTACAGACTGCTTGTGTTCGTTGAAACACTACAAACGCTTTTTTTACAGTCAATGACCCAATAGCTGCCTGAATTGGTGTTTTTTATAATTCAGCTGTGTTAAAAAATCCGGACAAGTTTTATGCTTTAAAAAATAAAAAAAAGTTTGTGTTTTGGATGCAAGTGTTTTCTGTTGAGAACCTTTTACGAACAGACACGTGACAAAAGCACAATCAATGGGTCAATTATGCAAGTTTGAAACCTGCTGGCCTGGATACGATTTGTCGTAAAGACCAATCCCGAATTAGGCCCAGAAGTCAACACAATTTCAGCACAAAGAATGATAAGTGTGAGTCGGGCCCGCATTAAGCGCGAACTTGATCCGAAAAGCCCGAACCGACTTACTTTGCAGCCGAAACGTCGCTTCAGGTTTACAGAAAAGATTGGTGACTTCGTAGGTACATAGAAACTCATGGTAAAAAAATCGTATGTCTTACAACATTATAGTTTAATGTCTAATGGAATTACCGAAGTGATGATTGGAATACGCAACAATGACATAAACCATGCTATATTATGGACTACTTTTACAAGTAAACTTGGCATTTAACATGCTTAACCATACATAACTGCACGAAAGCCTATTTGTATTGCATGCTGTCAAAGTTGAAATTCAAGTTAAGTTTTGGTTTCGTGCGAGTCTTGTGGTTTAGTCTCAGCCTCAACAACAACCTGTTCTTTATCTTCTGGAGGTTTGACGCAAAGGTCAACTATGACAAAACACACGCCTGCTATAAGCGAAAATCCTGCACTAAAGAAAAAGGGCAAACTAAACATTTCAGTTGCGTCCACTGCTATTCCAACTAAGGGAGGAGCCGCCATTGAAAAAGTACGTATGCCCAAAGATGTTGGCAACTTTTCTGGACCGAAAAGATCTGAAAGAACAGTAATAGGCAGCGCTCCAGCAGCACCAACGCATGCTGAGCAGGCCACGACAACTATCGCTACACCAAGATAATCAGTGACGAACGGAAGAGTGAAAAGAAACATAGACTGTAACAGTGCTGCGCCACCTAAAATGTAAGATCTATTGACACGAAATGAACAAATAGTTTTTAGGCTCGACATATATCCACTTACCGGCCTAAGGACAATTTCAACAGCCGCCATTATAGAAGACAGGCCAGCAGCTGCGAGGTTGTCGATACCCAGTGATTGTGCGTATCTTATTAAATAAGTCGCTACTAGCACCATATTTGCTATGTAAAACCCATTGGCTACACAATACAACAAAAACGGACAGGACTTTAACAAAGACGTGTCGAACACTTTACGCCGACCAGCCTTTTGTTTTGCATTACAACGACTTGCAGCGTTCATAGTAAACAGAATAGCTGGAAGTGCATTGAGCACAACGCCGCCCATTAGAAGCAGTGATCCTCTCCAGCCGTATGAATCAATCCATATTTGAGCCAGTAAGTTAAGAGGAACGCTGCTAACGGCACTACCTAGGGTTACAATGTTGTTCACAAAAGGTCGTTTGTCGGTGAACAGTTGGCCCACAAGTGCATACATTGGTGTAACTGCCATACATGCGCCAGAACCTGCACAAAAGATGTAAAAGTCAATATTAGTATGACGCTTGGAAAGAATGCGACTATACACAATGTAGGCGAAAGGGTTATTTTAACAATTGCAGTTTACCACGAGTTTGAAAACATTTTTTTCCAGGTTACAATCTGTGCGCCTTTTATTTGAGACAAATTTAGCCATAAAAACATTGTCAGTGTCTGTAAAAGAGCAGCACACAAAAAGTTGCAGATTTGCCAGGTTTTAAACCACTATTTATTTTCTTACCAAGACATAACCCAACTGTCACATATATGAATCCAATACTCGGTGCAGCGCTTGATAAGCATACTCCAAGTGCAGCTAAGGTCATGCCGATCAAGCATGTCGATTTGTAACCAAAGAATGAACACATGACTGTTACCAATGGACCTGTAAAGTATGTTGTAAGTAACAATTTTGGCACTTTACGCACACAATCGGACCGCAAAAAGTCTGGCGTAAAAAGTCTGGCGTGTGCACTTGGCTTGTAATAGCCTACCTTTAAGGCCCGTTCACACCGGACGTAGCGTAACGCTCAATACGTATAAAAACCTTCCCATACCAAGACAAATGTCTTGCAAAAAAGCCGCCAATGTAACATTTTAATACACAAGTGCGTGGCCACATAAATCTGTATCTGCAGCTGCATGCACGACTAGTATTGTTACTTGAGGCAAATATCAAGTTTATAGAGCTCTTCTGGCAATTGTATGTTTTTATTCCGACGTTTCGAAGTCCTATACAGGGTAAATAACACTGAATGTGCGTAGCACAGTGCACGATAAACAAAGGAAACAGAAATAAACGCAATAACGTCACAACGCAACGAAAACACTGCGCGATAACGAATGAATATCGTGCACTGTAATACGCGCATTTAGTGTTATTTACCCTGATGAAGGCCACCTGTATAGGGCGTCGAAACGTCGGAATATATACATACAATTGCCGGAAGAGCTCCATAAACTTGATATTATGCTTGGCAGCAATAGCTTATATATTAAGGCAGATATGTTATGCAAGTTTCTAATTATATCCAGACACTCACCCACAGCAAAGTAGGTTCCAAACATTATGGACAATGCCATGGAAGCTTCCTGAGCACTAGCACCCAAATCCAATTGAAATACCAAAAAGTATACTCCCATAGACTTAAAAGGGCCAATGACCAGAAAATTAGTAAGAAAGACACCGCAAACGACCCCCACTTTGTTCCAATTTGCCATTGCTTCCTTCAAAACAAACGCAACAGTACAATCCACATACTAGTACAAGGTTAACAGCACTGAACAAAGTCACATGTGGTGGCTAGAAGAGTCTTAAGCCTTGTTTAAATTGTTCTTGTTTGTCTGCGGCTGTGATGTACGCTTATCTGGCTCTGCTTGCTTATATTTACCTTGTTGCGTGGCTGAACAAAGCTGACGACAGAGCACAACCGCAAAAAGTAGCTGTGGCCATCATTTGTTTTGCTGATAACAATACAAGATTTATCATTAGCACCCAACTTGCCTTATTACGAGAAGCCTAGAAACATTTTGATTACACATTTAACATTGTTTAAAAACGAAATAAGTTGTAAAGATTTACTTTACCCTAAAGAACTTCACGACACGTAGAAAAAAACAGCTTACAAAAAACATCTACCAATGACAACCTGCTACTCGAGCTGTAAGATGTAAGCAATACGACCTAATGTTTCATAAAGGTTTCAATTGGCAGGTTTCAACTAACTTTTTGAAAACGCCTGCAGTTTAAAACAACTGCATTTGCGCTTACGCTTTAGGCAACCCCAGTTGCAATCACTTCACGGCGCTTTAGTAATTAGCCAGTTCCATCAAGTTTTATCGGAGTTATGCAGATGATTCTCCAAAAAATGTCCGCTTATTACCAAATGTTGGGACACGACTACGTTTACACGACTTTTTACACTTTCAGTTGTAAATTAATGTCTTTATGACTAATTAAATTTTTAGTTTTTTTGTTGTCATTTCTTGTCATTATTATGTTGGTTGATTGGCGAATTTTGTGCATACATCTGTAGAAATTTTGTTTCATCACAATTTCATGTACCACACGTCATGAGGTCAAAGGGTAAGTTTCTTTACGCATCA